>NC_079505.1:47069584-47430518 GCF_030052815.1 Hevea brasiliensis
TTATACAATACTGTTTAAGAAGGTGGTACTTAAGTGAGATTAATGTGACTCCACCAACTTTTCTGGACATAACCTGGTGCACTTTATGCAATCCTAGTAGATGGTCTTTCCCCTCATGCCACATGACCCACAATAACCAAGTTTGTCTAGTACAGAAATTGATAATAACTTTTGCCTAAAGGTCATTACATATAAAACATTTCCTAAAAAGAGCTCAAAACCATAGTCTGGCTTTAAATAAACATCTCTAACAAACTTTACTTCCACTTTTCATTATTACCAACTGTGAGCTTTAACTCCTCTTATTTGTGAATAAGCAACTTATTTGGTCACTCTGCTCTCAAGCCACCAAGCATTAGATGTGGCATCAACAAAGTTAGATTCATATAACACTAGAGCCAAGGAGTTACTTGTGTTCTCACGCTTCTCTAAACAAAGTTTATATTTGGGATACTCATCTTTGTTATGACCCTTCCTTTTATAAAAGAAACATTTCATTTCTTTCTTACTAATGCCTTTAGGATCATCCACAGCACTAGATTTATCAGATTCTTTGTTGTGACGCTAAATGGTATTAAGAGTAGAAGTCTTGAGTTTCTTACCTTTCTTCTTTTGGTGAGGTTTAAACACAAGAAAAGTAATACTAGCATGCTTTGCCTTGGTTTGTGTTCCTTAATAATGCATATGGCAATGAAATCATTGACAATCCAATGTTCTTCCTTCAATTGTAAATAGTTACAATTGTCTAAACTCTAGAGGTTGTAGAGTATTCAAGGTATGGAAAAGCAAGCATTTCAAAGAATAATGTCTAGATTTCTCAATTTATTTTGAATATGGACCATCATCACAATGTACTCCCTAACTCCTCTAACCCCATTATACTTAATTAAATATAATTGTTTTAGGAGTATACCAATCTCAGCATTGATTGGTACTTTGTACTTTTTAGATACTATAGTGAGACATTCTTTTGCTATAAGAGTTTCTAGAAGACCACTAAGCAAATGCTCTAGAATTGACCTTTTAATAGTCAAATATCACATATGGTTTGACTTATACCAAGTTGTATACAATTGCTTTTTTTTATAGTAAAACTAGCATCTATAAGATCAACAGGCTTAGGAGTTACATAGCAAGATCAATATCTGCTAACTCCAAAGTAAGTTCAACATCTCTCTTTCATATCTTATAGTTAGAGCCAGTCAACACTTCAATAGTCATCGTATTATTATTGACAGCAAAAGTGACCAAAAAAAAAAAAAACAACAATGTAGCTATATTAGCGCAATAGAAGATAATTCTAGCACTTTAAGACATAAAAAAGGATTACTTACAAGAATTTTAGTACATCACTATATAAACACCTTTGGGTAGATTAAACTGTTAGTAGTATGCCCTAAAGCATATCATTTAGTATGTATCTTATACATATTTTATTAATAAAAGGCAATTTCACTTTTTCATTTACATAATATATTTATGTGTAATATAAAAAGTCCATTGATATTTTATTAAAAATTATATTCTTAAGTTATTAAGAATATGAGTGACAGTATTTCTAACACAAAGTATCATAAATTAGTTCACAATCGAGGATACTTCACAGGACATGACTTATTCAGAAAGATTGTAATCATGTTTGTTCCCAAGGTATTTATATCATATATAAATAAGATGGAGTGGTGAGTCTCATACCACATAACAAACATGATAGGCACTTATACATGATAAGTAGGCCGAACCAGTGACGCATATGACAAGCACATGGAGTTTACTCTTGTCAATGCATTATCATATATCATATCAGTGCATATAATCTTTAGACCTGCGATAACACATTTATCTTGTATATAGGTGGTTTGAGTTTGATACTACTTTCATACTTGTACTGTGTATGGGTATATGGGCATGTGTTGGCTCCTACTAGTTATATATGGAGATAGGTGTTGATCAAGATGGAATCTGTTACCCTAAGTAAATAGGGATAAAATCTTATGTTCATTTAATTATTCTTGATGTTTCAAGTTTCTAGCTAGGATAGACAAATTTAGTCAGAAAAGAGTTTCTGACAAGAAAATCTAATTAATCAAGAACTAGAATTAAAAAAGAACATAATGTTAATAGCAAATGGGGTTTGACATTAACCATGACTACAGCTCGAATTGGGATTTTGTAACAGAGAGATTCTAGTACATGGTAACATATGATTAAAAGTTCATTTAAGGTATTCCTTATTACTGATTGGGTGGCCATGGCACGCTATACTAGGTGTCAACAATGGTCTATGAGATGCCTAAGATGATTTAGAGAAATCATTTATGGTAAGAAAGAGTTCTGATGATATTAAGAGTTAATATCATATCTCATTACCAATTAGTGATGAGCCTAATGAGTCTATATCTTGTTATTTAGATGCTGATGATGCTCGTAGTTCATCTACAGCTTGGGTTTTAGATACTGGTACCAGTTCTCACATTTCTTATGATATGCAGGAACTAGAAAACAGTAGCAGCTTGCATGCTAGAGATGTTAGACTCTGGATTGGCGATGGCTCAACTGTTGAAACTTTAGCCATAGGATCTAAATCTTTTTACATGTGTGGACATATTTTGTGTTTGAATAATATTTTGTATGTACCTTATGCTTTTAAGAACATCATTTCTATATCTAGTTTGACTAGAAATAGTTATAAATTTCAGTTCACAAATAATGTTTGCAATATTTATTTTGGAAATAAAAATGTTTGCTCGGGTTATATGTATGATGGTCTTTATTATTTGGATAATAATAATAAACACAAATTGAATGCAAGCAATTTAAATGAATGTAATGCCATGATGAAAATCAACTCAAGTTTAAAATTTATTTGGCATTTAAGGTTAGGTCATGTTGTAGAAGATAGGATTGCAAAACTTGAGAAAATGGGGATTTTATCCTCATTGGGTTCTGAACCTACTTCAACTTGTGAATCTTGCCTTCAAGGCAAAATGACTAGATCACCCTTTGTTGGACAAAGACTAAGAGCTGAAAATATTTTAGAGCTAATACATAGTGATGTATGTGGTCCATTTAAGGAAATGGCTAGAAGCAGTTTTCATTACTTTATTACCTTTACTGATGATAAATCAAGGTTTGGGTATTTGTATTTGATGAAATACAAACATGAATTGTAATACCTCTATTTGTATAGCCTGGTATATTTTACTGTTCTGGTGACCGGTGTCGGTCCAGACAATTAAGGGGATTAGAACCACATCTAAGACACTTAGTTAAGCCCTGAACGCAAATAATTAGTAATTGCCAAATAGTTAAGTATAAATAAGAAAAACAGGACACAAGAAGTTAAATGAGCCGGGAGTCATAGCGATGGGTGACCTTCTCAGGAATGACTGTGAGGTCAGTTTAAACTCAAATTTCGAACTGTAAAATGTGACGCTGCTATCCTTAGAACTATTGCAAACACAGTGGAAAAAAGAAAATTACAAAAAAGAATTGTTAAGCAGGTCAAATAATTAAGTCAGAAATCTAGAAGAAATATCAAATAACTTATAAACTGGATTGAACCAGCGAGGGGCAATCTGGTTAATTCACCCCTAGACTGACTCCTGACCTAACTCTCCAATAAAATTGGTGAAAAGAAAATTTCGGAATCAAGAATTAAATTAAAGAACTAATGAAAAAATAAAGGAAAACGAAAAAGTGAAGAAAATGGAAATTATGATATTATGGGGTGACATAAGCCATGACATCATAATAAAATTTTAATTAAGTGAAAATTTACTAAGTCAAATAAGAGATAATAACAAAAAAAATTAAAAGTGGAAATTGGTCTCTTATCCCTTATTCTTGCCGTGGCCTTCTTCCTCACTTCTCTCTCTTCCCATTTTCCACCTCCATTAAAGCTTAATTCTAAGCTTTTAAAACCCTCAAATTTCTATCAATTTCCTCAAATTATCAACTTAAACCTCATCCTTGCATCTTGAAAAGTATAGAGGAGCAAGAAATAGAAAGCAATTTGTAGAAAAAGGGAGTTAAAGATTGCTACACAAAGGTTAGTAATAAACTCTAATTTATTTTTCTAAAATTTATGCATTTATGCTTAAATAAACTTAGAAATTGTGTAAAAATCAAACAAAAACTATCCTTGGGGGACTAAATAAAAATTTCCACCAGCTAGGGTTAGGGTTTGAAATGAATGAGTTTGAGGTGTTTGAATGGTTATTTGAGATGAATTAGGTGTATAAATCATGAATATACACTTTAAATTGCATTAGATTGAATTTTATGTGTAGCTAGGGTTTTGAGCTTGTGAAATGTTGGAGAAAAAGTTGAGAATTGGTCAATTGATGTTATTGACCTTATTTGAGTTGAGAAATGGTCAATTGTGACCATTTGTGGTATGTATGAATTGTTGAAAACAAGTTCCAATTCGGATAGGTTAGGGTCAATCTGCAAGCAGCTTGACCTAGGTTCTTTTCAGGGACCAAAACTGAAAATTTACCAACCCAATTGGTGTGAGGTCAATTGGCAATGAAACTATACACAAAATGGCACATTTTTCATTTATGAATCATGCCCAGAAAGTGACCATAACTTAGTGAACAATTAGACCAAATCCGGAATTGGGCACACCGCCCTGTGCAAAATGACCAAATGAACAGTAGTTACGTAAATGGCCATAACTTGGTCTAGGAAGGTCAAAATGACCTGAATTTTATACCGATAGAAAGCTGAGACATAGCCCTACAATTTTCATGAAGAAAGAAAACCCAAAATTTGACCATAACCTGTTTAAAAACTCACCTGCAGTCAATGTACAAAAACTATCATAATCCAGGAAATTGCCTAGAATTCTGGGTAACACCAAATCCAGCCAGCCATGTTCAAATGGCCATAACTAGGGCTACAAAACTCCAAATTGAGTGATTTAAAAAGGAAAATAAATTTAAGACAATAAGGAACAACTTTTATGAAGAAAACTTAGACAAATTACCACAGCAACATGACCAATGGAATAGTGCAAAATAGGACACCAAAACTGAAAATTTGAAATTTGTGCCTAAAAGACTTAGGATTTGAGGAAACAACAAAAACTAACAAATTAGGTAACCAAAATGTGGTATGTGGGTGAAATTGAAATTCCCATACCTATTAAGTATTAGAAAGTCAACAAATTGACTTGAATAGTGCCGTGAATAGTAACCCCGAAATACAAATTTTAAAGAACGTCAAGTTAAGCATATTAAAGTTAAATATAAATAGATTTGAAATTATTTTTGGATTTATGATAAATTATAATACTAAAACACTGTGAAACTATGTGTTTCAGTTGAAAAGAATATCGGGAAAGAACCCAAGGCATCGAGTCAAGGCCAAGAGACGACTCGTATAAGGTTTGTGCACAACATAGAAATTTTTGTAAATTTTCTTCTGCAAACTATTTTAAATGAATTGTGATATTAAATTGTGACTTAATTGTATTGAAATGTTTATTATGCTTTTTACTTAAACTGTTGAAAGTTTACTTGTATGTGTTTGAAATGACAATAAATGTTTAGTAAATTGCTAAGACAGTTTTGGAACCATAGTGTCATGACCATATATTTGAATGTCTCACTAGCATAACTAATGGGAGAAATTAGTTTTGAATTTTTATTCCTTCTCTGGCTGAAGTGTTGAGGTGTGTGCCAGTACAAGAAGAAATTTGAATGGGTACCCATATATTTGAGCTAGCTAGCCTTGTGATTTCTTATAAGCCTTTGGCTATTGAAATGAATATTGTTTTGAATGGCATGATATAACTGTGTGTTTTTATGAAATTGTTTTGAGATTTCCTAAATGAGATTGTTTGGACTAAAAATTTATAAATCATGTTTTGTATATGTTTTTCATGTTCAGTTCAATATTTGAATAAATGTGATTTGAATTATACATAACTGTTATTTTAGTATGTTGTGCACCACTGAGTCATAGTACTTAGCGATGGCTGTTATTGCTGTCGCTGATGTAGAGACTAAAGAAGTTGCAGAGTGAGCTACTAATGATTTTGGAGCTACATCCCTGAAGTTCTGTCGGGTATATTTTATACCCTGATTGTAATACTTATTTTGATGTATGTAAATGTATGTACACATATAAATTGGTCATGTCACACCTTACCCCTCTGTAAGGCATAACATGATCCCGTAGAATATCTAATGAACTACCAAACTTCACCTACCGGTAACTCGTTAAGTACCCTACAAGGGATTTTAAAATCATTTTCTTACTCTTTAGAAGTGGTGAGCATTTTCTAATAGGTATTAAAACATTTAATCAGAGTTTGTAAACTAGTTAGAATTTTTGTCCCTTTTTATTTTTCCTCAAATTTTAGAAAAATTTCGGCAGAGTGTCGTCTGTATTTTGATAAAACAGTTTTTCAAATACTTGTAAAAAGCACTTCCAATGATTTATCTCATCAACTTCATCAAATCAACATCCATCATAACCAATTTCAACATCATTTCTCAAATTCCAAAAATTCAAATAAGTAATTTCCAATTCAAATAACATCCAAAATAATACTAAGTAATTTCATTCAAATTAAAACAAAATACTTTCATTCATATTTCATTAAAGTTAAAACAAATTACATTCATCCAAAATTTACATTAGAAAAATCCAAACTAATATTATTACAAACTTTATACAACTGCTCATGACCAGTTCTACTTATACATACATTTACATACATCAAAACAGTTATTACAATCAGGGTATAAAATGTAACACCCCTATTTGTATAGCCTAGTACATTTCACTATTCTGGTGATCGGAGTCGGTCTGAACAATTAAGAGAATTAGAACCACACTTAAGACAACTAGATAAGCTATAAACACAAATAATTAGTAATTTCCAATTAGTTAAGTATAAATAAGAAGAAGAGAACATAAGAAGTTAAACGAGCCGAGAGTCACAGTGATGGGTGACCTTTTCAGGAACGACTGCGAAGTCAATTTAAACTCAAATTTTGAACCATAAAATATGATACCGTGGTCATTAGGACCCTTACGAACACAATGGAAAAGAGAAAATCGCGAAAAATAATTGTTAAGTCAGTCAAATAATTAGGTTAGGGAGCTGGAAGAAATATTGAATTATTTGCAAACCGGGTTGAACCGGCGAGGGGCAATTTGGCCAATTGACCCCGAGAGCTGACTCCTAACCTAACTGTCAAATAAAATTGGAGAAAAGAAAATTTCAGAGTCGAGAATTAAATTAAAGAACTAATAGAAGAATAAATGAAAAAAAAGAGAAAATGAAAAAGTGAAGGAAGATGACATCATGCATGACATAATGCATGATTAATAAATTTGATTATTTAGATATTTTGGTCTTCCATAAGTTAAAAATTCATACAAGAAAAGAAAAGAAAAAAAAAAACAAAAACATAAAAGTCATCTTCCTCACTCTGCCGCCCTTTCTCCCTCTCTCCCTCTCCATTGTTTAAACTCCATTAAAGCTTGAGTTCAAGCTTTTAAATCCCTACTAAACCCCAATTTCTTCCATAATTATTCCATAAAAACTTGTTTTAGTCACTTGAGAAAGAGATTTAGCAAGAAAGAAAGAAGAAAAGAGGAGAAAAATTGAAGATTGAATATCAAAGTTGAGGTAAGTTATTTACTTTGGAATTTTGAGTTTGATACATGTGTTTATGATTGAATGAACTTAGAAACTAAAGAAATGAGATGAAATTAATTGTTGGAGGACTAAACCTAAATTTCGGTCAACTAGGGTTTTGATGTGTGTATGCATGAGTTTGATAGATTTAAAAGTGTATGTGAACTTATTTGAGATGAAGAAACATGTATATAGGCATTGAATCAATCAAATGCAAAGAATTGGTAAACTAGGGTTTGGACATTTAGGGTTTAGAGAAAAATGTGAGAAATTGGTAACTGATATGTTTGACCTATTTTGAGGTGAGAAATGGTCATTTGTGACCAAATGAAATGTGTTGGAAGTGTTGGAGTTGAGACTAAATTCGGACTCAAAGTGGTCATGCTGCTGGTAGCATGACCAAGGTCCCTTTGAGGATCAAAACTGAAAATTTACAAGTCCAATTGGTATGAGACCAATTGGGAATGAAAATAGACACTAAATGACACAATTTTCATTTGGGAAGCATGCCCAAAAAGTGACCAAAACCTAGTGAATTGACCAAAATCGAAAAATCTCAGTCTGCCCTGTACAAAATGACCAAATGAATAGTGTTTGTTCATTTGGCCATAACTCGAGCTAGGAAGGTCTAAATGACCTGAAATTTTACCAGTGGAAAGATGAGATATAGACCTAAAACTTTCATGAAGAACATAAACCCAAATTATGTCATTAACCAAGTCATTTGGCCACCCAAATTTAGTGACCTAAAACTGCTGTAACTGTAAATCGCCGTAAATTCTGGGTTGAGTCCAATCCGGCAGCCATGGTTCAAATGGCTATAACTTGAGCTACAAAACTCCAATTGGAGTGATTCAAATAGGAGAATAAACTTAAGACAATAGGGAACATTTTCTATGAAGAAAGTTTTGCCAAATTCTATTAGTAAAATGACCAATGGAATAGTGCAACTCAAGACACCAAAACTGAAAATTTGCAAATTTGCCTAAAAGACTTAGAGTTTGAGTAAACAACCAAAACCAACAAATTTAGGGACCAAAATGTGGTATGTGGGTGAAGTTGGAATTCCCATACCTATTAAGCCTTAGAAATTCAACAAATTGACTTGAATAGTATCATGAATAGTAACTCAAAAATGAAAATTTCCAAGAATGTTAGTTTAGTCATATTTGGGCTAGAATGAAGTATTTATGAATTAATTATTGGATTTATGGTGAAATAAGACACTGAAATACTATAAATTTTGTGTTTCAGCTAAAAAAGACCCGAAAGGTTTAAGAAACTGAGTCAAGGCCTAGAGGTGACTCACGTCAAGTTTGTGCACAACAAACTTAAAATCCTTTGTTTCTACTTGACAATTCTTGAAATAAATATTGTGAATAATTTTGATTGTTATGGCTTTGAAAATATTATTTGAAAAATAGTGTGTTGCTTACTTTGTAAATGAAAAGTTTAGAATGAAATATGATTTGTGAATTGTATAAAATATTTGAATAACTTGATTCAAATTATTTGTAATTTACACTTGGCATGAAAATATTAATATGTTCCTCCTCCACTTGTGGGGTGAGTTTGATATTTGATCACTTCCCTCCCTCTCTGGCTTTCCAGTCTGAGGGACGAGTTTGGATGAGTACTCATTAGCTAGCTAGCCACCTCCCTCATTCATTTCGATTAGTGGAGTGAGTATGCTTTGTCGTGATGTACACACGGCATGTTCGGAAATTTTGGGTCATGGCCTAAGTTGTGTTATTGTTTGGCAACACTATGTTTATTAAATTGTTTGATTAAGTTGTACTATATTAAGCTTTGAAAATTATGATTTGTTATAAATGTGATTTGAGAAAAAAATTTGTGAAAGGCGATTATGAGATTTTTGAATGATAATTTGTTCATGAATGTTTTATATTATGTATTTTATGCTTTATTGTGCACCACTGAGTATTTATATACTGAGCGATAGCTTTAACTTGCTGTCGCAGATAGAGAAAAGGACATAGCAGCAGAGCGAGCTGCTACAATTAGAGAGGGGCAAAATTGAAGAATTTTTTTACGGGTATTTCTCTATACCCTAGTAGTTTAGTTTGATGTAAATATGATAGTATGCATATGTATCTCTGTAATTTGAGCAGTTGTACAGATAAAATTGTAATAATATTATTTTTGAGATTTTGCATCTGTAAATTAACTTATGATTGTAAATTAATGATTTAAAACGTAATGTCCATGAGTTATGAAATGTTTGGAGATATTCATTCTTGATTTGAAATTTGGATTTTGAATTGAAGTGTTGCTATTGCTGTTGATTTGAAGTTTGGTGGTTGCAAATGGAGTTGTGATTGAGAAATATATTGGGAGTGTTTCTATTTTCAGGTTTTGAAGAATTGTTTTCTCAAAATATAGATGGCACTCTGTCGAAATTTTTATAAAAATTGCGGAGATTTTAAATATCCAAAAATTTGATTTATGTTTGGACTCTAAATGAAGGTTTTTAATATTTGAAAAAAAAAATTTACCCACCAATTCCAAAATGAACAAAAATTATTTTAAAATCCCTTGTAGTATATTTAATGGGTTATCGATAGGTGAAGTATGGTAATTTATTAGGTGTACTACGGGAACATGTTACATCTTACGAGGAGTAGGGTGTGACATGTTTAGTGGTATCAGAGCAAAGGTTTTAAAATAAATTTTGAACTGTGAATTTAAAATATTTTGTCGGTAAATACAACTGCTCAAATGTTTGATATATATGACATATTTACATCATGAATATGCACTAACGGAGGTTAACCTTCTTGTGTTTGTTATCAGAGAGTAGAAAATTTCTGGAAAACGGAATGGAAGAGGGAGATCATTCCGTAGAGTAGTCTGTCGAGGCTGAGGCCCGAGGAGAAGCCCCAGCACTCCAGAATGTGAGTGGGTCAGCCACTCCAGCTGCTCCTCAAGCACCGCAGTTTCCTGCTCAGTTTGCACAGCAGATGGCTGCATTTTTTCAACAAATGGCGGGAAATGTGCCACCTCAAGCTCAGATGCAAGCACCTGCAGCACAACCACAGCCCTCGGCTCGGCAATATGAAAAATTAATGAAATTTGGGGCTACAGAATTCAAAGGAACAGTGGATCCACTGGAAGCAGAACAGTGGTTAAAGAGGATGGAACGGGTTTTCAGAAAACTACAGTGTGCTGAAGAGTTAAAGTTCAAATATTCAGTATCACTTCTGCAAGGGGATGCATATGAGTGGTGGAAGACCATCCCCTACAGTCTGGTAGAGCCACCAATCCTCACATGGGTAGACTTTTTAAGGGAATTTTGGCAAAAGTGGGTCCCTGATACTTATGTAGACATGAAGCTGCAAGAGTTTTTAAGTTTGAAGCAAGGGGATAGAACTGTAGCAGAGTATGAGCGAGACTTTTCAAGGCTAAGCCATTATGCTGGAAACTTAGTCACCAACCCCAGAGACTGGTGTAAAAGGTTTGAGGCTGGGTTGAGGCCTAGCTTTAGAATGCAAGTGGTAGGGTTCTGACACCAGAATTTTTCTGAATTGATTTCACAAGCCCTGGAACTAGAAAGGATAGAATCAGAATGGGCAGTGAAAAAGAGTACATAAGAGAAAGAGAAAATTGAAAAGGTTACTAGTCAAGCTACTAAGAGTGGCTCTGGGAAAAGAAAACATTTTGGAGGATCTAACTCGCACAAATCGGGTAGAGGTATATCTTCTAGACAGAAACCATCCCAATCCGATCAGCAAACTCAACAGAGACACAGAAATACGCTATCGGATCGACTTTGTGAGACTTGTGGTAAACCACATAGTGGAGTATGTTATAGAGCTATAGGAGCATGTTTCAATTGTGGAGGGACTGGTCATTTTGCTAAGGATTGCATAAGTCCACACCGTTATGGATCATTTACCACGGCAGAAGGATTAGCCCAAGTTTCTACCTCGAAGAGTTTACCAACAGTTGGTAGAGGCAGAGGCAGAGATAGAGGTAGGGGTAGTACACCTGGAAGTCATAGTACTGTGAATCAACCAGGACAAGGTGATGCTCCAGTGAGAGTATACTGTAACACCCCTAAGTTTGGTAGTGCGTTCTACTGTTCCTGTGACCAGTGTTGTCCGGACAGCTAGAATGCCTAGAACTATACTTCGATATGAGTGAGGAGACATAAAATAATGAAATACAAGAAAAGAAAATACAAGAAAAACAAAGGAAAAATAATAGCAAAGAAATGTAACCAAGTTAAGCGAGCCCCCCTAGCGATGGGTGACCGCATCGGGAAGTCACGGCGTGAACCGTTGACTAGCCCTGGACCACGGGAAACCCTAAAAAATATTTTTAGGACTTAAATAAATGTCTATTGAAGTATAAATGTCATTAGAAATATCAAAGAAAAATTAATTAATTAGTACAAAGAAAAGTGAGAAATCAAAAAACGGACAAAACCCGGTGTTACCGAAAAATCGGAAATACAACCCGAACAGGGGCATTGTGGTCATTTGACACCCCTAGTTGTCTTTTGACCTAAATGTCCATTAAAAATACATGATATTATATTTGTAAAATGTCATGAAAATTAAATTGGTGGTACAAAGTTTAAATAGCAAAAATGGGAAGCTTAATGTGAGAATTTGGAAAATTAAGAATAAAAAAATCATTAATTCTCACTTAGTGCTCCACTCACCTTACCAAAGTGGACCACTACACATTTTTGGGTAGAAACAAATCACCTTCTTCAACCTCCCAAACCAGAACCAGCTGAATCATTTTCTTCTCTCAACTTCCTCCATGGCCGTCCATGGCCAAGCTCCATGCAAGCATGAAGTAAGCCAATTTCTTCCTAAGTTCCTTCATCAAAGTTAGTCTACACACCTTGGGCAGTAGATAGGCAGCAAGAAGATCAAGTTTTGGTGAAGTTTTGAAGAGGTTCCTAAGTGGTAAGTTTGTGTTTTTGATTATTGCTTCATTAAAGTTTGTAAGGATGTTATGGGTACTTGAATTATGGAGAGATTTTTGAGGTTTGATGTTAAAAGGGGGATGTGTACTTTTGGCAGCCATGGAAACACTTTGAAGACAGTTTATTTTTGCTTGTAAATGGTGAATTAAATGATTGATTAAATGTATATTGTGTAGGAAATTGTTTGGGTGATGTGTACTTAGTATATGTAAATGTGAATTGAAATTTGAAGCTTTGAAATTTATGGAATGTAAAGGCACCATTGTGGCAGGTTGTTAACTCTTGAAGAATGCTGGAATTCATGCTTGGTTTATGGTATATTAATGTTGAATTGTGTTGGATGTTAGGGCAGTTTGAGTGTATATATGATGGTGTGAAGCTGGACATGTAAATGAGCATGAATAGGTGCTTGAATTGTTGTAAATTGAGTTGAAAAATTCTGTACTAAATGGTGCACATTGAATGTAATTGTAAGCTGTCAAAATGACCTATAATATGTTGTGAATTATGTTTAGGTTATGGTACAACCAGAATTGACTTGAATGTTGAGTTTGGTAAGTGTTAGGAGTGATCCTTGATGTGTATGAAAGAAATGCAATAAAGCAGTTTGAGTTTTAGGCCTATAACTTTAAGTGTGTGGCTCCAATTGGTATGAGACCAATTGGAGGTGAAACTAGGCACAAAATGTGCCAACTTTCATGAAGGAAGCTTGCCAAAATTCTGCTTGTAAGGTAACTTGAAAAGTGACCAAATCCGGATTAAGTGCAAATAAGGCCTGAAAACTGACCAATTGGGCAGCAGTTAGTGTTTAGGCCATAACTCACTCAAAACAGGTCCAATTGACCTGAAATTTTAACCATGAATAGTTAAGACCCATATCTACAAGTCTTATGAAGACACCAAAGCCCAGATATGACCATAAGCAAGTCAAACAGCTTGCACAATTTCGGATCCAAAAACTAGCCGAACCAAAATTAACCTAAAGTGACCTAAAGTGACCAATTTTGATGCAATTTGACCAGCAATAGTAAAATGACCATAACTTGGTCTACATAACTCAGAATGACCTGAAATTTTGCCCCGCGTGCAATAAGACATAGATCTACAAGTTTGTAGTTTTGACCAAAACCCGAAAACCGAGGGAACTAGGTCGTCCGGCTAGGTCAAACTAGTATCCCGGAATCCAGCAAATTGCAAGAAAGTGCACTATACATGGAAATGAATTGGGTAACATGTACCAACCCTAAAAGACTATCAAATGTGACATGTTAGTAACATTAAAACCTAATTTACCTAGAATGCATCGAGGGTCGACATATTAGGTTGACTAAGCAAATAATAGAATTCAGTGAATTAATTATCAAGCATTATCGTTAGAGACAGTTTAATTAAGTACTGAAACACTTCAAGTTGTGTTTCTCAGTTAGCAAAGACTCAGGGAAAGGGAAGGAAACACTGAGTCAAGGCCAGGAGACAGTTATCAGAGGTTTGTGCACAACAACTATTTCTTTTGAATTTTTCAATTGAAATGAATTATGACTATTTGTATATTATTGTTTTCAATTATGGAAATGTGTTTGAATGGATACTTATTGCTTGAAAAGCATTGTAAATAGATTGAAACTGTGGAAAATTTGATTTAGTGTGATTTGTGAAAATTAAAGTTAATTATGAATTGTGTTGCCATTTTGTGAATGAAATTATGACTTTGGAAATTTATTGGATTCTCACGAATCATTTGAATAAAATATTTGCAATTGATTTTGTGTTCACACTTAGCATGACAGTATCGTATCATTCCTTCTCCATTTATGGGGTTGTGCTCGTTTATTTTCCTTCTCTATTTATGGAGTCGTGATCGTTTATTTTTCTCCCTCTCTGGTTTACCAGTTGAGGTGATCGGATGAGTACTCATTATATAGCTAGCTCCCTTCCTCATTGATTTCGATTAGTGGGGTCGTGATTGCTTTGTCATGGTGTACAACGTGGCATTGATCGGAAATTTTATGTCATGACTTAAGTTGTGAATGAATTGACAACACTGTGTTCTTAAATTATTCGACTAAATTGTGTTATTATGAGCTTTGATAATTTGTGAAATGGAGTTTAAATTCTTATTGACATTCACTGTCTTTTGAATTTAACTATGTTTTGATCACTGAGATTTATTGTGATATTGTGTTAAATTCCTTATGACATTCATTGTCTCGAATTTAACTATGGTTTTATGTATCCATCATTTATATGATTTATAAATTGTGATTTAAAGTTGTACTTGGTTAATGCTGTGCACCACTGAGAAATTGTCTCAGTGATAGCTTTTCATTGCTGTCGTAGGTAAACAGACGGACAGGGCAGCAGACTAGGCTGCTAGTGCATTCAGTGAGAGATTATCAGGTATACTGAGTATACCACATTTTGCATTTTGTACTGTAATGTATGTTCACTGTATGTATATATTGTTCTTGATTTTGAGCAGTTGTAAATTAAAATTGTATATTGAAGTTGTAAAGTAAATTATGAGTAATTTGACTTGTAAAAATTATATTATCTTTCTTTTATCTTAGTCTTTAAAAAATTATTGTGGATTTGAGTTGAAAAAGATATTGTGTTGTTTAACTGTTGAAGTGAAGATTGAGAATTATATTGAAGTGCTTTTACAGGTTTTCTGAAGAACTGTTTTATTCAAAATACGGAGGGCACTCCGCCAAAATTTTTACAGAAATTCCTAATAATTCAAATATGTTATCTCTTTCACTTAAGTTCAAAAAAATTTTTAACACCTATAAATAGTGCTCACCACTGTAAAAAGAAATAAGAAAAGTTTTAAAATCCCTTGTAGTGTATTTAATGGGTTATCAGTAGACGAAGTTGGTAATTCATTAGGTATACTACGGGATCATGTTATGCCTTACAGAGGGACGAGGATGAGACTTCTGGTATGGTTGTTGGTATTTTCTCAATTCTTAACTGAGATATGTATATGTATAAAAAAAAAATCAAATTTGATATGTTAGTGACTAGTCTTTTTAAAATTAATTTTGGAAGAGTTTGTTAGTGAAAAGTATTTGCTAGCACACAAGAATTTGTAAAGTTAATTAGTAAGCCTAATTGTATAAGGAAAGAGAACCTAAAAGTAAGTTATAGTAATATAGCTACCTTAGATGCGGGTAAGGGTATTACTGCTGATAGATGTCAGTGGGTACCATAATCAAAATAAGTTCAAGATATTAGTGAATTTAAAAGAAATAAGATATAGAGAAGTTTGTTCTATTGGGATGTATCGTAGTAACTATACAATATTCTTTATGTTTGTGCTGTAAGCTGCAGATTACAGTACTGACTTGGGATTTATTGTGTAGAGCTACGTACTACCCAATAGTACACAAGAATAAGAATAGTTGCAAACGGCATCTGTTTTGGTACAGTTATGATAAGATAAAGTTTTCTTATTGGAAAGGAGTTTGAGAATCCTAACCTGGGATTTAAAACTCTAAAGTTAGAATATAGAAAGGTTATAGTTCAGTGCAAAAGAAAATAATGACTACACATCAGTGCAAAATAAGCTATAGAATATCGATAGATAAAAATAAATAAAACAGTAAGAAATGAGAAAAATACTAGATGAGGAATTGCCACCAAGGCAAGCAATTTACTTAAGATGCGTAATTATATTCTGAACTATTTTATCAAGAAAGAAATAAGTTAAACCAAAACAAACAAGATAGTGCAAAATGGCACATAGGCCTTGGTCATAAATGGAGATGGAAAGATAATGGTTATGGACCTATGGCCAAGAAAGAAAAGACTAAAAAAGAAAATAATTGCTAAAACAACAGCAAGAAAAGACTAAAATAATCTAAACTAAACTGAAGGTTACATCAAATGATTAAGAGATTTGATAAGAAAAGAGTAAAACTAAGTTCTCACCCATAGGATCACACGAGGTCCTAGAAAAGCGAATCCACTAGCACACAGATTTGCTTACCTCTAAAATTGAAATGAATTTGAATCTAACTTATGACAGAAGCTCATAAGGAACATGACACACGAGGTAAGCAATCGATGAGTAAATAGTGTTGGTTAAAGTGCTATGGACCATTATTCTGATTATAAAGCTATGTAGAAATGTGAGAAAAACATAAGGAAACAACATGAATGAATATTTGAGGACAGATAGTGACATAAAATTTCGAAACGAAATTTATTTTTAGGGGGGGGAGAATTGTAACACCCCTATTTGTATAGCCTAGTACATTTCACTATTCCGGTGACCAGAGTCGGTCCGGACAATTAAGAGAATTAGAACCACACTTAAGACAACTAGATAAGCTATAAACGCAAATAATTTGTAATTGCCAATTAGTAAAGTATAAATAAGAAGAACAAAACATAAGAAGTTAAACGAGCCAAGAGTCACAGCGATGGGTGACCTTCTCGGGAACAACTGCAAAGTCGATTTAAACTCAAATTTCGAACCGTAAAATGTGACGTCGCAGTCCTTAGGACCCTTATGAACACAGTGGAAAAGAGAAAATCATGAAAAAGAATTGTTAAGTCAGTTAAATAATTAGGTCAGGGAGCCGGAAGAAATATTGAATTATTTGCAAACCGGGTTAAACCGGAGAGGGGCAATTTGGCCAATTGACCCTGAGAGCTGACTCCTGACCTAACTGTCAAATAAAATTGGAGAAAATAAAATTTCGGAGTTAAGAATTAAATTAAATAACTAATAGAAAAATAAACAAAAAAAAAGAGAGAAAATGAAAAAGTGAAGGAAGATGACATCATGCATGATGCCATAAATCCTATAACTAATAAATTTGATTATTTAGATATTTTGGTCTTCCATAAGTTAAAAATTCATAAAAGAAAAGAAAAGAAAAAAAAAACAAAAACATAAAAGTCATCTTCCTCATTCTGCCGCCCTCACTCCCTCTCTCCCTCTCCATTAAAGCTTGAGTTCAAGCTTTTAAATCCCTACTAAACCCCAATTTCTTCCATAATTATTCCATAAAAACTTATTTTAGTCACTTGAGAAAGAGATTTAGCAAGAAAGAAAGAAGAAAAGAGGAGAAAAATTGAAGATTGAATATCAAAGTTGAGGTAAGTTACTTACTTTGGAATTTTGATGTGTTTATGATTGAATGAACTTAGAAACTAAAGAAATGAGATGAAATTAATTGTTGGAGGACCAAACCAAAATTTTGGTCAACTAGGGTTTTGATGTGTGTATGCATGAGTTTGATAGATTTAAAAGTGTATGTGAACTTATTTGAGATGAAGAAACATGTATATAGGCATTGAATCAATCAAATGCAAAGAATTGGTAAACTAGGGTTTGGACATTTAGGGTTTAGAGACAAAAATGTGAGAAATTGGTAAATGATATGTTTGACCTATTTTGAGGTGAGAAACGGTCATTTGTGACCAAATGAAATGTGTTAGAAGTGTTGGAGTTGAGACTAAATTCGGACTCAATGTGGTCATACTGCAAGGTCCCTTTGAGGGACCAAAACTGAAAATTTACAAGTCCAATTGGTATGAGACCAATTGGGAATGAAAATAGACACTAAATGACACAATTTTCATTTGGGAAGCATGCCCAAAAAGTGACCAAAACCTAGTGAATAAATTGACCAAACTTGGAAAATCTCAGTCTGCCTTGTACAAAATGACCAAATGAATAGTGTTTGTTCATTTGGCCATAACTCGAGCTAGGAAGGTCTAAATGACCTGAAATTTTACCAGTGGACAGATGAGATATAGACCTAAAACTTTCATGGAGAATACAAACCCAAATTATGCCATTAACCAAGTCATTTGGCCACCCAAATTTGGTGACCTAAAACTGCCATAACCAGAAATTGCCCAGAAAATCTGGGTTGAGTCCAATCTGGTAGCCATGGTTCAAATGGCTATAACTTGAGCTACAAAACTGCAATTGGAGTGATTCAAAAAGGAGAATAAACTTAAGACAATAGGGAACATTTTCTATGAAGAAAGTTTTTCCAAATTCTAACAGTAAAATGACCAATGGAACAGTGCAACTCAAGACACCAAAACTGAAAATTTACAAATTTGCCTAAAAGACTTAGAATTTGAGTAAACAACCAAAACCAACAAATTTAGTGACCAAAATGTGGTATGTGGGTGAAGTTGGAATTTCCATACCTATTAAGCCTTAGAAAGTCAACAAATTGACTTGAATAGTACCATGAATAGTAACTCCAAAATGAAAATTTCCAAGAATGTTAGTTTAGGCATATTTGGGCTAGAATGAAGTATTTATGAATTAATTATTGGATTTATAGTGAAATAAGATATTGAAACACTATAAATTTTGTGTTTCAACTGAAAAAGACCCGAAAGGTGTAAGGGATTGAGTCAAGGCCTAGAGGCAACTCACGTCAGGTTTGTGCACAACAAACTTAAAATCCTTTGTTTCTACTTGACAATTCTTGAAATAAATATTGTGAATAATTTTGATTGTTATGGCTTTGAAAATATTATTTGAAAAATAGTGTGTTGCCTACTTTGTAAACGAAAAGTTTAGAATGAGATATGATTTGTGAATTGTATAAAATATTTGAATAACTTGATTTAAATCATTTTTAATTCACACTTGGCATGACAATATTACTATGTTCCTCCTCCACTTGTGGGGTAAGTTTGATATTTGATCACTTCCCTCCCTCTCTGGCTTTCCTGTCTGAGGGGTGAGTTTGGATGAGTACTCATTAGCAAGCCAGCCACCTCCCCCATTGATTTCGATTAGTGGGGTGAGTATGCCTTGCCGTGATGTACACACGGCATGTTTGGAAATTTTGGGTCATGGCCTAAGTTGTGTTATTGTTTGGCAACACTATGTTTATTAAATTGTTTGATTAAGTTGTGCTATATTAAGCTTTGAAAATTATGATTTGTTATAAATGTGATTTGAGAAAAAAATTTGTGAAAGGCGATTATGAGATTTTTGAATGATAATTTGTTCATGAATGTTTTATATTATGTATTTTATGCTTTATTGTGCACCACTAAGTATTTATATACTTAGCGATAGCTTTAACTTGCTGCGCAGATAGAGAAAAGAACATAGCAGCAGAGCGAGCTGCTATAGTTAGAGAGGGGCAAAATTGAAGAATTTTTGTATGGGTATTTGTCTATACCCTAGTAGTTTAATTTGATGTAAATATGATAGTATGCATATGTATCTCTGTAATTTGAGCAGTTGTATAGATAAAATTATAATAATATTATTTTTGAGATTTTGCATCTGTAAATTAACTTATGATTGTAAATTAATGATTTAAAACGTAATGTCCATGAGTTATGAAATGTTTGGAGATATTCATTCTTGATTTTAAATTTTGATTTTGAATTGAAGTGTTGCTATTACTGTTGATTTGAAGTTTGGTGGTTGCAAATGGAGTTGTGATTGAGAAATATATTGGGAGTGTTTCTATTTTCAGGTTTTGAAGAACTGTTTTCTCAAAATATAGACGGCACTCTACCGAAATTTTTGTAAAAATTACGGAGATTTTAAATATCCAAAAATTTGATTTATGTTTGGACTCTAAATGAAGGTTTTTAATATTTGAAAAAAAAAAAAATTTACCCACCAATTCCAAAATGAACGAAAATTATTTTAAAATTCCTTGTAGTATCTTTAATGGGTTACCGGTAGGTGAAGTACGGTAATTCATTAGGTGTACTACGGGAACATGTTACATCTTACGAGGAGTAGAGTGTGACATAAAATATACCCGATAGAACTTTAGGGAAGGTGGCTCCACAATCCTTAGCAGCTCACTCTGCTGCTCCTCTAGTCTCTATATCTGCGACAGCAATAACAACCATCGCTGAGTACTATGACTCAGTGGTGCACAACATACTGAAATAACCTTTGTGCAGAATTTAAATCATACTTATTCAAAAAATTGAACTGAACATTAGAAATAAATACAAAACATGATTTATATGCATTTAATCCAAACAATTTCATTTCGAAAGTCTCAAAACAAATTTCATAAAAATACACAGTTATATCATGCCATCCGAAACAATAATCATCTCAATAGCCAAAGGCTTATGAGAAGTCACATCACAAGGCTAGCTAGCTCAAATATATGGGAACCCATTTATTTTCTTCTTCTACTGGCACACACCTCAACACTTCAGCCAGAGAAGGAATCAAAATTCAAAATTGATTTCCCCCATTAGTCATGCTAGTGAGGCATTCAAATATGTGGTCATGACACTATGGTTTCAAAACTGTCTTAGCAATTTACTAAACATTTATTGCCATTTCAAACACAAACAAATAAACTTTCAACAATTTAAATCAAAAGCATAATACGCATTTCATGCACTTTGTAAATGAATTTTAAAGCATATTGATGTTGTGCACAAACCTTATACGAGTCGCCTCTTGGCCTTGACTCGACACCTCGGGTTCTTTCCCGGTATTCCTTTCCACTGAAACACACAGTTTCACAATGTTTCAGTATCACAATTTATCATAACTCCAAAAATAAATTCAAACCTACTTATACCTAGCTTTAATATGCTAAACTTGACGTTCTTTAAAATTTGTATTTCGGGGTTACTATTTATGACACTATTCATGTAAATTTATTGACTTTCCAATGCTTAATAGGTATGAGAATTGTAATTTCACCCACATACCACATTTTGGTTACCTAATTTGTTGGTTTTGGTTCTTTTCTCAAATTTTAAGTCCTTTAGGCAAAATTGCAAATTTTCAGTTTTGGTGTTTTGTTTTGCACTATTCCATTGGTCATGTTGCTGTTAGAATTTGACTAAGTTTTCTTCATAGAAATTGTTCCTTATTGTCTTAACTTTATTTCCCTTTTTGAATCACTCCATTTGGAGTTTTGTAGCTCAAGTTATAGCCATTTGAACATGGCTGGCCGGATTGGCCTAACCCAGATTTTTTGGGCAACTAATTTGGTTCTGGCAGTTTTAGGTCACTAACTTTGGGTGGCTAAATGACTTGGTTAAGGGCATAATTTGGGTTTGTGCTCTTCATGAAAGTTGTATTAATATGTCATACCTTTCTAATGCCACAAAAATCAGGTCATTTGGACCTACCTAGCCCAAGTTATGGCAAATGAACAAACACTGTTCATTTGGTCATTTTTATACAGGGCAGTATGCCCAATTACGAATTTGGTCAATTTGTTCACTATGTTATGGTCACTTTCTGGGCATGATTCCTAAATGAAAAATGTGCCATTTTGTGTCTAGTTTCATTCCCAATTGGCCTCACACCAATTGGGTTGGTAAATTTTCAGTTTTGGTCCCTGAAAGGGACCTTGGTCCTGCTGCCTGCAGAATGACCATATCCAATCCGAATTTCAATTTGGTTCTAACACTTCCTACACATCACACTTGGTCATACATGATCATTTTTCAACTCAAGCAAGGTCAAACACATCATTTGACCAATTCTCAAAATTTTATCTCCCAAACCCTAGGTCAAAACCCTAATTTCAAAATTTTGAAATCTAATGCAATTAAAGTCAACACCTCCCCATATATTTCACTTCAAGTATGCTTTTTAATTCATCAAAACCATACAATCTCTACTCCCTTAAGTGCTGGCTGAAATTTATACATAGTCCACCTACTTGATTTCTTTCACTTATTTGTTAATTCCAAGTGTAACTTAGCTACTTAAACATAAATTCAAAGAGAGAATGAAGAAAGAACACTAACCTTAAGTGAGCAGAATTTTTCACCTCTTCAAAACTTCTTCCTTTCTTTTTCTTTTTGTTGTCAAGCTCCTTATCAAGGTCTAAATACAAGATTTAATGATAGAAAGTAGAATTTCTATGGTGGGATTTAGGGTTTATGGAGCTTGGGTTAGTGCTCTAATGGAGTTTTTGTGAGAGAGAGAGAGAAGGGTGAAGGTTTACGGCAACAAGAAGAAGAGTGTTATTTATTTTTTTTTTCTTTTCTTTTATGAATTTTTAAGCCTTTAGTAAGACAAAAATTATCATAAAATTTTAAATTTTTAATTATTAAGTTTATTGCATCATGTATGATGTCATGCATGATGCAATAAACTTAATCAACTTTTTCTTTTTTTTTCATTTATTTTTCTTTAGTTCTTTAATTTAATTCTTGATCCCAAAATTTTCTTTTCACCGATTTTATTTGACAGTTAGGTCAGGAGTCAACTCTAGGGGTAAATTGACCAAATTGCCCCTCGCCGGTTCGATCCGGTTTGTGAATAATTCAATATTTCTTCCGGATCACTGACCTAATTATTTGACCGGCTTAACAATTCTTTTTCGTGATTTTCTCTTTTCCACTGTGTTCACAATAGTCCTAGGGACCACGTCGTCACATTTTACGGTTCAAAATTCGAGTTTAAATCGACCTCGCAGTCCTTCCCGAGAAGGTTACCCATCGCTGTGACTCTCAGCTCAATTAACTTCTTATATTCTGTTTTTCTTATTTATACTTAACTAATTGACAATTACTAATTATTTGTGTTCAGGGCTTATCTAGTTGTCTTAGATGTGGTTCTAATCCCCTTAATTATCCGGACCGACACCGGTCACCGAAATAGTGAAATATACGAGGCTATACAAATAGGGGTGTTACAATTCTCCCCCCCTTAAATAAATTTCGTCTCAAAATTTTACCTGGTATCAGTCTCTAAACAGCTATGGGTGCTATCTCCTCATGTCCTCCTCTCATTCCCAAGTAGCCTCCTGGCCTGAATGATGGTTCCACACCACTTTCACTAACGGTATCTGCTTGTTCCGTAGCTGTTTCACCTCATAAGCCAGAATCTCTATGGGTTCTTCTTCATATGTGAGGTCTGGATTCACTTCATTTTCTTCTACTGGTAGTACATGAGATGGGTCTAATCGATACCCCTCAACATAGACACATGGAAGACGTTATGTATCTTTTCTAACTCTGGAGGTAGTGCCAAAGGACCCACTCTTTCCAAAACCTCATATGGCCCAAAGAAACGAGGACTCAGTTTCCCCTTTCTGCCGAATCTCATAATTTTCTTCCAAGGGGAAACCTTGAGGAATACTTTCTCACCTACTGCATACTCAATATCCCTTCTCTTTAAATCAATATAGGACTTTTGACGGTCTGATGCAGTCTTAATTCGATCTTTGATCAACCTAATCTTCTCCTCGTTCTGCTGAACAATTTCTAGCCCAATCATCTTCCTTTCACCTACTTCATCCCAACATAGGGGAGTTCTGCACTTTCTGCCATACAAAGCTTCATATGGAGGCATCCCGATGCTTGATTGATAGCTGTTGTTGTAAGCAAACTCAATCAAAGGCAAGTGTGTGTCCCAACTGCCCTCAAATTCAATTACACAAGCCCGTAGCATGTCCTCCAAGATCTGAATTACCCTCTTAGACTGGCCATCTGTCTATGGGTGGAATGCCATACTGAAGTTCAATCTAGTTCCTAGGGCTCTCTGAAGACTACCCCAGAATCTAGAAGTGAACCTAGGATCTCTGTCTGATACGATGGATACTAGCACTCCATGCAGTCTTACTATCTCATCAATGTATAATTTGGCCAATCTTTCTAAACTGTAGTCCATCTGTACTGGCAGAAAATGAGCAGACTTGGTCAGTCTGTCAACTATGACCCATACTGCATTATGGCTCTTTTATGTTCTCGAAAGTTCCATCACAAAATCCATTATTATTCTCTCCCATTTCCATTCTGGTACTGGTAGTGGATGTAACAAACCAGCTGGTACTTGATGCTCTACCTTCACTTGCTGACAAGTTAGGCATTTGGAAACAAACTCTGCCACATCTCTTTTCATACCCATCCACCAGTAATGCTCCTTTAGCTCTGTATACATCTTTGTGCCACCAGGGTGCATGGCAAAAGGAGACTCATGTGCTTCCTTCAAAATGATATGCCTCAAATCAACATCATTAGGAACACACATTCTGCCCTGGTGCAGCAGTAGACCATCATCTCTTATTGAGAATTCTGGTTTCTTGCCCTGCCAGACTTCTTCTAATAACTTCTGATATCTTTCATCATTCTAAGCGGTCATTCTGATTTTATCATTCAACACTGGCTGTACATGCCATGCAACTACTGTCTACCCCTCATCATTAATCTCTAAGCTGGCATGTAATGATCTCAATTCATGTACCATAGACAAAGGAGTAACCCATAGATTTGCCATAGTCTTGCGACTTAAGGCGTCGGCCACAATATTAGCTTTCCCTGGCTGATAGTCTATCAGAAAATCATAGTTTTTTATCAACTCTAACCATCTCCTCTGTCTCAAATTCAACTCCTTTTGAGTGCCCAAATACTTCAAACTCTTATGATCTGTGTAAATGTAGCACGTCTCCCCACACAAGTAGTGTCTCCAGATTTTAAGAGCAAACACAATAGCTGCAAGCTCCAAATCATGTGTTGGATAATTCCTCTCATTCAGTTTCAGCTGGCGTGATGCATAGGCAATGACATTTTGATCTTGCACCAATACACAGCCTAACCCATTATAAGAAGCATCACTATAAACTCTGTGTTCTTTACCCGGAGTAGGTAAAGTCAGGACTGAAGCCTCAGTCAAACATCTCTTCAATTCATCAAAACTCTACTGGCATTTGTCCGTCCACTGAAATTTCACATCTTTTTGAAGTAATTTGGTCAATGGAGATGCCAACATGGAGAACCCTTTCACAAATCGGCGGTAGTATCCAGCTAAACCTAGAAAACTGCGAATCTCTGTGATATTTCTGGGTGGCCTCCAATTAAGGATAGCTTCTACCTTACTTGGATCTACTTTAATGTCCTCTACTGATACTACGTGCCCTGAGAAGGATATTTCCTTCAGCCAAAATTCACACTTCAATAATTTGGCGTATAGCTGTTTCTCCCTCAAAGTCTGCAGTACAATCCGCAGATGTCTATCATGCTCTTCTACACTCCTCGAATAGACCAATATATCATCTATGAATACCACAACAAACTGGTCGAGGTATGGTCTGAAGATAGTGTTCATCAGATCCATAAAAGTAGCTGGAGCATTAGTTAACCCGAATGGCATGACCAAGAACTCATAATGGCCATAGTGGGTCCTGAAGGCAGTTTTAGGAATACTCTGCTCTTGTACTTTCAACTGATAATAACCTGATCTCAAGTCAATTTTGGAGAACACAGCTGCACCCCTCAACTGATCAAACAAGTCATGGATGCAGGGCAATGAATATCTATTCTTTATTGTCACCTTATTCAACTGCCGATCAATACATAAGTAGAGAGTGCCATCTTTCTTCTTAACAAATAACACTGGCGCTCCCCAAGGTGACACACTGGGGTGAATAAAGCCCTTATCAAGCAGCTTTTGCAACTGCACTTTCAACTCTTTCAATTCTGCAGGTGCCATTCTATATGGTGTTATGGAGATTGGGTCCACACCAGGCATAACATCAATCTCAAACTGCACCTCTCTTTCTAGAGGTAATCCTGGCAATTCATCAGGAAATACATCTAGAAAGTCACATACTATAGGGATGTCCCTCAGTGCTGGATTCTCCACTTGGGTGTCTATCACATGTGCCAAGTATACTTCACACCCCTTTCTGATTATCCTTCTGGCTAGTGCAGCCAAAATGATGTTTGATGGCAGTAAATGTCTCTCCCCATGTATTACCACATCACCATACAGAGCAAGGCCAAAAGTGACTGTCTTCAGTCTACAGTCAATCATGGCGTGATGCCTGGCTAACCAATCCATGCCTAAGATAATATCATAATCTCTGAAGGGCATTTCAATCAAATCTGATAGAAAAACATGTCCTTGGATCACCAAAGGACAGTCTCTATAGTTTCTGTTGACCTGAACCTCTTATCCTAATGGACTAGTTACTAGCACTTCAAAACCCATTTTGACACATGGAATAGCAAGTGAACTGACTATGCTAGCACTAACATACGAGTAGGTTGAACCCGGATCAAACAGTACAAATACATCTTGATTAGAGATAGAGAATGTACCGGCTACAGCATCGAAAGTCTCAGCCTCTTCTCGCTGTCTCATCATATAAACCCTGGCTAAAGCACTTCCTTATGCTGACTGACCAACAGTACCCTAACTGCCAGAAGCATTGCTTCTACCTCTGCCTCTTCCTCTGCCAACCGGTTGTGAACCTCTGGTAGCAGGACTCTGAATAGATCCTTCTGTAGTAGTAGGAGCTGGACCGAATCTAGGGGCACTAGTGCAGTCTTTAGCAAGATGGCCCTTGCCTCCACAGTTAAAGCAGGCTCCTGTTGCCTAATACATTCTCCCCCATGAATCTTGCCACAAGTCTCACAGGGGCAGGCAAGATATGAACCCCTGGTCAACTGCTGACCAGATCTAGGGGGTCTCTGTCCAGAGAATATGCCCCTTCCAAACCTTCCACCTCGACCTCTACTAAGTCCCCCAAATTTTTTCTTCTTTCCAGAGGTACCACTAGGACTTTGTTCAACTGATTTTTCACCTTTTTCTTTCTCTGATTTTTCAGTCTTCTCAGATTTTTCTTTTGCTGGGGTTGCTTTTGATTCAATTCATTCCAACTCAAGTGCCTGAGAGATGAGCTCTGAGAAGTTACTGTGTCTGAATCCCACTACTTGCATCCTCAAACTGGGCTTTAAACCAGTCTCAAATCTCTTGCACCTTTCCTTACTGGTAGAAGGGAGGCTCCCAGCATAGTGGCTTAAGCGGGAGAACTCCCTCTCATATTCTGCCACTGTTCTGTTACCTTGCTTCAAACTCAGAAATTCTTGTAGTTTCTTATCCACATATGCATATGGGACGTATTTCTGTCTGGACTCTCTGATGAAGTCATCCCAGGTCAGTACTGGTTGTTCAGCCAAGCTGTAGGGGATGGTCTTCCACCAATCATATGCATCCCCTTGCAGTAGCGATACTGAGTACTCGAATTTTAGTTCATCTTGGCAGTGCAGCTTCTTGAACACTCTGTCCATTATTTTCAGCCATTGCTCTGCCTCTAGTGGGTCTACTGTACCCTTAAATTCTGTAGCCCCATACTTCAATAACTTATTATATTGTCTGACTAGGGCTCGGGGTTGCACCATAGGACTCTGGGGTGGAGCTTGAGCAGGCATACCCCCAGCCATATGTTGAAACATTGCCACCATCTGCTATGCGAACTGTGCAGGAAACTGCAGCATTTGTGAGGCTGATGCCACTGACCCACTGACATTTTATGGAGCTGGGGCTTCCCCTTGTGCCTCAGCTTCAACAGATTGCTCAACAGAGCGATCCCCTTCTTCCATTTCAGTCTGGAGTAGGATATCTCCTGAGCAAATAACACAAGGAGATTTCCCTCCGTTAGTTTATATTTATGATGTAATGCACAGTATGTAACAAATAAGGATATTGAGCAGTTGTACTTAACAAAGAAAAAACACAAATTCATAAGTTAAAACATACTTCAAAAATTTGCTTTGATACCACTAAAATATGTTATACCTTACCCCTCTATAATGTATAACATGATCCCGTAGAATACCTAATGAACTACCGAATTTCACCTACCGGTAACTCGGTAAGTACCCTACAAGGGATTTTAAAATCATTTTCTTACTTTTTAGAAGTGGTGAGCATTTTCTAATAGGTATTAAAACATTTAATTAGAGTTTGTAAACTAGTTACAATTTTTGTCTCTTTTTATTTTTCCGCAAATTTTAGAAAAATTTCAGCAGAGTGTTGTCTGTATTTTGATAAAACAGTTCTTCAAGTACCTGTAAAAAGCACTTCCAATGATTTATCTCATCAACTTCATCAAATCAACATCCATTATAACCAATTTCAACATCATTTCTCAAATTCCAAAAATTCAAATCAGTAATTTCCAATTCAAATAACATCTAAAATAATACTAAGTAATTTCATTCAAATTAAAACAAAATACTTTCATTCATATTTCATTAAAGTTAAAACAAATTACATTCATCCAAAATTTTCATTAGAAAAATTCAAACTAATATTATTACAAACTTTATACAACTGCTCATGACCAGTTCTACTTGTACATACATTTACATACATCAAAATAGTTATTACAATCAGGGTATAAAATATACCCGATAGAACTTCAGGGAAGGTGGCTCCACAATCCTTGGCAGCTCACTCTGCTGTTCCTCTAGTCTCTATATCTGGGACAGCAATAACAACCATCCCTGAGTACTATGACTTAGTAGTGCACAACATATTGAAATAACCTTTGTGCAGAATTTAAATCATACTTATTTAAAAATTGAACTGAACATTAGAAATAAATACAAAACAAAATTTATATGCATTTAATCCAAACAATTTCATTTCGAAAGTCTCAAAACAAATTTCATAAAAACACACAGTTATATCATGCCATTTGAAACAATAATCATCTCAATAGCCAAAGGCTTATGAGAAGTCACATCACAAGGCTAGCTAGCTTAAATATATGGGAACCCATTCATTTTCTTCTTCTACTGGCACACACCTCAACACTTCAGCAAAGAAGGAATCAAAATTCAAAACTGATTTCCCCCACTAGTCATGCTAGTGAGGCATTCAAATATGTGGTCATGACACTGTGGTTTCAAAACTATCTTAGTAATTTACTAAACATTTATTGCCATTTCAAACACAAAAAAATAAACTTTCAACAATTCAAATCAAAAGCATAATACACATTTCATGCACTTTGTGTAACACCCCTATTTGCATAGCCTGGTATATTTTACTATTCCGATGACCGGTGTCGGTCCGAAAATTTAATGGGATTAGAATCACATCTAAGACAACTAGATAAGCCCTGAACTCAAATAATTAGTAATTGTCAATTAGTTAAGTATAAATAAGAAAAATCGAATATAAGAAGTTAAATGAGCCGAGAGTCACAGCGATAAGTGACCTTCTCGGGAAGGACTGCGAGGTCAATTTAAACTCAAATTTCAAACCGTAAAATGTGACACCGCGGTCCTTAGGACTATTGTGAACATAGTGGAAAAGAGAAAATCACAAAAAAGAATTGTTAAGCTGGTCAAATAATTAGGTCAGGGATCTGGAAGAAATATTGAATTATTTTCAAACCGGGTCGAACTGGCGAGGGGCAATTTGCTCAATTGACCCCTGGAGCTGACTCCTGACCTAACTGTCAAATAAAATTGGGGAAAAGAAAATTTCAGAATCGGGAATTAAATTAAAGAACTAAAGAAAAATAAATGAAAAAAAAGGAATAAGAAAAAGTGAAAAAGTTATTACATCATGCATGACATCAATAAACTTAATCATTAAATATTAAAAAAATGTGGGATAATTATGTAGTAATTAAGTTAAAATTTATAAAAGAAAAGAAAAAAAAAGTTGTCTTCTTCACCTATATTGCCAGCTCACTCTCTCTCACCCTCTCCCTCTCAAAATCTCCATGAAAGCTCATTTTTGAGCTTGAAGAAACCAAAATTTAGCCATAGAAATTGCAGGTTCCTTAATTAAACCTTGTTTGGGTAATTAGAAAAGAAGATTCATCAAGAAATTTTGAGAGAAAAGTGAAGGATTTGGGTGGTTGAATTTCAAAAATAAAGGTTAGTAAGCTAAACTTTGTATTTCTAGTTTAATTATTGTGTTTATAGTTGAATAAACTTAGAAATTATGAAAAATGGAAAAGAAAGCAATTGTTGGAGGACTATATGTGAATTTTGGCCAGCCTATGTAAGGGTATGATTTTCATGAGTTTGATTAAATTAAACATGTTAGAAAGCTTGAATGAGTTGAGAAATTGTGTTTGTATGCTTGAAATTAGTAAAATGTAACAAATTGAGGAAGTTAGGGTTTTGGACCTAGGATTTGGGGATAAAATTTTTAGAATTGGTTAAATGGTGCGTTTGACCTTGTTTGAGCTGAAAATGGTCATATGTGATCAATTGTGGTATGTTGGAAGTATTGGAATCAAATGGAGATTCAGATTGGATATGGTCATTATGCAGACAGCATGACCAAGGTCCATTTCAGGGATCAAAACTGAAATTTTACCAACCCAATTGGTGTGAGGCCAATTGGGAATGAAACTAGACACAAAATGGCACATTTTTCATTTAGGAATCATGCCCAGAAAGTGACCATAGCATAGTGAACAAATTGGCCAAATCCGAAATTGGGTGTCCTACCCTATACAAAAATGACCAAATGAACAATATATATTGTTCATTTGGTCATAACTTGGGCTAGGCAGGTCCAAATGACCTGATTTTTGTGGCATTAGAAAGGTGTGACATAGTACTACAACTTTAATGAAGAACACAAACCCAAATTATGCACTTAACCAAGTCATTTAGCCACCCAAACTAAGTGACCTAAAACTGCCAAAACCAGGTTTGGTACCCGGAAAATCTGGGTTAGGCCAATCCGGCTAGCCATGTTCAAATGGCTATAACTTGAGCTACAAAACTCCAAATGGAGTTATTCAAAAAAAGAAATAATGTTAAGACAATAAGGAACAATTTCTATGAAGAAAGCTTAGCCAAATTCTAACAGCAACATGACCAATGGAACAGTATAAAACAGGACACCAAAACTGAAAATTTGCAATTTTGCCTAAAAGACCTAAGTTTTGAGAAAACAACTAAAACCAACCAACAAAATTGGTGACCAAAATGTGGTATGTGAGTATAGTTGGAGTTCCCATACCTTTTAAGCATAATAAAGTCAATATTTTGACTTGAATAGTACCATGAATAGTAACCTCAACATGAAAATTTTCAAGAATGAAGTTTAAGCATATTGGGATTAATTATTGGAATTATTGTGAGGCAAGGATACTGAGTACACTATAAATTTTGTGTTTCAGCTGAAAAAGACCCGAAAGGTCTAAGGGACTGAGTCAAGGCCTAAAGGCGACTCACGTCAAGTTTGTGCACAATAAATTTTATTTCATCATTTTCTTATTTCCGATTTGATTTGGTATGAATTATGAAAATTTGGTGTTACTCATGAATTGTGTTGCTACTTTATGAATGAAACTATGACTTTGGAAATTGACCAGATTTCTCACAGATTATTTGAATAAAGTGTTTTGAATTGATTTTGTATTCACACTTAGCATGACAGTATCACATTATTGCTCCTCCATTTATGGGGTTGAGATCGATTATTTTCCTCCCTCTCTGGTTTACCAGTTGAGGTTGTAGATCGGATGAGTACTCATTAGCTAGCAAGCCACCTCCCTCATTGATTTCGATTAGCGGGGTTATAGATCGCTTTGTTGTGGTGTACAACGCAGCATTGATCGGAAATTTTGTGTCATGGCTTAAGTGGTGTATGAATTGGCAACACTATGTTTATTAAATTATTTGACAAAAATTGTGTTATAATGAGTTTTGATAATTTGTGAAATGTGATTGTGAAATATTTAAATTGTGATTTGTCAATGAATGTTTTATGTACTGCATTTCAAATTTTTATTGTGCACTACTAAGTATTTTTATACTCAACGATAGCTTATTCTGTTGTCGCAGATAAGGGCAAGGAAAAAGCAGCAGGGTGAGTTGCTGAATTGACGAGGACTTCACTGATTTTTTTGGTATGGTTATTTATTTATACCCTTGTAGTTATTTTGATGTAAATATTGTAATGTCATATGTATTAATGTAAGTTGAGTAGTTGTATAGTAAATTGTAATATTGTTATTTTGGATTTTCTTTTTGTAAAGTAAGATCTGTATTTGTAAATTAAGTACTATATGCAATATGAATGAATTTATAAAGTATTTGAGATGATAACTTTGGTTGAATTGTGGACTTCAATTGAGTTATGTTGAACTGAGTAATTTTTGGTGGTTAGGAGTTGTGGAAACAATTATTGGAAGTGTTTTTACAGGTTTTTGAAGAACTATTTTCTCAAAATACAGACGGCACTCTACCAAAATTTTTCTAAAAATTGCGGACAAATCAAAACGGACAAAAATTTTTACTAGTTTTGAAACTTCAACTAAATGTTTTTAATTCCTACCAAAATGCTCACCACTTCTAAAATGTAAGAAAATGGTTTTAAAATCCCTTGTAGTGTACTTAATGAGTTATCGGTAGGTGAAGTTTGGTAGTTCATTAGGTATTCTACAGGATCATATTATGTCTTACAGAGGGGTAAGGTGTGACATATTTTATTGGTATCAGAGCATGGTTTTGCAATGAATTTTCACTATGTATGTGAATATTTCTTTGATAAGTATAACTACTCAAGTGTCATTAATTGATATATATGACATATTTACATCATGAATATGCTCTAAAGGAGGTCAACCTCCTTGTGTTTGATCTCAGGAAGTAGAAATTTTTGGGAAATGGAATGGAAGAGGGAGATCATTTCGTGGAGCATTCTGTTGAGGCTGAGGTCCAACGGGAAGCCCCAGCACTCCAGAAAGTGAGTGAGTCAGCCACTCCAGCTCCTACTCCAGCACCGCAGTTTCCTGCTCAGTTTGCACAGCAGATAGTTGCATTTTTCCAACAAATGGCAGGAAATGTGCCACCTCAAGCTCAGATGCAAGCACCTGCAGCACAACCACAGCCCTCAGCTTGGCACTATGAAAAATTAATGAAATTTGGGGCCACCAAGTTTAAGGGCACTGTGGATCCACTGGAGGCAAAACAGTGGTTAGAGAGAATGGAACGAGTTTTTAGAAAGCTACAGTGTGTAGAAGAGCTGAAGTTCGAGTACTCTGTTTCTCTATTGCAAGGGGATGCATATGAATGGTGGAAGACCATCCCCCATGGCCTGGTTGAGCCACTTGTGTTGACCTGGTCAGACTTTTTGAGGGAGTTTCGACAGAAGTGGGTTCCCGATGCTTATGTAGATATGAAGTTACAAGAATTCCTGAGTTTGAAACAAGGGGACAGAACCATAGCAGAGTATGAGAGAGACTTCTCTCGACTGAGCCACTACGCTGGAAGTCTAGTTTCCACCCCCAGAGATAGGTGTAAGCAGTTTGAAGCCAGGTGAAGGCCGAATCTGAGAATGCAAGTTGTGGGTTTCTGACATCAAAATTTCTCTGAGTTGATCTCACAGGCTCTAGAACTGGAAAGGATAGAACTAGAAGGGGTCGTTAAGAAGGGTACACAAGAGAAAAGAAGACTGAAAAGGCTACTAGTCAAGCACCTGAAAGTGGTTCAGGAAAGAGGAAATAGTCTGGGGGATTTAGCTCTCGCAGATCTGGCAGAGGCAGATTCTCTGGCCAAAGACCACCCCGGTTTGGTCAGCAGACCCAGCAAGCACCTCGAGCAGCTTTATCAGTCCGGCAGTGTGAGACTTGTGGTAGAACACACGGTGGGGTGTGTTTCAAGGCCATAGGTGCATGTTTTAATTATGGAGGGAGCAAACAATTTGCTAAGGATTGTACTAGTCCGCGCCGATCTGGACCTTCTGCTACATCTAAGGGATCAGCCTAAGTCTCTACACCTAGAGGGTCACAGCCAGCTGGTAGAGGTAGAGGTAGAGGTAGGGGTTCTGGTAACACTCCTGGAAGTCAAAGCACTGTTAACCAGCCAGTACCCAATGGCGCACCAGTCAGAGTGTATACAATGCGTCAGAGGGAGGAGGCTGAAACATCAGACGTAGTAGCTGGTATTTTCTCCATCCTTGACCAAGATGTATATGTGTTGTTTGATCCTGGCTCCACACATTCATATGTTAGTGCTAGAGTGATGTGTTCTACTGCTATTCAGTGTGTACCAATGGACTATGATGTGCTAGTAACTAGTCCATTAGGCCAGGAGGTCAGGGTAAATAGACTATATAGAGACTGTCCTTTGGTGATCCAAGGACATGTTTTTTTGTCAGATTTGATTGAAATGCCCTTCAAAGATTATGATATTATCTTAGGCATAGATTGGTTAGCCAGGCATCATGCAATGATTGACTATAGACTGAAGACAGTCACTTTTGGTCTCCCTCAACATGGTGGTGTAGTAATACATGGGGAGAGGCAGTTATTGCCGTCAAACATCATTTCAGCTGCACTGGCCAGAAAAATGATTAGGAAGGGGTGTGAGGCGTACTTGGCACATGTGATAGACACCTAAGTGTGTAGTCCATCATTGAGGGACATCTGCATAGTATGTGACTTTTCGGATGTGTTTCCTGATGAATTGCCAGGATTACCTTCAGAAAGAGAAGTTTTTCCTGATGAATTGCCAGGATTACCCCCAGAAAGAGAACTGTAGTTTGAAATTGATGTTATGCCTAATGTGGATCTAATCTCCATAACACCATACAGAATGGTACCAGCAGAACTAAAAGAATTGAAAGTGCAGTTGCAAGAGTTGTTTGACAAGGGCTTCATTTGATCTAGTGTGTCACCTTGGGGAGCGCCAGTGTTATTTGTAAAGAAGAAGGATGGCACTCTCCAGTTATGCATTGACTATCGGTAGTTGAATAAGGTGACAATAAAGAATAGATATCCTTTGCCCCGCATTGATGACTTGTTTGATCAATTGAGGGGTGCAACTGTGTTCTCCAGAATGGACCTGAGATCAGGTTATTATCAGCTAAAAGTACAAGAGCAAAGTATCCCTAAAATTGCCTTTAGAACCCGCTATGGCCATTATGAGTTCTTGGTCATGCCATTCGGGTTAACTAATGCTCCGGCTACTTTTATGGATCTGATGAACACTATCTTCAGACCATATCTCGAATAGTTTGTAGTGGTGTTTATAGATGATATATTGGTTTATTCGAGGAGTACAGAAGAGCATGATAGACACCTGCGCATTGTACTGCAAACTTTGAGGGAGAAATAGCTATACACTTAATTGTCGAAGTGTGAATTTTGGCTGAAGGAGATATCCTTTTTGGGGCATATAGTGTCAGCAGAAGGTATTAAGGTGGATACCAGCAAGATAGAAGCTGTCCTTAATTAGAAGCCACCCAGAAATATCATAGAGATTTGCAGTTTTTCTGGGGTTAGCTGGATACTACCGCCGATTTGTGAAAGGATTCTCTATGTTGGCATCTCCATTATCCAAGCTGCTTAGGAAAGATATGAAATTTCAGTGGATGGATAAATGCCAGCAGAGTTTTGATGAATTGAAGAGGTGTTTGACTGAGGCTCTAGTCCTGACTTTACCTACCACGGGTAAAGAATATACAGTTTATAGTGATGCTTCTCGCTGTCGCAAGGTATTTTGCGGTCGCCTGGATGAACACTCACCGAAGTGGGAAAGAGTGAGGAGTCGCCACTTTAATTTTGAGGGAAATTAAAGGAAACCATTTATGAAAACAAACTAACATAAAACCACTTCGAAAACAGAGATTCTAGGTTCGGGGTCCGTATACGGGCAGGGAAGGTGTTAGGCACCCCGCCTCGTCCCTCTATGAGGGCAAGCAGATTTAACATTATGCTCTTTATAAATTAAAATCAATAGCTAGGAGGGTTGGGCTAGAATGAAGATGTTAATCCCTTTGACAAAAGAGAATATTTAATTTTTTACTAGTTTTCGGGTTACCAAGATACATAAGTAAATGAGACGACCTTAGTGAATTGATGTTGTGTTGCGATTTTCGTTTATGGGATTACTTTGCGTGTTTATTAAAATTTGATTATGAGAATCGGATAAGAACTCGCCTCCGATCTCTGTATATTTAGTGAAATTTGATTTGAGAATCGGATAAGAACTCTCCTCCGATCTCTGTATATTTAGTAAAATTTGATTTGAGAATCAAATAAGAACTCTCCTCCGATCTCTGTTTAATATTTAAAATTTGGATTGAGAATCGGATAAGAACTCTCCTCTGATCTCTTTAAATATTTATTAAAAATTTTGATTGAGAATCGGATAAGAACTCTCCTCCAATCTCTTTTAAATATTTATTAAAATTTTTTATTGAGAATCGGATAAGAATTCTCCTCCGATCTCTTTTAAATATTTATTAAAATTTTTTATTGAGAATCGGATAAGAACTCTCCTCCGATCTCTTTTAAATATTTATTAAAATTTTTGATTGAGAATCGGATAAGAACTCTCCTCTGATCTCTTTTAAAAATGCAATTTGAGAATTTTAATGAAGGATCTCGGATAAGAACTCTCCTCCGATCTCCTTTTGTTTGAATGAGAGTCGGGTAAGGACTTTTCCGACCTCTTAAAATTTGATTACAATTACATATCATAAGAACCTAAGACTAAGGGTTCTGGCATCCAAAGACGCTGGGGACCCGAACGAGGCTTTCTCTTATCCTATTGGTACCGTATAGTTAAGGAAAGAATGCTAGACTGAATTTTACCGATCTCCTATGTGATCACCTTACCAATAACTTTCGACATGCAATATTCGATCTCTTTTGTTTGCTAGTCTGGGATCCGACCTTACTTCGATCCCCCACTATACCCAGTTATCTTCTGAGCTAGTCTAGTGGTTCGACTTCATAATTTTCCTCTGATTTATTATTCAAACTTTTATTATTTTGAAGAAACTTTTGTGTTAAGATACAGCTACCAACATTTCACCAAACTACCTATACGTTACTCGGGACCAAAACACCTACATTTGAAGGTAATAAAGGCTAAAAAAAGAGTAAATGACTTGAGCGGACGAACAAAAAGTAAACTCAAGAGGATAACCACCTTCGTGGGGTTTTTAACATAACATAAACTTGTCAAAAATTACGAGTGTGAAAACAAAGAAAATAAATATAAAGAAAATGAGCACTTAGTAAAGCAATGGTTTATACACTCACCTGTAAGGAGTTGAATCTATCGAACTAACTATGGAGTCACAAATATAGTAGAGCTGCGTGCTAATAGTCTGGGGACTAATGCTTGCCTTGTAATGAAGAGCACCAAGTTAAAATGCAGTCAAACCAAAATGACAATAACCGGGCTTGAATGAGATTGTGCTTGTAAAATAAGAGTGGATATAGAGATGATGAAAACAGAACTGAAACTAAGAGAGGGTATCACAGAGCAATGAACAAACTGAAAATAAAGGGTTTCAGTGTCCAACACTCCTTCAAAGAAAATACTTTAGAAAACTGGTTTCTGAAGTTTTTTCTATTTTGAAAGCTTAAAAATAGCAGAGTAGCAAAACTGAATCAATTTTCAGAGCCTTTCCACTATAATCACCACCCTTTTTTTTGTTCCCCCTTTCAACAGTTTTCATATAAGTATTTATAGGGAACGGGTGTTCCTAATGAAGGGTCAGGATTTTCTTTGTGGGAAATGGAAGGTTTGGATTTTAAAGGACATGATCTGATGCTTGCGAATTAAAGAGAATCAAAACGAACGACTGAGATCCTTTTTTGTATATTTGTCCTTTCTCTTTTCTAATCTGACGGCTCAAAATTTTCTTGTCAAGGGCGATCCGAGGGCTGGGAATAAAAAGCACCGATCTTATCGTCTTCTTCTTTAATCCAAGGGCTCCGGACTTGTCCTTACAAGTAAGATCAACGGTGGAGATTGGTATGTACAGGACTGTCATGACATACTCTGGCACCTATCAGTAATGTGGGCGATTCTGCAAATGAGGCGTGCGGTGGAGATCTCATCTGCAAACGCTTTAACTACCTCGGCTCTGATTATGACGACAGTTATTAGAAGTTGTCTTATTCTCTCTTTGCTTTCCGATCTCCCATCCTTTCGACCTTTCTAATATGATCTTTTCCGATCTCTCATACCAGGCTCCCTCTTCCGATCTCTCCCACTCCAGTCTTCTCCTTTATCTGGTCCGGTTTAGTCAAAGCATTTATTCCTTCGAATTCCGAAGTGTCCGCTACGTTTTCTGCTAGCAATAAATGCTCAGACCTTCTCTATATATATACCTTCAACAGGAAACCCTTCCGCATTTGATTTTCTCCTCTTTCCTTCTCAGTTTTCCTGTTCTAGCAGCTCCGACAACAATCCCGGCCATGATAGCTGCTTTTGATCTTTTTCCAGCTGTTCACCTTGTTTACCGACTGAAAATTTATGACCTCGGTGATCAGAACATCACTATGGCCACCTCTGATGACAGTGAGCGAACCGGACTAATTTACCGACCCAGATCGAAATATCGATTGTGTTGACCTTGGATCGGTCGACCGATGTAATCAGCGAACCGATTTCGGGCGAGAAGACTGCTAATTTCCCTCCTATCATTGGTGACTGCCCTTCGAAGTTCATTTGGCTTCTCACCACATTGGGTGTCCGGACAGCGGCTCGATTCCGAGCGATAACATTGACGATGACCTCTCTTATCGTCATGAGAGTCATAGTCACCCCATCTGAGCTGTACATCTATCCGATGTCGACGGCCGGTCTCCTGATCAAACACATCTTTTGATTCAGCCACGAGACTAGGCTTTGACATAGGCCTTTACCAGATAGGATGTACTGCCGATCTCTAGAGATCGCCCCTATGATGTAATTTGACCTTTAATGTAATCCGATCTCTTGAGATCGCCCAAATGATGTAATCTGACCTTTTGGAAATGAAATTTTATTTTGACAATTATCATTTTATTATTATTGCATTTGTTATTTTTCGATCTCTGATGTGTTCATCCGATCCGATTCCTAACTGAATAGCCCTTAGCCGATCTGTAATTCTAAACAACTACCTTAATCTGCCGGTCTTTAACCAGCCGATCTCTCCTTATTTAATTATGGAATTTCCAGAATATTCGTGAGACATGTCAGAAAAAGCTGGCGAATCCTGCTAACCGATGCGCCGCTTGGGACACCGTGAGCATTAAATGCTCAGACAGGTATAAATAGGGGATGGTCAACTAGTTGCTCCCTTATGTCATTTTCAGCATCTCACGAGCGATTCCAAAATTCTCTCATTTTCTCAAGTTCTTCCGACACCGATCACACTCCGGTAAGGGTTTTAATCTTTCTTTTAGTTTAAATTTTCTCTTTTCTTTGAAAATGAGCGGCGCCTAGGGTCAGAGAGCGGCGAGCCCCCCTTCTGTTCACGTCTCGTGGTCGTCAGATGAAGTTGAGGTGGTCGGACCAAGCGGACGATCTGAACCTCCTATGACCTCCATTTCAGCCCGTGGTCAAGCAGCACCCTCAAGACGAACGCATTCTTCAGGGAGAGAAAACCTTCCTGTAGATGAACAGCCATCAATCCTTCAGGAAACCGATCTGCAGTCATTTACCCAAGAATATAACCTTCGGGCCGATTCGTATGAACTTATCAGGTGTCATAGTGATCTCCGAGCCGATCACTTCTTTGAAGAAAACGATATGATCATGGTATACGAAGAGCAATTGAAAGTCAGGCTGCGGTTTCCTCTTGATGACTTCTTTAAGGAAGTTCTGAAATTCCACCAAGTCTGCATAGCCCAAGTACACCCGAACTCATGGCGGATCCTGGTAGCCTTCAGAGGACTCTGCCGAGCTAAAGGACTCAGTCCTACAGCGAAGGTGTTTGCCGAGCTACATAGACTAACCCGTCGAAAAGACGATGAGTACTGGTTCTTTCAGGCGAAATCGCATTGTGGGCTCTTTACCAACCTGCCCTCCTCCCTGAAGAATTGGAAGAATCACTTTTTTCATCTTGAGGAGCAAGGCTCCGAATGGTTTTGAGGGTTTCCCGCGTAGCTGGCTGCATCAGGGCCCATTACTTCCGAAGCGCATCACCCTGAATAAAGAAGAGGGCATAATGGTGATGGAACTAAAGGATCAGGCAGCCCATCAGAAGTTCTCTTGTTTAGATGCGGTGACGGCCGAACTGCATCATTGGACAATGCAGCTGATCACCGGGGAAGAACGCGGGCTTCAGCTCTCTGACCTCAGCTTCGGTATTTTCTATATCTCTGATCTCTAAGCCTTAGCGAACTCACTGACTTTTCTTTGTGCAGGTATGGTGAGCGGCGAGGCTTCCAAGGAGAGCCAAAAGTGGAAGAGAGAGGTCTCCAGAAAAGTGCGGGAGATGAAGCGGGCTGAGGCCTCTCAGACGCCGAGGCACGATCCAGGGGAGACACAGGGAGGCTCGTCCCGACCCTCAGGACCGTCGATCCCTGAAGTAGAAGTGGTTCGGTCTCCTCTGCGACATGAAGAGCCGCCTGAAGGAACGAAAGCGTGAAAAACACAAGTTTATACCATTGAATTCAAAAATTTTCACCTAGGGTCACATGCATCATGCAAGATTTATTTTTATCTATTTGATTTCAATGATAAACAACATATTAAGACTCTTTTAATATGTTTTTCGATCTGTGTTTGCCATTTAAGATTTTAAAATTAATCAGATTAATTTTAGAACCCTAGATTAAATCAAGAACGATTACATTAACCTCTTGATGCACTGCAGCGTGTCTGCACCTTTGAGATTTGTCTTCAGGACACCAAATGTTGTCCCTCTAGCTTGTCCACACCAAGAACACCTATGGCAGCCCTTGAACAGCTTCTAAAGCTTTTTCTATTAATTAGAAATTCAAGTTCTGCCTTTTAAGAGATTAGAGATGTAAACAGGACACTAGAAACAATATCTAGTGTTCTTAATTCAAGAGATTGATGGCTAATCTCTTTGAAATGATGAGAGATGAAGAAGAATAGATGAAGAACCATAAAATGGCTTGACAAAGGAGAGTAGTGGCTGCTGGTTGTTTTTTCCTTTTCATAACAACACTTATATAGCTAGGTTAACACATTAAACCCTTGCCACATGTCACCCTTTGATTAGCTCTAGGTTTAAGTGACCCAATCACATTGTGCCAAGTGTCAAACCTATATTTAATCTTGATTTTAATCATCTTACATGATTGAAAAACATTTGGCAAGCTTATGTGTAATCCCATGTGTCACCATCTCATGGTGCCATGTGTCACACTATGAAATGACCAAAATGCCCCTGTGTCTTAATTTTGAGTTCTTAACCCAAAATAATTATTTTTTTTTCTTCTTCTAATTTATATCAAATATAAATTAATTAATTAATCTCTATTAATTAATTTCTCATAAATTCATATTTAAACACTTTAAATATAAATTTAATTTATACTATACATCCAATAATCTAGATTTAGTTTCAAGTCATGCTAGGGACTTTGCAATTTAATTGCAAACCAAACCTATTTAATTAATCAATTAAACTCTTTAATTAATTAATTAAATCATATTTAAATAGGTGATAACTTGTGTATGTGTATAACTTACTAGGCTCATCACTAATTGGCAATGAGACATAATATCAACTCTTAATATCATCAGAACTCTTTCTTACCATAAATGATTTCTCTAAATCATTTTAGGAACCTCATAGACCATGGTTAACACCTAGCATAGTCTGCCATGGCCACCCAATTAGTAATAATGTTTACCTTAAATGAACATACAATCATATGTTACCATGCACTAGAATCTCTCTGATACAAAATCCCAAGCTGGAGTCATGGTTTATGTCAAACTCCATTTGCTATGAATATTATGTTCTCTTTTAATTCCAGTTCTTGATTAAAAAGATTTTTTCATCAGAAACTCTTTTTTGAATAAATCTATCTGTCCTGGCCAGGAACTTGAAACATCAAGAACAATTAAATGAACATAGGATTTTAACTCTATTTACTTAGAGGAACAGATTCCATCTTGATCAACACCTACCTCCATATATAACTAGTAGGAGCCAACAGATGCCCATATACCCATACACAGTATAAGTATGAAAGCAGTATCAAACTCAAACTACCTATATACAAGATAATTGTGCTATCTCAGGTCTAAAGATTATATGCACTGATATGATTTATGACAAAACATTAACAAGAGTAAACTCTATGTGCTTGTCATAAGTGTCACTGGTTCGGCCTACTTATCATTTATAAGTGCCTATCATGTTTGTTATATGGCATGAGACTCACCATTCCATCTTATTTATATCTCATATAAATAACTTGGGAACAAATATGAATACAATCTTTCTGGATAAGTCTTGTCCTTATTATGATGTATCCTCGATAGTGAACCTATTTATGATACTTTGTGCTAGAAATATTATCAATCATATTCTTAACAACTGAAGAATAATATTTCTAACAAAATATTAATGGACCTTTTCTATTACACATAAATATATTATGTAAACAGAAAAGTGGAAATGCCTTTATTAATAAAAATATGTACAAGATACATACTAAATGATATGCTCTAGGGCATACTACTAACAATCTCCCACTAGCACTAGAGCCATTCATTACAATACCTTAGACCCATCTTCTCAAGATGTCGGTCTAACTGAGCTTGTGACAAAAGCTTAGTAAATGGATCAGCTGGATTTTTCAGCTGATGTTATTTTTCTGCGTGGCTATATCGCCTTGCCCAACTATATCTCTGATAATGTGGTAGTGCATTTCTATGTGTTTGGATTTTGGTGAGACCTTAGTTCCTTCGCGTGTATGACTGCTCCATTGTTGTCACAGTGTAGTGGAACCGTGAATCAATGGAAGGAACTCATGTAAGTTCACGAACTTTTTATCCAAACAGCTTCCTTTGCGGCATCTAATGCAAGAATATACTCACCTCAGTAGTGGAATCTGCAATGCGTGCTCTGCTTGGAACTCTTCCAACCGATCGTACCTCCATTACAAATGAACACATATCTAGAGGTAGACTTTCTATCATCGATATCTGATTGGAAATTAGAATCAGTATAACCATCCAATTGCAAGTCTCCACCTCCATAAATCAAGAATAAATCCTTAGTTCTTCTCAATTACTTAAGGATATTCTTGATGACTATCGATGTTCCAAACTGGATTGGATTGATACCGCTAGTCAAACTAACGAGATATGCGATATCCACCTAGTACACAACATTGCATACATTAAACTTCCAATAGCCAAGCATATGGAATCCTCGCCATCTTATCTCTTTCTTGGTGTCTTTGGAGACTTCTCTTTAGTAAGATGGATACCATGTCTCACTGTTAACTATCATCTCTTGGAATCAAGCATGTTAAACCTCTTTAACACCTTTTCCAAGTATAGACTTTGGGATAAACCAATTATTCTTTTCGCTCTATCTCTATTGATGCGAATCACAAGAATATAGGTTGCCTCCCCTAAGTCTTTCATGGAGAATGTATTTGACAACCATACCTTTATAGTTGTCAACATACCTGTGTCATTACCCATCAATAGTATGTCATCCACATATAAGACAAGGAAAGTGATAGCACTGTCACTAACCTTCTTATATACACATGGCTCATCTTCATTTTTGATAAAACCAAAGGATTTAATGGCTTCATCAAAACGGATGTTCCAACTCCTCGAAGCTTGTTTCAACCCATAAATGGATCGCTTTACCTTGCATACCTTGGAACCATATTGGGATTCAAATCCCCTAGGTTGTTCCATGAAAATGTTTTCTTCAATAGATCCATTGAGAAAAGCTGTTTTGACATCCATCTGCCAAATCTCATAATCATAGTATGCAGCTATTGCTAATAAAATCCTAATTGATTTAAGCATGGCAACAGGCGAGAAAGCCTCCTCATAGTCGATTCCTTGCCTTTGGCGAAACCCTTTCGCTACTAGCCTTGCCTTATAGGTCTCTACCTTTCCATTAGAACCAATTTTCTTCTTGAAAACCCATTTGTTCCCTATAGGTACAATACCTTCAGGTGGGTCAACAAGATCCCAAACTTGATTCTTATACATGGAATCAATCTCGGATTTCATAGCATTAATCCATTTTGAAGAGTCTATATCTGATATAGCTTCTTCATAGGTAAGTGGATCATCTCCATGATCTACTTCTTCATGAGTAGACAACTCTTGTTCTTCTTCATGAAGAAAACCATATCTCACTGGTGGGTGAGATACCCTGGCTATTCTACGAGGAACAGCTGTAGATGTTTCATCAACGGGTATAGGTTGACTAGATGGATCTATATCCATCTGATCTGTTGGTTGGTTGGTCAGAATTCTCCAATTCTAACTCTATTTGCCTTCCTTTGCCTCCTTCTTGAACAAACTGTTGTTCAAGAAATGTGGCATCTCTACTTATCACAACCTTTTGTGAAGCAGGCAAATAAAAATAATATCCAAAACTATCTTTTGGACATCCAACAAATCGACCTTTTTCTGATCTGGTCTCCAATTTATCAGTGTTGACTTTTGATATAATGGACAACCCCAAATCTTAACATGCTTAAGACTTGGTTTTTCCATGCCATATCTCATAAGGTGGAAGAAACTGATTTTGATGGAATCCTATTCGAATATACAAAGTCGATTCTAATGCAAATCCCTAAAAGAAGATTGGCATATCAGTATAGCTCATCATTCTACGTACCATATCCAATAGGGTACGATTTCTCCTTTCAGACACACCATTCAGGTGTATGCCTCGGAGGAGTCACCGAGAAACAATGCCATGCTCTCTCAAGTATTCATCAAATTCGATTTCAAATATTCACCTCCACGATCAGATCGAAGAGCTTTAATACTCTTTCCTGTTTGATTTTCTACTTTAGATTTAAATTCTTTGAACTTTTCAAAAGATTCATGTTTGTATTTCATCAAATACAAATACCCAAACCTTGATTTATCATCAGTAAAGGTAATAAAATAATGAAAGCCCCATCTAGCCATTTCTTTAAACGGACCACATACATCACTATGTATTAGTTCCAAAATATTTTCAGCTCTTAGCCCTTGTCCAACAAAGGGTGATCTAGTCATTTTGCCCTGAAGGCAAGATTCAAAAGTTGGAGTAGGCTCAGAGCCCAATGAGGATAGAATCCCCATTTTCTCCAGTTTTGCAATCCTATCTTCTACAATATGAAATAACCTTAAGTGCCAAATATATTTTGAAATTGAGTTGGTTTTCACCATGGCATTGTATTTTTTTTAGATTGTTATACTCTGGCTAGTGGAAACACTTTCTTACTGGTAATGGAAACACTTTCTTACTGGTAATGGAAACACTTTCCTATTGGCAATGGAAACACTTTCCTGTTGGCAGTGGAAACACTTTCCTTTGCCTTTGTCAGCTTTGGTCTTTCCTTTCTGTTTAGCTATTTTCTTGGAAGGACCAGGAATCTGAGGTTTCTTTTTCTTATTGCCCTTCTTCTTGTTGGACTTTCCAGCAAAAGAAGATGCAACCAAAGCTACCTCTTTTCCTTTATTGCCTGGCATATTCTTTTGGGCAATAACCAGCATGTTGAGTAAACCAAAGGTGCATTCTGTTTAGTCATATGGAAATTTGTCACAAAATTCCCAAAAGACTCGTGAAGGGATCAAGGATCAAATCCGTTTGTAGTTGGAAATCCATGTTGAAGTCAAGATGTTCCAATCGCTCAATCACCCAATCATCTTGTGGACATGATCCCCAACATTCTCATCCCTCGGACATCCTCATACGGAATAGCCGTCTAGATATCTCATACCTAGCATTCCTGCTTTCTCACCATACAACTCTTGTAGGTGAAGGAGGATCTCACTGCACTGTATGTTCTCATGTTGCTTCAGAACTCATTACTCCTGGAAGCAAGCATGTAACACTTAGCTCTCATATCATGCTCCTTCCACTTGTCTAAAGTTTCATGTTCCTCTTGGGTGGCCTCTGGAGGTAAGGGACCAGGAACATTTGAATCTAGAACATATCCTATATGTTCAAGGTTCAGGACAAGTTTCAAATTTCTTAGCCAATCAGACAGATTAGGTCCTTTCAACCTATTGTGATCAAGTATGCTTGCAAGGATATTGGATGGTGGTGGTTGTTTTGTGCTCATTTTTATAATAAAATTAACTTCAGAAAATAAAAAGATTAAATATTAAATGTATCATGTAATTAACCAAAATGATTATGGTCTTTTAATCAAATTGGTCCTCCCACTAACTTAGCGAATCCTACACTTCCAAAGTAGGAAACGGAAATCCTAGTTGGATGGATTTCTAGTGGGTGATTGAATTCTTATAATTCTATTGATCATCCTCAGGTACATCCTTATTGGAATTACAATAAACTATAAGTGAGCAACTCCTTGCCCATCACATCTCATGTGAGGTTCAATCATTTACCTAGCCCCTAATGCTCAAAATCTCAGGTACATCCATTACTGACTTATCTTGCATTAGTTAAGTTGATCCCATTGAGCCAGTAATTATGCAAATAATTTTAATGTCCTCAGGTACATCCAATATTGGCCACTAAACCATTTACATATTTATAACATCTCATGCTTAACAATTATTCTTAAGAAAATCTCTTAAATTAATTGCATCTTATGCAACTATTTAAAATTTCTTAAAATAATTGCCCCAATGGAGGGCCTATGTTATAATTACTTTAATTATAGTATTTCCAACTTAATCATTTGTTTGGAAGATTTTATGGTCATTCTAATTACTATTAAGGTCTCACTTTGCACATTATCCATTTAGCATGCATATATCATATAATTGCATACATTCCCATACATCTCATGCATTCATGGATAAGCAGTAAATATGGTATGATCATGGACTTTCTAAGGGATTCAATTCTGAGCCACCAAGAATTGAATCAGGGCATTCCTAGGTGCATTTCATTCATTCATTTTACAAGAGTTGCTGAAGGAGTACATAATCAAAACTTGATCTTGAATTCCTCCCACTGGTCCCACCAATGCTCTTGACCTCCTTGAACTTCTTGCAATCCAATATTACATAGTAATCCTTGGCATACCAAGGCGAATTTACAAGAACTTAAATAAATGAAATTACAACCCAAAAATTATTACAAACTTAATAATACATGCCCAAAATAAATTAATATAAATTAGTTAATATACAATCCCAAAGAAACATAAAAGAAATAAATCCAATCACATTGGTCTTTTATAGTACATGATCATCCATCATGCATAGCACTATTTAACAATTAAATAAAATATACATACTTAAATTAAATTGAATATCTCATATTCAACTTAAAAATCCAGATTTGAATATGATTCAAATAAATTTAAAAATTCAGATTTGAATCTCATTCAAACAAATTTAAAAATTCAGATTTGAATCACATTCAAATAACTTCAAAAATTCAGATTTGAATCACATTCAAACATTTTTTAAAAAATCAGATTTGAATTTTATTCAATCAAATTTAAAAAATCAGATTTAAATATGATTCAAACAACTTTAAAAATTCAGATTTGAATCACATTCAAACAACTTTTAAAATTCATATTTGAATCACATTCAAACAATTTTTAAAATTCTGATTTGAATCATAATTTAATTGTGTGATTAAAACCACTAATTAAACACTTTAATTAGTCAAAGAATAGGCCTTAGATCATACAACATTTGCAGAAATTAAAAGCCAAACCTTGAACCACCCATGGTAGCCAAACCATGCGCACCATTGATGATCTTTTTTCAAGTATGCCGCCACCTTGCTTTGCAACCAGCAATGATCAATCATCTCATGATCAAATCACACAATTAAATCATATAGTCAACAATCTAAATGGCAAATATAGTGGCTCTGATACCAATTGAAGGAACGAAAGCGTGAAAAATACAAGTTTATACCATTGAATTCAAAATTTTTCACCTAGGGTCACATGCATCATGCAAGATTTATTTTTATCTATTTGATTTCAATGATAAACAACATATTAAAACTCTTTTAATATGTTTTTGGATCTGTCTTTGCCATTTAAGATTTTAAAATTAATCAGATTAATTTTAGAACCCTAGATTAAATCAAGAACGATTACACTAACCTCTTGATGCACTGCAGCGTGTCTGCGCCTTTGTGATTCGTCTTCAGGATACCAGATGATGTCCCTCTAGCTTGTCCACATCAAGAACACCTATGGCAGCCCTTGAACAGCTTCTAAAGCCTTTTCTATTAATTAGAAATTCAAGTTCTGCCTTTTAAGAGATTAGAGATGTAAACAGGACACTAGAAACAATTTCTAGCGTTCTTGATTCAAGAGATTGATGGCTAATCTCTTTGAATTGATGAGAGATGAAGAAGAATAGATGAAAACCCTCAAAGTGGCGTGACAAAGGAGAGGAGAGGCTGCTGGTTATTTTTTCTTTTCATAACCACACTTAAATAGCTAGGTTAACACATTAAACCCTTGCCACATGTCACCCTTTGATTAGCTCTACGTTTAAGTGACCCAATCACATTGTGCCAAGTGTCAAACCTACATTTAATCTCGATTTTAATCATCTTACATGATTAAAAAACATTTAGCAAGCTTATGTGTAATCCCATGTGTCACCATCTCATGGTGCCACGTGTCACACTGTGAAATGACCAAAATGCCCCTGTGTCTTAATTTTGAGTTCTTAACCCAAAATAATTATTTTCTTATTCTAATTAATTTATATCAAATATAAATTAATTAATTAATCTCTATTAATTTATTTCTCATCAATTAAATTCATATTTAAACACTTTAAATATAAATTTAATTTATACTACACATCCAATAATCTAGATTTGGTTTCAAGTCATGCTAGGGACTTTGCAATTTAATTGCAAACCAAACCTATTTAATTAATCAATTAAACTCTTTAATTAATTAATTAAATTATATTTAAATAGGTGATAACTTGTGTATGTGTGTGACTTACTAGGCTCATCACTAATTGGCAATGAGACATGATATCAACTCTTAATATCATCAGAACTCTTTCTTACCATAAATGATTTCTCTAAATCATTTTATGAACCTCATAGACCATGGTTAACACCTAGCATAGCATGCCATGGCCACCCAATTAGTAATAAGGTTTACCTTAAATGAACCTATAATCATATGTTACCATGCACTAGAATCTCTCTGTTACAAAATCCCAACTCAAGCCGAGTCATGGTTTATGTCAAACTCCATTTGCTATGAATATTATGTTCTCTTTTAATTCCAGTTCTTGATTAAAAAATTTTCTCATCGAAACTCTTTTCAATAAATCTATCTGTCTGGCCAGAACTTGAAACATCAAGAACAATTAAATGAACATAGGATTTTATCTCTATTTACTTAGAGGAACAGATTCCATCTTGATCAACACCTACCTCCATATATAACTAGTAGGAGCCAACACATGCCCATATACCCATACATAGTACAAGTATGAAAGCAGTATCAAACTCAAACTACCTATATACAAAATAACTGTGCTATCTCAGGTCTAAAGATTATATGCACTGATATGATTTATGACAAAACATTGACAAGAGTAAACTCCATGTGCTTGTCATAAGTGTCACTGGTTCAGCCTACTTATCATTTATAAGTGCCTATCATGTTTGTTATATGGCATGAGACTCACCATTCCATCTTATTTATATCTCATATAAATAACTTGGTAACAAACATGAATACAATCTTTCTGGATAAGTCATGTCCTTATTATGAAGTATCCTCGATTGTGAACCTATTTATGATACTTTGAGCTAGAAATATTGTCACTCATATTCTTAACAACTTAAGAATAATATTTCTAACAAAATATCAATGGATCTTTTCTATTACACATAAATATATTATGTAAACGGAAAAGTGGAAATGCCTTATATTAATAAAAATATGTACAAGATACATACTAAATGATATGCTCTAGGGCATACTACTAACAGCAGGAGATCGAGAAGGTGGGCCATGAAGCAGCTTCCCTCCGATCCCAACTTTCATCTGCCCAAAACTATATAGCTGAAATTGAGGGGCGGATGAAGTTCTACGAGGATAAGTTGACCGAGCAGGCTCATGTTCTTGAAGAAACTCGGGCACTCCGAACCGCTGATGTCGCACGCCTCACTGAAGAGCTCAGAGCAAAAGAAGAAGAGGCAGTGACGAGGGAGGCTGGTGCTTATGTGAACGCCCATGGGGATCTCTTGGTCAAGCTCAAGAAGCGTTATCTAGAGGAGGACTTTTCCTGGATGGTGGACCTGGCTCCCCAAGACGAAGAGGATAGCGAGGAGGAGGCTGAAGGTGATAGAGGGGGTGAACAAAATGTAGAACAGGCTAGGGGTGATCCTCTAGCCGAATGACTTGTATATATTTTTAATTTGAAATGAAATGAAGTTCCTTTTTGTTCAATGACTGGATGAGATCGGAAAGTATCTAAGTTGCATAAGCGCCTGATTGTCTGAACATATTAGAATAACTTGAAGGCAATTATTAATCTATGTATGAGAGACCGGTAAAACATTGTAAACATGAGATCGGCCTAAACCGAGAACAAACACTGAACGAAACTTAAGATTATTAAAATTGGAAACCTGATCTGAACACTTAAGATTGGAGGCACCATTAAGCCGGATTAAAACCTTAACTTTATTGAACAACTATCTACAATATTTATGAAAGGGGGATCGGATGGCATGAAGACCTAATGTTGGTTCAATCTCGTTTGACAAGAGATCAGATGTGTGATTGACTGGCAAAGAGACTTGGTAATTGATTTGAGAGATCGGTAAGGATTTAAATGATATGGAGACTTAGTATTGGTTCGATTCCTTTTGAGGAGAGATCGGAAATGTGATTGTCTGGCAAAGAGAGATCAGAAATGTGGTTGTCTGGCAAAGAGAGATCAGAAATGTGATTGACTGGCAGAGAGAGACTTGGTGCTGGGGATCGGTTTCAAAGTTTATTGATTTCGGGGATCAGCCAAAATATGGTGTCGACAACTGCCCCTCTTTACATAATTTCTATTGAAGGGAAAAATTTTCCCGTGTAGGAATTATGTAAAGATTCAGACCCATAAAATTTTGAACTTCGAAATTAAAGTTAGGAAACTAAAACCTACTTAGGTCTTGGTAACAGGAATTTAAATGCTGAAAAATTAAAATCAACTTAGATCAAGGAACCAGAGGTTGATTAACAGGAAATTTAAATGCTGGAAAATTAAAATCAACTTAGATCAAGGAACCAGAGGTTGATAACAAGAAATTTAAATGCTGAAAAATTAAAATCAACTTAGATCAAGGAACCAGAGGTTGATAACAGGAAATTTAAATGCTGAAAAATTAAAATCAACTTAGATCAAGGAACCAGAGATTGATAACAGAAATTTAAATGCTGGAAAATTAAAATCAACTTAGATCAAGGAACCAGAGGTTGATAATAGAAATTTAAATGCTGGAAAATTAGAATCAACTTAGATCAAGGAACCAGAGGTTGATAACAGAAATTTAAATGCTGAAAATTAAAATCAACTTAGATCAAGGAACCAGGGTTGATAACAGAAATTTAAATGCTGGAAAATTAAAATCAACTTAGATCAAGGAACCATAAGTTGATAACAGAAATTTAAATGCTAAAAAATTAAAATCAACTTAGATCAAGGAACCAGAGGTTGATAACAGAAATTTAAATGCTGGAAATTAAAATCAACTTACAAAGCAAGTCTAACTTGACACGAGAAGTTCTTCTGCGACGGAGTGTACTTAACAGGATTGCGAAGATAGACGATTAATGGAGGACGAGTTGCAAGACTTAACCCCTCATTCTTCGTTACTTACTTACTTCCCATAATTCTCTTTCTGCTCTTGACTTCCTTATTTTGCGAAAAGCGCCCTTGCAGGTTTTCACCTCTATTTTTTTTTTTTTTTTTTTTTTAGGGCCATTCCCTACAAATCTCACAGCAAAGTATATGAGGTTATCAATATTCAAATCCTAATCTTATGACAAAATTTTAACAAATTAATAGCGCATTAGATAAAGAGGTTGAAAAAGGATAATATTAAAGTGTGAGTATACGGGAAAGTTAAAAGCAAAAAGACCAATGCGAAGAAAATATATCAAAATGACTTTATTATGGTTTGGAAAATAAAGGTACAGTTTCAAAGAAAAAGGGGTACAGAGATAGATCTCACAAATTCCTTGTAGTTATCTTTGAAGTCCCTCAACTGCCATTATTTCAAGTATTCTACTGATGGAGATTCATGTCGTGATGGTTTATTTTCCTTCCCTGGTCCCATATCTTCTTCCTTATTTCTCCATTTTCTGGTTCTAAGGGCGCCCTTTCGGGTTTTCACCCTTGGAATTTTTTTTTTTTTTGCTTGCTTTTTCAGGGCGCCCTTTCGGGTTTTCACCCTTCACTAATTTTACAGAAAGTGCCCTTCCGGGACTTTTGCATATTTTGCTAGGAGCGCCCTTTCGGGCTTTCACCCCCACCCTTTTTTTTTTTAGGCATAGTACCTTTTGACGGTGTCGGTATTCACGGGTCTTGGAAGTTCTTCGCCATCCATGTGGGTCAAGATCAAGGCCCCACCAGAAAATGCCCTTTTGACCACGTAGGGTCCCTCATAAGTTGGTGACCATTTACCCCGGGTATCATTTTGATTCAGGAGTACTTTCTTCAGGACTAGGTCCCCGGGTTGAAATTCACGTGGGCGAACGCCTTTGTCAAATGCCCTGGCCATTCTTCTCTGATATAACTGCCCATGACATGCTGCCGCTAGCCTTTTCTCGTCTAGCAAGTTTAATTGGTCCAACCTTGACTGGATCCACTCCGACTCATCGATCCCTGATTCCTTCAGAATCCTTAGGGAAGGAATTTCAACTTCAATAGGTAGTACAGCTTCCATCCCGTAAACCAATGAGTATGGGGTTGCCCCAGTTGATGTCCTTACGGAGGTTCGATATGCATGTAAGGCGTAGGGAAGCATATCATGCCAATCTCTATAGGTGACCGTCATTTTCCGGATTATTCTCTTGAGATTTTTGTTTGTGGCTTCTACTGCTCCATTCATCTGGGGATGGTATGGTGAGGAATTGAGGTGTCGAATCTTATATTGATCACATAATCTCTGAATCTTTGGACCATTCAAATTTTTTGCGTTATCAGTAACGATTTCATTGGGGAGGCTATGCCGGCAAATGATATTATTTCTGAGGAACTTGAGAAATGTGTTCTGCGTGATATGGGCATATGATGTCGCTTCGACCCATTTAGAAAAATAGTCGATAGCTACCAAGATAAATCTATGCCCATTGGATGCCTTAGGGTTGATGGGACCAATCACATCGATGCCCTACATTGCGAAAGGCCATGGTGAGACGAGGTTGAACAATTGGTGAGGCGGGAAATTTATCGGATCTGCGTAGATCTGACATTTGTGACACTTTCAAAAGTATTCAATGCAATCCTTCTCCATAGTAGTCCAGAAGTATCCTCGTCGCAAGATTTGCTTAGCCATCATATGCCCATTAGCATGGGTAGCACAGTTCCCCTCATGAGTTTCGAAAAGGATTCTCTTTGCTTCTTTTGCATCCACGCATCTCAACAATTCACCATTTGAGCTCCTTTTGTATAAGATTTCTCCACTGGGGAAATATCCCAAAGCTAATCTCCGGATCATTTTTCTTTCGTTTCTACTTGCCCCTGGAGGGAATTCTCTAGTTTTGACGTAGACCTGGATGTCATGATACCAAGGTTTACCATCAGTTTCTTCCTCGATCATAAAGCAGTATGCTGGCTCACTCCTTGCTTTGATCTATAATTCCTGAGTCATCTGCCCTTCTTCTATTTGAGCCATGATAGCCAGGGTGGCTAAGGCAACCGCGAATTGATTTTTGTCCCGACTGAGGTGAGTGAAAGAAATTTCTTCAAATTTCTTGATCAATTCCAGTAGGTACTTCTGATATGGGATTAACTTCGGATCCTTGGTTTGCCATTCTCCCTTGACTTGATAAATGATCAAGGCTGAATCTCCATATACTTCCAACTTCTTGACTTTCATTTCAATGGCAGCCTGTAAACCCATCACACAGGCTTCGTATTCTGCGACATTGTTGGTACATTCAAACCTTAATTTGATAGCTATCGGGAAGTGCCTTCCATCCGGGGATACCAACACAGCTCCGATTCCATTACCGGACAAATTGACAGCTCCGTCGAAATACATTTCCCATACATCAGTTGGTTCTTTTTCCCCGCCATCTACTTCGTTAACATGCTCATCAGGGAACTCAAAATCCGGAGCTTCATAATCCTGGATAGGGTTTTCTGCTAGGAGATCAGCGATTACGCTACCTTTCACTGCTTTCCGGGTCATATAGACAATGTCATATTGGGAGAGTATGACCTGCCATTTGGCTATCCTTCCCGGCACAAATGGGCTTTCGAATACATACTTAATAGGATCCATCCTAGAGATGAGCCATGTCTTATGATTCAACATGTAGTGTTTGAGGCGATTTGCTGTCCAGGCTAACGCGCAGCAAGTTTTCTCTAGGAAAGAGTACCTTGACTCACAATCGTTGAACTTCTTGCTCAAGTAATAAATGGCCCTCTCCTTTTGACCAGTATCATCATGCTGCCCCAAAACACATCCCATTGAGCTTTATTGGACTGCCATGTACAGAATCAGCGGCCTTCCCGCCACCGGAGGAACCAATACTGGTGGGTTTGACAGGTACTGCTTGATTTTCTCGAAAGCCTCTTGACAAACTGAATCCCATTGAGTGGTGTTGTTCTTTCGGAGTAATCTAAAAATTGGCTTGGCTTTTGCAGTGAGGTTGGAAATAAATCTCGAGATGTAGTTCAACTTCCCCAGGAAACCGCGCACCTCCCTTTCTGTTTCTGGGGGTGGCATTTCTTGAATATCTCGAACTTTGTCTGGATCTACTTCTATCCCCTTCTCACTCACTATGAATCCCAATAACTTCCCAAATCTAGCTCTGAATATGCATTTGGCAGGGTTCAGTTTCAGCTGATATTTCCTGAGTCTCTCGAATACTTTCCTCAACACCTGTACATGGCTTTCTCCTCCCCTGGATTTGATGATCATATCATTCACGTACACCTCCACTTCTTTATGCATCATATCGTGGAATAATGTGACCATAGCACGTTGGTAGGTAGCGCCAGCATTCTTTAACCCAAAAGGCATGACCCGGTAACAAAATACCCCCCATTGAGTGATAAAAGCAGTTTTCTCCTTGTCTTCCTCATCCATTGGGATTTGATTGTACCCCGATGCCCCATCGATACACGAACACCTGCCCAATCCTGCAGCATTGTCAACTAGCACATCTATGTGTAGGAGAGGGAAATCATCTTTCAAGCTTGCTTTATTAAGATCCCTGTAATCAACGCACACCCTGACTCTCCCGTCCTTCTTCATTACCGGGACAACGTTAGCTATCCATTGGGGATATTTGACTACTTCCAAAAACCCAGCATCATATTGCTTCTTGACTTCATCCCTAACTTTGAGCAGCGTGTTAGGGTTCATTCTTCTTAATTTCTGCTTTACCGGGATTGTCTCGGGAATTAGGGGAATTTTGTGCGTCACTATATGAGGGTCCAAACAAGTCATATCGTCATAGCTCCATGAAAACACGTCTAGAGATTCTTTGAGCAAACTGACCAAATCTTCTAATTCTTCACTCTCCACAACCTTAAGTTCCCTTTTCACTTCTTCCGTGCCTAAGTTTATGGTGTGTGTTTCGTCCCCACAAGGCACTAGGGAAGGTTCATCTCTTTCATCCCTTTCTTCTGCGAGTTCCACCTCAGAATCAGTTGAAGTAATGGCAGTTATGAGGATCTCAAAATTAACCAGAGGAATTTCTGAGTCTATTGAATTATTAGGTGTTAATTGATGAATGGTCCTGAAGAAACGAAAATGGAATTTATTATAAGAATGGATTTCAAAAAGGAAAGGAGAAGAGAATTGGATATAAAATGCGCTATTAATTCATTAATATTTATAACATAAGAAAAGGGTCCATTTACAGTATTACACTTGTCACCATGGACAAAATGATCAAGTGTTGATAACCAAAAGTACTTTACTTGGAATTGAGTACAGGGATGTCCACTGCTGTCCAGTTGTCCAGTTCTTGCCCTTCGGTTATTGGTGAGACTAGAGCTTCATATAAGGAATTGAGATGGATGGTTCACCAGGTGATTCTTCAGTTTCTGCTGGATTTTCAATGACCGGCTTGGTGAAGATCTCTGTGATTTTCGGGACTACCTTCATTTTCCTGATTCTCTGATCAAATCTCTGATCCCGAAGCATACTTCTCATCCAGAATTGTCCATCTATGAGGGCGTCTTCTTCATAACCCAAACTGCAATGACCAACCTTTTGAATAGCTGGTATAGGTTCAATAATCCCCTGTAATGTAACGCCTAACCCCTTGCCCTTTTCATAACCGCTCTTAAGCATAACCTTGGCAACCATAGCCATGGCCCCTTCATTTCTTGAAGTGGTTTCTTGCAATTCAAGGGCCTGGAAAGAGCTTTCCAATGATTCCTCAGCTGCTTCCACATAAGGAGTGACTGCGGCTTGGTGACCAGCATGGCTTCCTCTCCTTTCACTGTGATGATTTTGTCGTCCATAATGTATTTGATCTTCTAGTGTAAAGTCGAAGGAACGGCATTTGCTGAATGGATCCAAGGCCTCCCCAGCAACATAGTGTATGCAGGTTCAATGTTCATCACTTGGAACGTGACATTGAAAGTGCATGCGCCAATTTGGAGTGGCAAGTCTATTTCTCCCAGCACTTCCCTCCTTGTACCATCAAAAGCTCTTACCACCATAGCACTTTGACGTATGTTTGACCGGTCAACCGGTAGCCTAGCCAAGGTGGCATTAGGCAGTACGTTGAGCGCAGATCCATTATCAATAAGGACCTTGGCAACTATGCAACCTTTACATTTCACTGTCACATGCAGAGCCTTAGTGTGCGTTAAGCCTGCAGGGTCTATCTCTTCTTCTGAGAAAGTGACAAAACTGGATGCCTGAATTTGTCCCACTATCTTTTCGAACTGCCCTGGTGTGATGTCGGGGTTCACGAAGGCCTGATCTAGAATTTTCTGCAGGGCTTGACGGTGCACCTCTGAGCTCAGAATTAGGGACAATAGTGAAATTTGAGCAGGTGTCTTTCTCAACTATTCCACCACGTCATACTCACTTTGCTTCATTATTTGAAGCAACAGCTCTTCCTGTTCTTTTGGTTCCAGGGGTTCTTCTTTCTCCGCTTTCTCAGCCTCTTCCGTATTCTCTCGTGGTTCTCCCATTTTTACTTTCCCTCTCTTTTTTTCCCTTTCTTCATTCCCGTAACATCTCCCACTTTGGGTTATAAACTCAACTTCTTGCTCAAGTGGGGAGGATCTTGTGGTAGTGATGGGCTGGGGGTTTGATTGGGGAGTAGCATTGCTAGAAGGTCCAGCGTAAGTCATCTTGAAGTGCTCATGGGGAGTGAAACACAGTTTAGGAGGGGCTGAGGGTGAAGCTAGGGTAGGAGCTGGTGTATTGCTCAATGCTCCTTGGGTGAAGACTTGGAAATTATAGTTCCAAGGTACAGCATGGGTGTTTGTGACTGGGAGCTGGGATAGGGTTCGGATGATTGTTACTGGTGGTGCAGACGCTGGGGGTGAGAAGGTGATTCTGTGATTAGAGGTGGAGGTATTTTGGTCGAGTCGGGCTGTGTTTACTCCGCCCTCCATCTTCGACCTTGCCTGGCATCTCAGAACTTTGAGGGACAGTAAGTTCTGGACCTCTTGTTTGAACTCTCCACAATTTTGCAGCTCATGGTCAGCCGCTCTCCCGTGATAGGAGCATCCCACATTATCTTCAGACTCTGTCGTTTGGGGGTGGAGGTAACCTTCCCTCACTGCCGTTGTCAAAATTTCCTCAAAATGAGGAATCAGTTGATCTATCTGCAGGGTTGACCCTTCTCCTTCCGAATCTATCATATTCACGCCACTGCCCGTACCATGATTGGGCAATGGATTTGAGGTGACATTGGGAAGGGAGCCATTCCCTTCGATTTTCAACCACCCGTTTCTGATCAGAGCGTGCACCCTTCCCCTGAGTGCCCTGCAATTATCGGTCGAGTGCCCCTATGCCCCTCCATGATACTCACACCGGGCACTAGCATCATACCACCTAGGGTATGACGGCTGAATTGGGTCAAGGGGAATCGGCACTATTTGATTTATACCGACGAGGTATCGGTATATTTCGCTAAGTGGTAGGGGAAGAGGTGGATCAGGATTCCTTTGTGGTCTCGGGTTATTTTGAGGTGGTCTGGGTTGAATAGGTTGAGGAGGTGGTCTGGGCTGGTAAGTTGTCGGGGGTGGATACTGTGGGCATGGGTGAGGATAGTTTGGGAAAGGGGGTGGAATGTTTGCAATGGTTTAGCCATGAGGGGGAGGATATGGCCGGTAGTTATTTGGAGGTAATGAAGATTGGGTGTTCTGTCAGGTGATGGAGTGCACATCACCCTCTTTCTTCTTGCCAAAATTGGCAGTTTTCTTTGTAGGATTCTTAGTCAACTCCTGCAGTCGTCCCATCCTTAGGTTAGCTTCTATCCTCTCACTAGCTTGGATGATGTCCGAGAAGCTATTGGAAGTGTTCCCGATCATCAGATTGAAATAAGGAGCCTTCAAAATCTTAATGAACAAAGAGCACAGTTCATTGTCGGTCACTAAAGGATACACTTCTGCCGCTTTCTCTCTCCACCTCTGGGCATATTTTTTGAAGCTTTCCCTGTCTCTCTGTACCAGGTTTTGGAGGTCTCTCCTTGTGGGGGCAACGTCGCAATTGAACTTGTATCGTTTTAAGAAAGCGTCGGCCAAATCTTTCCAGGAGCGCAATTTGCTCCTGTCCAATTGAATGCACCATCTCAGGGCTGCCCCGAAGAGACTCTCGTGGAAGAAGTGAACTAGGAGTCTATCGTCTTCTGTCAGGGCAGACATTTTGGCAATATAAGTGGCCAAGTGAATGCGGGGATCTGAATTCCCGGTGTATTTGTCGAAGTCCAGGACCTTGAACTTGGGCGGCACTACAACATCTGGCACCAATCTTAGTGATGCCACATCGACTTAACCATACACGTTTAGCCCTTCTATCGCTCTTAACCTCTCTTCTAGAGCGGACAGCTTCTCATTTTCTCTCGTCTTATTTTCTCCTTCTACTGCATGAGATATTCCCCCAATTGGGAAATGAAGGGCAGAATGAACCTGAGGGATCAGGATTGAAGGGTGTGGCTCGGCATTTGGGACAGTCGGGTAATAGGAGAAAGGTGGGTCATTATTCAGGGGAGCCGGATTGACGGTGATTGTCGGATCCAGGATAGGTGGCTGAAAAGTGAAAGAGGTTGAAGCATGATAAGAATCAACCATTGTAGGAGGTGGGGGAGGTAGTGGTAAGTTAGGCTCTGAGGCAGGCTTATTTTGGGACATCTCCCTCACTAGTCTCATGAGCTCTGAGACCTGGTCTTTCAACTCAGACACTTGTCCTTGTAGGTTCTGGACTTGTTCCTGATCTTTCATTATCTTTTTTGTTCGCGATCTCATTAAGTACACTCGCTTTGGTTGAACTGCTTGTCTGGTCAGGCTTGCTTTGTTTGAAGCAATGTTGATTTTCTGTAAGGAGTAAAAAAATTTTTTAATGAATTTTGAATTTTGTAAAATTAAAGGTCCTGGTTTGGACAAAGGATACGGTGGCATTTGGGAGCCAAAATGAAATCTGCAGAAGAATAATTGCATCAATTTTATCATGGCATCGTTCGATAGTCCGACTGTGAATGACTGGATTGAATGCGCATCTATGATACCTGTCCATATGGCGCATCCAATTTTTCACATAACCCTAACGAGGGGGACCTACGGGAGTCATACTATTCATTCACAATTTGCTAAACAGTGGCCCAAAGTTGTTCCATTAATCGAATAATTCATACATAGCATTCTTTACATTGGCCTAGGCTCAGGGAGGTTCTTTATAATGTAATGACATTTCCTGGGATACTCATATAGCCTTTCTTCTTGTTTGGCGGGGTTGAACATCTTATGGGCATACTCGGATTCAGGTAGGAGTTCTTGTTTCCCCTGCGCTATTATTCTCTCCAGCTGGTCAACATTTTCTTTTAGCTCTTGATAGAGAGTGGCTTGTCTTTCTTTTTCCTTCCTTTCTTTAGCACATTCTCTCAGGATATCATTGATAAGCTGTGCTTGCTCCTTCAGTTCAAGCTTCTTCTTTTTGCTTTCTTGTTTATACTCCTCTATGAGTATCTCCTGGTATTTCATTTTCTCTTGAAGCTTGCCATTCTGTACTTCTGCTTCTTTCATTGTAGCTTGGAGAGAGCTCTTTTCCCTTTCCCATCGTGTTTCTTGCTCTTCAAACCCTATCTTTTCGGTCCTTGCCTCTTCCCTGAGCCTTCTTACTTTTCTTTTGAGGATCTGTTGTTGGTCCTCCAACTGTTTTATTCGTTCTTGTAATTGCGAGTTTTCGGTATTCGCCTTTTGTAGAGAGTTAGCCAAACGAACGCTAGCTTCTTCTGAAAGGATGTTTTGACGAGGGTCGCTGCCTTCGAATTTGGTTGGATCTGCAATTAGGTGTCCTTGATCCCTGCCAGCCCTCCATTTAAGATAATCGCTCGTGACACTCGGACCTTTAGGAAACCTTTCCCTCATAGTGATGTTTTCCCAGGATTTGTGAGCCACTTTCAATTCTTCTTCATTATCGAGCTCATGATAGAAATAACCTCGGTGGTTTTCTTCAATACCGATTGTGGACTAGGTTAAACCGAATTGTTTCATTACTAATGCTGGGATGTAATTTGTGTGTCCGGTGACTCCAATTAAATACACTGAACAATTACTCCTTATGCTGAACAAAACAGGTTGACCCGATGTCCACAACTTCTTCCAACAGTAGTCATGGCTGTTGAAGCTCAAAATCCGTTCTTGCCATTGCAGCTCATCTTTTGGGCTGATTACTAATCTGGTCATCTTTTTGATAAGAGGCTGGTCAAGATACCAAGTTAACCCCTTTGTCTCTACAGGGCACATGTGACTGATGATCCAGAGGTGCAACAATTGAGAACAATACTTGATGGACCCCTTGCCTTGTTATCGATAGTAAGTAAGGGTCAATAAAGTCTCTGCAAGAATTGCCGGTATTGGGTTGACTTTTTGTTTCTCTACTGCCCAGAATATCTCCACAACGCTGTAGGTTATAATTCCCGGAGGCCCAGGGAACAAGATCAAGCCATAGATCCCCAAAGCAAGTGCCAATGAAGCTTGCTCCCATTGTTCATCTTGGATGTATCGATCTAACCACTTCCCGAGGTAAGTCCAATACCATCCATGCGTGTTTCCTTTGACAGTTTCTCTTGCCTTCGCTTCTTCTGGGGGAATTCCCAACATATGTGCGAACCGTTTCCAGGTCTGCCTATGCTCAAGGTGTAAGTAGATCCAATTTTGCACTGCATAAGGAATTTCTAACAATGCCTGATATTCTTCCATAGTGGGGGTAGTGTCGATATCATTGAAGGAGAATACCCCATACTTGGGATTCCAAACCGACAGCATGGCCTTTAATACCGGGACTTGAACTTTGACTCGTATCAAGGTCGCAATCCTTCCATATTTTTCCTCAAATTGCGCCTTAACGTGGTTGGGAAGCAAACTCCAACTACTGGATAAACCTTCGAGGCAGGTGCTTTTGACTTCGGCTTTGCTCAGGTCCAACGAGGGTAACAAGTTGGCATCTGCCCTGGTGACATCACTTCGTGGAGGTACTGAACCCTGAGGCGATTCAGACCACAGTTTAGCATGCTGTTCCAGGCTAGGAATTTCTTCTGCCGACTGACTCGAGGATGCCATGTTAAAAATGATGCTTATTCTTTTACAGATCTTAATTCGGTGATGCCTGTAGGGAAAATTTGTTAGCAGGACGAATTTAGGTAATTTTGAATTATACTGTTGGCAGGGTAACACCTACACATTTATCAAAGTAGGAAAGTGTGTAGGTCCTCCTGATAGTATGATCCAAGATTACCCTTAAACATAAGAAAACACAAACAGAGTAGGGTGAGAGCAAGGATGTCCCTTTTGTCCTAAAATAGGGAGAGTCCTGGTACCGGGTAGGTGCTGCCTAATTGGATAGTTCTATCTTATGAGGTAGTTTGCTACGGCTTTCAACTATTGTGATAGTTTAGCTCAAGGTCTAATCTTCTATAAGCCACAGGTTCCCAGATTGCTCCTACTGCAAACAGTAGAGCCCCATTCTATCCCCATGATACAAACGGGAGAGTTCTACGGGTATCACAGTAAATAAAATGAGTTTCAATCTAAGCAGAAGCCTTCACGGATACTAACGGGGTAAAACCCATGGGTACCGCTACATGACCCCCTCCTATTTTCCTAAAAGGGTAAGAAAGCCCGGGTATAGGGCTGGAGTGTGTGAGGACATTGTGTGAGTGTTCAGTGTGTGAAGGGACACCTTTACCTCTTCCCAGTATGGGGGAATTTTTCTTTTCTTTTAGACGAATAGTGCTGTGATAAGACAATCAAGACAAGCAAAAACGGTTAGCAAAAATAACAATAATTAACATATGGAATTTTGTAAATTAAGCCCACCTAACTATAGTTTGAGCATAAAATTAAATCTACTTTTGGACTTCTGAACTGGGGTTGAGGTGAAGGTTGGCCTCCCCAGCGGAGTCACCAAGCTGTCGCAAGGTATTTTGCGGTCGCCTGGACGAACACTCACCGAAGTGGGAAAGAGTGAGAAGTCGCCACTTTAATTTTGAGGGAAATTAAAGGAAACCATTTATGAAAACAAACTAACATAAAACCACTTCAAAAACAGAGATTCTAGGTTCGGGGTCCGTATACGGGAGGGAAAGGTGTTAGGCACCCCGCCTCGTCCCTCTATGAGGGCAAGCAGATTTAACATTATGCTCTTTATAAATTAAAATCAATAGCTAGGAGGGTTGGGCTAGAATGAAGATGTTAATCCCTTTGACAAAAGAGAATATTTAATTTTTCACTAGTTTTCGGGTTACCCAGATACATAAGTAAATGAGACGACCTTAGTGAATTGATGTTGTGTTGCGGTTTTCATTTATGGGATTACTTTGCGTGTTTATTAAAATTTGATTATGAGAATCAGATAAGAACTCTCCTCCGATCTCTGTATATTTAGTAAAATTTGATTTGAGAATCAGATAAGAACTCTCCTCCGATCTCTGTTTAATATTTAAAATTTGGATTGAGAATCGGATAAGAACTCTCCTCCGATCTCTTTAAATATTTATTAAAAATTTTAATTGAGAATCGGATAAGAACTCTCCTCCGATCTCTTTTAAAAATGCAATTTGAGAATTTTAATGAAGGATCTTAGATAAGAACTCTCCTCCCATCTCCTTTTGTTTCAATGAGAGCCGGGTAAGGACTTTTCCGACCTCTTAAAATTTGATTACAATTACATATCATAAGAACCTAAGACTAAGGGTTCTGGCATCTAAAGACGCCGGGGACCCGAACGAGGCTTTCTCTTATCCCATTGGTACCTTATAGTTAAGGAAAGAATGCCAGACTGAATTTTACCGATCTCCTATGTGATCACCTTACCAGTAACTTTCGACATGCAATATTCGATCTCTTTTGTTTGCTAGTCTGGGATCCGACCTTACTTCGATCCCCCACTATACCCAATTATCTTCTGAGCTAGTCTAGTGGTTCGACTTCATAATTTTCCTCTGATTTATTATTCAAACTTTTATTATTTTGAAGAAACTTTTGTGTTAAGATACAGCTACCAACATTTCACCAAACTACCTATACGTTACTCGGGACCAAAACACCTACATTTAAAGGTAATAAAGGCTAAAAAAAGAGTAAATGACATGAGCGGATGAACAAAAAGTAAACTCAAGAGGATAACCACCTTCGTGGGGTCTTTAACATAACATAAACTTATCGAAAATTACGACTGTGAAAACAAAGAAAATAAATATAAAGAAAACGAGCACTTGGTAAAGCAATGGTTTATACACTCACCTGTAAGGAGTTGAATCTATCGAACTAACTATGGAGTCACAAATATAGTAGAGCTACGTGCTAATAGTCTGGGGACTAATGCTTGCCTTGTAATGAAGAGCACCAAGTTAAAATGCAGTCAAACCAAAATGACAATAACCAGGCTTGAATGAGATTGAGCTTGTAAAATAAGAGTGGAAATAGAGATGATGAAAACAGAACTGAAACTAAGAGAGGGTATCGCAGAGCAATGAACAAACTGAAAATAAAGGGTTTCAGTGTCCAACACTCCTTCAAAGAAAATACTTTAGAAAACTGGTTTCTAAAGTTTTTTCTATTTTGAAAGCTTAAAAATAGCAGAGTAGCAAAACTGAATCAATTTTCAGAGCCTTTCCACTATAATCACCACCTTTTTTTTTGTTCCCCCTTTCAATAGTTTTCATGCAGGTATTTATAGGGAACGGGTGTTCCTAATGAAGGGTCAGGATGTTCTTTGTGGGAAATGGAAGGTTTGGATTTTAAAGGACATGATCTGATGCTTGGGAATTAAAGAGAATCAAAACGAACGACTGAGATCCTTTTCTGAATATTTGTCCTTTCTCTTTTCTAATCTGACGGCTCAAAATTTTCTTGTCAAGGGCGATCCGAGGGCTGGGAATAAAAAGTGATGGTCTTGTCGTCTTCTTCTTTGATCCAAGGGCTCCGGACTTGTCCTTACAAGTAAGATCAACGGTGGAGATTGGGATGTACAGGACTGTCATGACATACTCTGGCACCTGTCAATAATGTGGGCGATTCTGCAAAAGAGGCGTGCGGTGGAGATCTCGTCTGCAAACGCTTTAACTACCTCAGCTCTGATTATGACGATAGTTATTAGAAGTTGTCTTATTCTCTCTTTGCTTTCCGATCTCCCATCCTTCCGATCTTTCTAATACGATCTTTTCCGATCTCTCATACCAGGCCCCCTCTTCCGATCTCTCCCACTCCAGTCTTCTCCTTTATCTGGTCCGGTTTAGTCAAAGTATTTATTCCTTCGATTTTCGAGGCGTCCGCTTCGTTTTCTGCTAGCAATAAATGCTCAAACCTTCTCTATATATATATACCTTCAACAAGAAACCCTTCTGCATTTGATTTTCTCCTCTTTCCTTCTCACTTTTCCTGTTCTAGCAGCTCCGGCAATAATCCCGGCCATGATAGCTGCTTTTGATCTTTTTCCGGCTGTTCACCTTGTTTACCAACTGAAAATTTATGACCCCGGTGATTAGAACATCATTATGGCCACCTCTGATGATAGTGAGAGAGCCGGACTAATTTACCGACCCAGATCGAGAATATCATTGTATTGACCTCGGATCGGTTGACCGATGTAATCGGCAAGCCGATTTCGGGCGAGAAGACTGCTAATTTCCCTCCTATCATTGGTGACTGCCCTTCGAAGTTCATTTGGCTTCTCACCACATTGGGTGTCCCGACAGCGGCTCGGTTCCGAGCGATAACATTGACGATGACCTCTCTTATCCTCATGAGAGTCATAGTCACCCCATCTGAGCTGTGCATCTATCCGATGTCAACAGTCGGTCTCCTGATCAAACACATCTTTTGATTCAGCCACAAGACTAGGCTTTGACATAGGCCTTTACTAGATAGGATGTACTGCCGATCTCTAGAGATCGCCCCTATGATGTAATCTGACCTTTAATGTAATCCGATCTCTTGAGATCGCCCAAATGATGTAATCTAACCTTTTGGAAATGTAATCTGATCTCTTGAGATCGCCCAAATGATGTAATCTGACATTTTGGAAATGAAATTTTATTTTGACAATTATCATTTTATTATTATTGCATTGGTTATTTTCCGATCTCTGATGTGTTCATCCGATCCGATTCCTAACTGAATAGCCCTTAGCCGATCTGTAATTCTAAACAACTACCTTAATCTGCCGGTCTTTAACTAGCCGATCTCTCCTTATTTAATTATGGAATTTCCGGAATATTCGTGAGACGTGTCAGAAAAAGCTGGCAAATCCCGCTAACCGATGCGCCGCTTGGGACACCGTGAGCATTAAATGCTTAGACGGGTATAAATAGGGGATGGGTTAGCCAGTTGCTCCCTTATGTCATTTTCAGCATCTCGCGAGCGATTCCAAAATTCTCTCATTTTCTCAAGTTCTTCCGACACCGATCACACTCCGGTAAGGGTTTTGATCTTTCTTTTAGTTTAAATTTTCTCTTTTCTTTGAAAATGAGCGGCGCTGAGGGTCAGAGAGTGGCGAACCCCCCTTCTGTTCACGTCTCGTGGTCGTCAGATGAAGTTGAGGTGGTCGGACCAAGCGGGCGATCTGAACCTCCTATGACCTCCGTTTCAGCCTGTGGTCAAGCGGCACCCTCAAGATGAACGCATTCTTCAGGGAGAGAAAACCTTCCCATAGATGAACTGCCATCAATCCTTCAGGAAACTGATCTGCAGTCATTTACCCAAGAATATAACCTTCGGGCCGATTCGTATGAACTTATCAGGTGTCATAGCGATCTCCGAGCCGATCACTTCTTTGAAGAAAACGATATGATCATGGTATACGAAGAGCAATTGAAAGCCGGGCTGCGGTTTCCTCTTGATGACTTCTTCAAGGAAGTTCTGAAATTCCACCAAGTCTGCATAGCCCAAGTACACCCGAACTCATGGTGGATCCTGGTAGCCTTCAGAGGTCTCTGCCGAGCTAAAGGACTCAGTCCTACAGCGAAGGTGTTCACCGAGCTACATAGACTAACCCGTCAAAAAGATGATGAGTACTGGTTCTTTCAGGCGAAACCGCATTGTGGGCTCTTTACCGACCTGCCCTCCTCCCTGAAGAATTGGAAGAATCACTTTTTCATCTTGAGGAGCAAAGCTCCAAACGGTTTTGAGGGTTTCCTGCGTAGCTGGCTGCATCAGGGCCCATTACTTCCGAAGCGCATCACCCTGAATAGGGAAGAGGGCATAATGGTGATGGAACTAAAGGATCAGGTAGCCCATCAGAAGTTCTCTTGTTTAGATGCGGTGACGGCCGAACTGCATCATTGGACAATGCAGCCGATCACCGGGGAAGAACGCGGGCTTCAGCTCTCTGACCTCGGCTTCGGTACTTTCTATATCTCTGATCTCTGAGCCTTAGCGAACTCACTGACTTTTCTTTGTGCAGGTATGGCAAGCGGTGAGGCTTCCAAGGAGAGCCGAAAGCGGAAGAGAGAGGTCTCCAGAAAAGTGCGGGAGATGAAGCTGAAGGAACGGAAGCGTGAAAAACACAAGTTTTTACCATTGAATTCAAAAATTTTCACCTAGGGTCACATGCATCATGCAAGATTTATTTTTATCTATTTGATTTCAATGATAAACAATATATTAAAACTCTTTTAATATGTTTTTGGATCTGTATTTGCCATTTAAGATTTTAAAATTAATCAGATTAATTTTAGAACCCTAGATTAAATCAAGAACGATTAAACTAACCTCTTGATGCACTGCAGCGTGTCTGCGCCTTTGAGATTTGTCTTCAGGACACCAGATGTTGCCCCTCTAGCTTGTCCACACCAAGAACACCTATGGCAGCCCTTGAACAGCTTCTAAAGCTTTTTCTATTAATTAGAAATTCAAGTTCTGCCTTTTAAGAGATTAAAGATGTAAACAGGACACTACAAATAATTTCTAGTGTTCTTAATTCAAGAGATTGATGGCTAATCTCTTTGAATTGATGAGAGATGAAGAAGAATAGATGGAGAACCTCAAAAATGGCGTGACAAAGGAGAGGAGTGGCTGCTGGTTTTTTTTCTTTTTCATAACAACACTTATATAGCTAGGTTAACACATTAAACCCTTGCCACATGTCACCCTTTGATTAGCTCTAGGTTTAAGTGACCCAATCACATTGTGCCAAGTGCCAAACCTATATTTAATCTTGATTTTAATCATCTTACATGATTAAAAAACATTTGGCAAGCTTATGTGTAATCCCATGTGTCACCATCTCATGGTGCCACATGTCACACTGTGAAATGACCAAAATGCCCCTGTGTCTTAATTTTGAGTTCTCAACCCAAAATAATTATTTTTTCTTCTTCTAATTTATATCAAATATAAATTAATTAATTAATCTCTATTAATTAATTTCTCATTAATTAAATTCATATTTAAACACTTCAAATATAAATTTAACTTATACTATACATCCAATAATCTAGATTTGGTTTCAAGTCATGCTAGGGACTTTGCAATCTAATTGCAAACCAAACCTATTTAATTAATCAATTAAACTCTTTAATTAATCAATTAAATCTTATTTAAATAGGTGATAACTTGTGTATGTGTGTGACTTACTAGGCTCATCACTAATTGGCAATGAGACATGATATCAACTCTTAATATCATTAGAACTCTTTCTTACCATAAATGATTTCTCTAAATCATTTTATGCACCTCATAGACCATGGTTAACACCTAGCATAGCATGCCATGGCCACCCAATTAGTAATAAGGTTTACCTTAAATGAACCTATAATCATATGTTACCATGCACTAGAATCTCTCTGTTACAAAAGCCCAACTCAAGCTGGAGTCATGGTTTATGTCAAACTCCATTTGCTATGAATATTATGTTCTCTTTTAATTCCAGTTCTTGATTAAAAAGATTTTCTCATCAGAAACTCTTTTCTGAACAAATCTATCTGTCCTGGCCAGGAACTTGAAACATCAAGAACAATTAAATGAATATAGGATTTTATCTCTATTTACTTAGAGGAACAGATTCCATCTTGATCAACACCTACCTCCATATATATAACTAGTAGGAGCCAACGTATGCCCATATACCCATACATAGTACAAGTATGAAAGCAGTATCAAACTCAAACTACCTATATACAAGATAACTGTGCTATCTCAGGTCTGAAGATTATATGCACTGATATGATTTATGACAAAACATTGACAATAGTAAACTCCATGTGCTTGTCATAAGTGTCACTGGTTCGACCTACTTATCATTTATAAGTGCCTATCATGTTTGTTATATGGCATGAGACTCACCATTCTATCTTATTTATATCTCATATAAATAACTTGGGAACAAACATGAATATAATCTTTTTGGATAAGTCATGTCCTTATTATCAAGTATCCTCGATTGTGAACCTATTTATGATACTTTGTGCTAGAAATATTGTCACTCATATTCTTAACAACTTAAGAATAATATTTCTAACAAAATATCAATGGACCTTTTCTATTACACATAAATATATTATGTAAACGGAAAAGTGGAAATGCCTTTTATTAATAAAAATATGTACAAGATACATACTAAATGATATGCTCTAGGGCATACTACTAACAGAAGTGGGCTGAAGCCTCTCAGACGCCGAGGCACGATCCAGGGGAGACACAGGGAGGCTCGTCCCGACCCTCGGGACTGCCGATCCCTGAAGTAGAAGTGGTTCGGTCTCCTCCGCGACATGAAGAGCCGCCACCTCCAACGGTCGCTTCAAGTGCAGAAGGGGGTCCTTCCCAACCTCCTGTGAGGACCCTTTCCCGAGGCGCTCAAGTCCTAATCCACTCACTGGAGAAGAACCGCACGGTTCGAGAGAATCCGGGCTTGGCTAAGGTCTTGGGGGCCTCCATCTGCCTTCAGGAGGATCGGGATAGGCTGACCCCGAACAGTCTCGATGATATCCTGACCCGGACTATGAGCCTGAGCGTGGAGAGTTTGGTGAACCAACACATTGTCCGGGAGAAGGCTCACCATATGAGGCAGGAGATCGAGAAGGTGGGCCATGAAGCAGCTTCCCTCCGATCCCAACTTTCATCCGCCCAAAAGTATATAGCTGAAATTGAGGGGCGGATGAAGTTCTACGAGGATAAGTTGACCAAGCAGGCTCATGTTCTTGAAGAAACTCGGGTGCTCCGAACCGCTGATGTCGCACGCCTCACTGAAGAGCTCAGAGTAAAGGAAGAAGAGGCAGTGACGAGGGAGGCCGGTGCTTATGTGAACGCCCATGGGGATCTCTTGGCCGAGCTCAAGAAGCGTTATCCAGAGGAGGACTTTTCCTGGATGGTGGACCTGGCTCCCCAAGACGAAGAGGATAGCGAGGAGGAGGCTGAAGGTGATAGAGGGGGTGAACAAAATGTAGAACAGGCTGGGGGTGATCCTCCAGCCGAATGACTTGTATATATTTTTAATTTGAAATGAAATGAAGTTCCTTTTTATTCAATGACTGGATGAGATCAGAAAGTATCTAAGTTGCATAAGCGCCTGATTGTCTGAACATATTAGAATAATTTGAAGGCAATTATTAATCTATGTATGAGAGACCGGTAAAACATTGTAAACATGAGATCGGCCTAAACCGAGAACAAACACTGAACGAAACTTAAGATTATTAAAATTGGAAACCTGATCTGAACACTTAAGATCGGAGGCACCATTAAGCCGGATTGAAACCTTAACTTTATTAAACAACTATCTACAATATTTATGAAAGGGGGATCGGATGGCATGAAGACCTAATGTTGGTTCAATCTCGTTTGACAAGAGATCAGATGTGTGATTGACTGGCAAAGAGACTTGGTAATTGATTTGAGAGATCGGTAAGGATTTAAATGATATGGAGACTTAGTATTGGTTCGATTCCTTTTAAGGAGACATCGGAAATGTGATTGTCTGGCAAAGAGAGATTAGAAATGTGGTTGTCTGTCAAAGAGAGATCGAAAATGTGATTGACTGGCAGAGAGAGACTTGGTGCTGGGGATCGGTTTCAAAGTTTATTGATTTCGGGGATCGGCCAAAATATGGTGTCGGCACTCACAATGGGTTAGGCTGTGTACTGATGCAAGATCGCAATGTCATTGCCTATGCATCATGCCAGCTGAAACCGCATGAGAGAAATTATCCGACACATGATTTGGAGCTTGCAGCTATAGTGTTTGCTCTTAAGATCTGGAAACACTATTTGTATGGGGAGAAATGCTACATCTACACAGATCATAAGAGTTTGAAGTATCTGGGTACTCAGAAGGAGTTGAATTTGAGACAGAGGAGATGGTTAAAGTTGATAAAAGATTATGATTGTCTGATAGACTATCAACCAGGGAAAGCTAATGTGGTGGCTGATGGGAAAGCTAATGTGGTGGCTGATGCCTTAAGTTGCAAGACTATGGCAAGTCTACTGGTTACTCCTTTGTTTATGGTACATGAGTTAAGATCATTACATGCCAGTTTAGAGATTAATGATGAGGGGCAGACAGCAGTTGCATGGCATCTACAACCAGTGTTGATTGATCAAATCAGAACGACTGCTCAGAATGATCATAAGTATCAGAAGCTGTTAGAAGAAGTCCGGCAGAATTCTCCATAAGAGATGACAGTCTATTACTACACCAAGGCAGAATGTGTGATCCTAATGATGTTGATTTGAGGCAGATCATTTTGAAGGAAGCACATGAGTCTCCTTTTGTAACACCCCTAAGTTCGGTAGTGCGTTCTACTGTACCGGTGACCAGTGTTGTCCGGACAGCTAGGATGCTTAGAACTACACTTCAATATGAGTGAGGAGACATAAAATAATGAAATACAAGAAAAGAAAATACAAGAAAAACAAAGGAAAAATAATAGCAAAGAAATGTAACCGAGTAAGTGAGCCGGGAAACCTAGCGATGGGTGACCGCACCGGGAAGTCACGGCGTGGACCGTTGACTGGCCCTGGACTGCGGGGAACCCTGGAAAACATTTTTAGGACATAAATAGACCCTTGTTGAAGAATAAATCTCATTAGAAAGATCAAAGAAAAATTAAATAATTAGTACAAAGAAAAGTGAGAAATCGAAAAACAGACAAAATACGGTGTTACCGAAAAATCGGGAATGCCACCCGAACAGGGGCATTATGGTCATTTGACATCCCGAAGTGTCTTTTGACCTAAATGTCCATTAAAAATAAATAGTATTACACTTAGAAAATAAAATGAAAAATTAGTTTAGTGGTACCTAAAGAAAATAACTAAAATCATGGGTTAAATGTGGAATAAGTGGGAATTTAGCTTATTATATGATTAAATGACTAAGTGGACCACTAAAGGGATTAATTAAATACATAGTGGGACATGTGTACACTTAAAATGCAGCTGAATAAGTCATCTTCCTCATTTGCATTCAACTTGCCGAATTGAAGAGTGAAGGAACCCACCATTGACGTTTTGCATGAGCTTCATCTTCTCCCTTCATTTCATCTCTAAATACTTAAGTAGCTTTATGAAAAATGGTCTACACATCACAAGGAAGAGATTGATACCAATTTTGAGAAGTTTGGTGAAGGTTTAGCAAGTTACAATTAAAGGTAAGTTTGCATTTTTGAGAATTTCCTTGTTAAACTTTATGTTTATGTTATGGGTGTTAGTTTTGTGAAGGAAATTTTGAAGTTTAAATAGTTATTGAGATAGCCATTTTTGGACAGCCATGGGGTCACACATTTGATGATTTATTATGCATATAATTGATGAGAAATAATGTTGATCATGGTAAATTAATAACCTAGTGAATTATTTCATGTTTATATGGTGATTTATGCACTTGGATGGGAATCGGTAACTTGGACGGCACTTTGATGTTGAAGTACAAATTTCGGCAGCCTTGGGGACACTTGAATAAATGTGTATATTCATGGGAGTGTTGGCAGAATTGTGGCATTAAGGAATGAAGGGTATGTGTATGAAATTATTGTGTAAAGTGTATGTGAGAATTAGTGGTGTTTAGGTGTGTATGTAATGGTATTGAGATATTGTAAATGTGAATTATATTTGGTGTGTTGAGGGTAATGGTAATCTGCCCAAAATAATGTTAATGTAAAGTAGATTATACTGTGGTTAATGTACCAAAACAGATTGGTAGGGAAGTGAACCAAATTGCAAGGTATATGTGTGTTTGAAGTGGGGTGTGAAATGCATATTGAGGGCAGTGTACATTTTAGCCCATAACCTGAAATGTGTAACCTCAATTGGTATGAGACCAATTTGAGGTGAAACTAGGCACAAAATGTGCCAACTTTCATTGAGAAACCATACCAAAATTCTGCTTGCAAGGTGACCTAAGAAAATGACCAATTCGGATTAGGTGCAATTAGGACCTGAAAAATGACCAATTGGGCAGCAGTGAGTGTTTAGGCCATAACTCACTCAAAACAGGTCCAATTGACCTGAAATTTTAACCATGAATATTTAAGACCCATACCTACAAGTCTTATGAAGACACCAAAACCCAGAAATGACCAGAAGCAAGTCAAAAAGCTTGCACAAGTTCGGGTCCAAAAACTGGCCGAACCAAAGTTGACCAAATTGACCAAAAAAATGACCTTATTGATGCCATTTGACCAGCAATAGTATAATGACCGTAACTTGGTCTACTTAACTCGGATTGACCTGAAATTTTGCCCCGCATGAAATAAGACCTAGATCTACAAGTTTGTAGTTTTGACCGAAACCCGAAAATTGAGGGAACTAGATCGTCCGGTTAGGTCAAACCAGTGTCCCGGAATCCAGCAATTTGCATTAAAATGCACTAAGCAAGGAAATGACTTTGGTAAAACATACCAAACCTAAAACCCTATCAAATGTGACATATTAATGACACTAAAACCTAATTTACCTAAAACGCAATGAGGGTCGGTATATTAGGTGATTAAGTGAAAAATTGAGTTCAGTCCATTATTTACCAAACACCATCGATAGAGACAGTTTAATTTAGTACTGAAACACTTCAAATTGTATTTCTCAGTTACTAAAGACTCATGGAAAGGGAAGGAAATACTGAGTCAGACCAGGGAGACAGTCATCAGAGGTTTGTGCACAACGGCTATTGCTTTTGAATTTTTCAATTGAGATAAATATTGAATATTTGTATATTATTGTTTTAAATTGTGTTTGTGCACAACGGCTATTGCTTTTGAATTTTTCAATTGAGATAAATATTGAATATTTGTATATTATTGTTTTAAATTGTGTTTGTGCACAACAACTGTTTCTTTTGAATTATTTTCAATTGAAATAAATATTGACTATTTGTATATTATTGTTTTAAATTGTGTAAATGAGTTTGATGGACACTTATTGATTTAGAAATATTGTGAATGATTTGAAACTGTGAAAAATTGTTTGAATGACATTGATGGATACTTATTGATTAAAAAGCATTGTAAATGGTTTGAAATTGTTGGAAAGTTAGTTTAGTGTGATTTGTGAAAATTGAAGTTAATTATGAATTGTGTCGCCATTTTGTGAATGAAATTATGACTTTGGAAATTTATTGGATTCTCACGAATCATTTGAATAAAATGTTTGGAATTGATTTTGTGTTCACACTTAGCATGACAGTATCATATCATTCCTTCTCCAATTATGGGGTTGTGATCGTTTATTTTCCTTCTCCATTTATGGAGTCGTGATCGTTTATTTTCCCTCTCTAGTTTACCAGTTGAGGTGATCGGATGAGTACTCATTATATAGCTAGCTCCCCTTCCTCATTGATTTCGATTAGTGAGGTTGTGATTGCTTTGTCGTGGTGTACAACACGGCATTGATCGGAAATTTGTGTCATGGCTTAAGTTGTGAATGAATTGGCAACACTGTATTCTTAAATTATTCGACTAAATTGCATTATTATGTATTGTGAGATTGTGAAATTGATTTAAACTCTCATTGACATATACTGTCTTTTGAATTCAAACATGATCTGACTTATTGAAAATTATTGTGATATTGACAAATGGAGTTTAAATTCTTGTTGACATTTATTGTCTTGAATTTAACTATGATTTTAAGTATCCACTATTTACATGACTTATGAATTGTGATTTAAATTGTATTTGGTTAATGTTGTGCACCACTGAGACATTGTCTCAGCGATAGCTTTTTAATTGCTGTCGCAGGTAGAGAGACAGACAGGGCAGCAGACTAGGCTGCATATACCTCCAGCGAGAGATTTTTCGGGTATAATGAGTATACCAATATTTTGCATTTTGTACTGTAATGTATGACACTGTATGTACATATTGTTTTTGGTTTTGAGCAGTTGTAAATTCAAATTGTACCTTGAAGTTGTAAATTAATTATGAGTTATTTGACTTGTAAAAAAATTGTATTATATTTCCTTATCTCAGACTTTGAAAAATTTCTATGGATTTGAATTGAGAAAAATGTTGTGTTGAGAAATGTATTGGAGTTGAGATTTGGAAAATTATTGAAGTGCTTTTTACAGGTTTTCTGAAGAACTGTTTTATCCAAAATACAGATGGCACTCTGCCAAAATTTTTACAGAAATTCCAAATAAACCAATTGAGTTAGTTATTTCACTCAGTTCACCAAAGTCTTTAACACCTGTAAATAGTGCTCACCACTGTAAAAGAAGTAAGAAAAGTTTTAAAATCCCTTGTAGTGTATTTAATGGGTTATCGATGAAGCGGAGTTGGTAATTCATTAGGTATACTACGGGATCATGTTATGCCTTACAGAGGGGTAGGGTGTGACATGTTTTAGTGGTATCAGAGCATAGTTTTTAAATTCTGTTTTCACCTGTTATTTGAATGTTCTTTCTTCATAGTACAACTGCTCAATATCATTGTTGATACATACAGTACATTACAGTATAAATATGCACTAACGAGAGTAAATATCCTTATGTTATTGTTCAGGAAAGCTAAGATCCTCGCATTGAATATGGAAGAGGGTGATCGTTCAGTCGATCAGTCTATTGAGGCTGAGGTGCAAGGGGATGCCCCAGGCTTACATAATGTTAGTGGTTCAAGAAGACTACTGCAGCATCTGCAGCTTTCTGCTCGATTCGCTCAAGAGATGGCTGCAATATTCCAACAAATGGTGGTAATGCGCCTACTCAAGTCCCAATACGACACCGGTGGTACAACCACGCCTCCTACAAGGCGATATGATAAATTGATGAAGTATGGGGCTCTGAGTTTAAGGGGACAGTAGATCCTCTAGAGGTGAGCAGTGGTTAGAGAGGATGGATAGGGTATTCAAGAAACTTCATTGTCTGAGGAGCTCGGACTTGAATACTCCGTATCTTTGTTACTGGGGATGCTTATGACTGTGGAAAACCATTCCCCACGAGTAGAGCTGCAGCTAACATGGAATGACTTCCTCGGGAATTCAGCGAAATATGTCCCACGATGCTTATGTAGACCGAGCGCAAGAATTCCTAAGTTTGAAACAGGGGGGCAGATCAGTGGCTGAGTATGAAAGGGAATTCTCCCGCCTTAGCCACTATGCAGTAAGCTTGCTTGCTACCAGCAGGGAGAGATGCAAGAGGTTTGAAACTGGCTTGAAGCCCAGTATCAGAGTACAAGTGCTCGGCTTCAAACACACTAACTTCTCTGAACTTGTTTCTCAAGCCCTAGAGTTGGAAAGAGTTGAGTTTGAGACTACTCCTGAGAAAAAGAGATCAGAGAAGACAGATGAAGAGGGAAAGTCGGTAGAATAGAGTTCCAGTGGTCCTACTGGAAAGAGGAAGAACTATGAGGGACACAACAGAGGTGGCAAGAAGTCTGGTAGGGGAGGACATTCAGGACAGAAACCTCCTTTATCTGGTCAGCATAGTACCGGAGGTTCCTACCATTCCCGCCAATGTGAAAATTGTGGAAGATATCATGGTTCGATATGCTATAAGGCTATTGGAGCCTGTTATAACTGTGGAGGCATAGGACACTTTGCCAAGGACTGCACCAGTAGTCGCAGAGTTGGACCACCTCCTACTACGTAGAAGTCGATTCGAGCCACTGTTGCAGTTCACAACCACCCAGCAAAGGTAGAGGCAGGGGTAGAGGTAACCCAGCAGGCAGCCAAGGCACAGTAAAACAATCAGAGCAAGATAGTGCTCCAGTCAGAGTCAATGCCATGAGATAGAGGGAAGAGGCAGAGATATCTGATATTGTGGCTGGTACCTTCTCAACTTTTAACCAGGATGTGTTTGTGTTAATCGATCTGGGTTCTACCCATTCTTATGTGTGTGCTAGCATCATTGATTGCATTGCTGCTCCATGTACAAAAATGGACTTTGAGGTGCTAGTAACAAGTCCGCTAGGACAGGAGGTCAGGGAAATAAATTTTGATGCATTAGTGACTAGTCCTTTAGGATAAGGATTGTGATAATAAGTGAAATTAGTTTTGGAAGAGTTTATCGGCGAAAAGTATTTGCTGACACACCATAAAATTATAAAGCTAATTGGCGAGCCTACTTAATGTAAGGCAAGAGAACGTAAAAGTAAGTTATAGAAATAGAATTGCTCTAGATGAAGGCAGAGATGTTACTGTTAGTAATTGTTAACGGATATTGTAATCAGAATAAGTTCGGATATCAGTAAATTCGATAAGGATAAAAGATAGGAAAGTTTGATCTATTGGGTAAGCTGCAGATTTCAGTACTAACTTGAGATTATTGTGTAAAGCTACGTACTACCCGATAGTACACCTAGATGAGAATAGTTGCCAACGGCATCTATTTTGGTATAGTTATGCCAGGACAGAATTTAATTGTTAAAAAAATAAGTTTGAAAATCCTACGTAGGGATCTAAAACTCAAAAGTTAGAATATCAAAAGGTTATAGTTCAGTACCAAAGGAAGTAAGTTATAGAGTATTGACAGATAAAAAGAGTTATGGAAGTAGAGATTTGAACAGTTGATTCATATATAACAAAGAAATATTCCGAATGTGAGGAAGACTATGGACTAGAATGGTCAGAGGACCAATGCCTGATGAATGATTCTAACATGACCTCAAGGGTCATTCAAGAAGGAACGTGAGCCGAAATATTAGACAACATAATAGTAAGAGGAGATTGGGGTTATCCAAGCAAATTAAACATTGTATTAGATTGTTAAAAGTCTTACGACCATATAGAAAGGAGAAAATAAACGTATGACTATTGTAAGATGACTACTGGGTAAAATTTCGTGGACGAAATTTATTTAAGGGGGGGAGAATTGTAACACCCCTAAGTTCGGTAGTGCGTTCTACTGTACCGGTGACCAGTGTTGTCCGGACAGCTAGGATGCTTAGAACTACACTTCAATATGAGTGAGGAGACATAAAATAATGAAATACAAGAAAAGAAAATACAAGAAAAACAAAGGAAAAATAATAGCAAAGAAATGTAACCGAGTAAGTGAGCCGGGAAACCTAGCGATGGGTGACCGCACCGGGAAGTCACGGCGTGGACCGTTGACTGGCCCTGGACTGCGGGGAACCCTGGAAAACATTTTTAGGACATAAATAGACCCTTGTTGAAGAATAAATCTCATTAGAAAGATCAAAGAAAAATTAAATAATTAGTACAAAGAAAAGTGAGAAATCGAAAAACAGACAAAATACGATTATTCTGAAAAATCAGAATGCCACCCGAACAGGGGCATTATGGTCATTTGACATCCCGAAGTGTCTTTTGACCTAAATGTGCATTAAAAATAAATAGTATTACACTTAGAAAATAAAATGAAAAATTAGTTTAGTGGTACCTAAAGAAAATAACTAAAATCATGGGTTAAATGTGGAATAAGTGGGAATTTAGCTTATTATATGATTAAATGACTAAGTGGACCACTAAAGGGATTAATTAAATACATAGTGGGACATGTGTACACTTAAAATGCAGCTGAATAAGTCATCTTCCTCATTTGCATTCAACTTGCCGAATTGAAGAGTGAAGGAACCCACCATTGACGTTTTGCATGAGCTTCATCTTCTCCCTTCATTTCATCTCTAAATACTTAAGTAGCTTTATGAAAAATGGTCTACACATCACAAGGAAGAGATTGATACCAATTTTGAAAAGTTTGGTGAAGGTTTAGCAAGTTACAATTAAAGGTAAGTTTGCATTTTTGAGAATTTCCTTGTTAAACTTTATGTTTATGTTATGGGTGTTAGTTTTGTGAAGGAAATTTTGAAGTTTAAATAGTTATTGAGATAGCCATTTTTGGACAGCCATGGGGTCACACATTTGATGATTTATTATGCATATAATTGATGAGAAATAATGTTGATCATGGTAAATTAATAACCTAGTGAATTATTTCATGTTTATATGGTGATTTATGCACTTGGATGGGAATCGGTAAATTGGACGGCACTTTGATGTTGAAGTACAAATTTCGGCAGCCTTGGGGACACTTGAATAAATGTGTATATTCATGGGAGTGTTGGCAGAATTGTGGCATTAAGGAATGAAGGGTATGTGTATGAAATTATTGTGTAAAGTGTATGTGAGAATTAGTGGTGTTTAGGTGTGTATGTAATGGTATTGAGATATTGTAAATGTGAATTATATTTAGTGTGTTGAGGGTAATGGTAATCTGCCCAAAATAATGTTAATGTAAAGTAGATTATACTGTGGTTAATGTACCAAAACAGATTGGTAGGGAAGTGAACCAAGTTGCAAGGTATATGTGTGTTTGAAGTGGGGTGTGAAATGCATATTGAGGGCAGTGTACATTTTAGCCCATAACCTGAAATGTGTAACCTCAATTGGTATGAGACCAATTTGAGGTGAAACTAGGCACAAAATGTGCCAACTTTCATTGAGAAACCATACCAAAATTCTGCTTGCAAGGTGACCTAAGAAAATGACCAATTCGGATTAGGTGCAATTAGGACCTGAAAAATGACCAATTGGGCAGCAGTGAGTGTTTAGGCCATAACTCACTCAAAACAGGTCCAATTGACCTGAAATTTTAACCATGAATATTTAAGACCCATACCTACAAGTCTTATGAAGACACCAAAACCCAGAAATGACCAGAAGCAAGTCAAAAAGCTTGCACAAGTTCGGGTCCAAAAACTGGCCGAACCAAAGTTGACCAAATTGACCAAAAAAATGACCTTATTGATGCCATTTGACCAGCAATAGTATAATGACCGTAACTTGGTCTACTTAACTCGGATTGACCTGAAATTTTGCCCCGCGTGCAATAAGACCTAGATCTACAAGTTTGTAGTTTTGACCGAAACCCGAAAACCGAGGGAACTAGATCGTCCGGTTAGGTCAAACCAGTGTCCCGGAATCCAGCAATTTGCATTAAAATGCACTAAGCAAGGAAATGACTTTGGTAAAACATACCAAACCTAAAACCCTATCAAATGTGACATATTAATGACACTAAAACCTAATTTACCTAAAACGCAATGAGGGTCGGTATATTAGGTGATTAAGTGAAAAATTGAGTTCAGTGCATTATTTACCAAACACCATCGATAGAGACAGTTTAATTTAGTACTGAAACACTTCAAATTGTATTTCTCAGTTACTAAAGACTCAGGGAAAGGGAAGGAAATCTTGAGTCGGACCGGGAGATCATCGGAGGTTTGTACTGCACGGCTATTGCTTTTGAATTTTTCAATTGAGATAAATATTGAATATTTGTATATTATTGTTTTAAATTGTGTTTGTGCACAACGGCTATTGCTTTTGAATTTTTCAATTGAGATAAATATTGAATATTTGTATATTATTGTTTTAAATTGTGTTTGTGCACAACAACTGTTTCTTTTGAATTATTTTCAATTGAAATAAATATTGACTATTTGTATATTATTGTTTTAAATTGTGTAAATGAGTTTGATGGACACTTATTGATTTAGAAATATTGTGAATGATTTGAAACTGTGAAAAATTGTTTGAATGACATTGATGGATACTTATTGATTAAAAAGCATTGTAAATGGTTTGAAATTGTTGGAAAGTTAGTTTAGTGTGATTTGTGAAAATTGAAGTTAATTATGAATTGTGTTGCCATTTTGTGAATGAAATTATGACTTTGGAAATTTATTGGATTCTCACGAATCATTTGAATAAAATGTTTGGAATTGATTTTGTGTTCACACTTAGCATGACAGTATCGTATCATTCCTTCTCCAATTATGGGGTTGTGATCGTTTATTTTCCTTCTCCATTTATGGAGTCGTGATCGTTTATTTTCCCTCTCTGGTTTACCAGTTGAGGTGATCGGATGAGTACTCATTATATAGCTAGCTCCCCTTCCTCATTGATTTCGATTAGTGAGGTTGTGATTGCTTTGTCGTGGTGTACAACACGGCATTGATCGGAAATTTGTGTCATGGCTTAAGTTGTGAATGAATTGGCAACACTGTATTCTTAAATTATTCGACTAAATTGCATTATTATGTATTGTGAGATTGTGAAATTGATTTAAACTCTCATTGACATATACTGTCTTTTGAATTCAAACATGATCTGACTTATTGAAAATTATTGTGATATTGACAAATGGAGTTTAAATTCTTGTTGACATTTATTGTCTTGAATTTAACTATGATTTTAAGTATCCACTATTTACATGACTTATGAATTGTGATTTAAATTGTATTTGGTTAATGTTGTGCACCACTGAGACATTGTCTCAGCGATAGCTTTTTAATTGCTGTCGCAGGTAGAGAGACAGACAGGGCAGCAGACTAGGCTGCATATACCTCCTGCGAGAGATTTTTCGGGTATAATGAGTATACCAATATTTTGCATTTTGTCTTGTAATGTATGACCTTTGTATGTAAATTTTGTTTTTGGTTTTGCGGAGTTGTAAATTCAAATTGTACCTTGAAGTTGTAAATTAATTATGAGTTATTTGACTTGTAAAAAAATTGTATTATATTTCCTTATCTCAGACTTTGAAAAATTTCTATGGATTTGAATTGAGAAAAATGTTGTGTTGAGAAATGTATTGGAGTTGAGATTTGGAAAATTATTGAAGTGCTTTTACGAGTTTTCAAGAACTGTTTTATCCAAAATATAGATGGCACTCTGCCAAAATTTTTACAGAAATTCCAAATAAACCAATTGAGTTAGTTATTTCACTCAGTTCACCAAAGTCTTTAACACCTGTAAATAGTGCTCACCACTGTAAAAGAAGTAAGAAAAGTTTTTAAAATCCCTTGTAGTGTATTTAATGGGTTATCAGTAGACGGAGTTGGTAATTCATTAGGTATACTACGGGATCATGTTATGCCTTACAGAGGGGTAGGGTGTGACACCTTTTGCCATACAACCTGGTGGCACAAAAATGTATAGAGGGCTAAAGGTGAAGGAACGGAAGCGTGAAAAACACAAGATTATACCATTGAATTCAAAAATTTTCACCTAGGGTCACATGCACCATGCAAGATTTATTTTTATCTATTTGATTTCAATGATAAACAACATATTAAAACTCTTTTAATATGTTTTTGGATCTGTATTTGCCATTTAAGATTTTAAAATTAATCAAATTAATTTAGAACCCTAGATTAAATCAAGAACGATTACACTAACCTCTTGATGTGCTGCAGCGTGTCTGCGCCATTGAGATTCGTCTTCAGGACACCAGATGTTGTCCCTCTAGCTTGTCCACACCAAGAACACCTATGGCAGCCCTTGAACAGCTTCTAAAACCTTTTCTATTAATTAGAAATTCAAGTTCTGCCTTTTAAGAGATTAGAGATGCAAACAGGACACTAGAAACAATTTCTAGTGTTCTTAATTCAAGAGATTGATGGCTAATCTCTTTGAATTGATGAGAGATGAAGAGAAATAGCTGGAGAGGCTCAAAGTGGCGTGACATATCAGAGGAGAGGCTGCTGGTTATGTTTTCTTTTCATAACCACACTTAAATAGCTAGGTTAACACATTAAACCCTAGCCACATGTCACCTTTTGATTAGCTCTAGGTTTAAGTGACCCAATCACATTGTGCCAAGTGTCAAACCTATATCTAATCTTGATTTTAATCATCTTACATGATTAAAAAACATTTGGCAAGCTTATGTGTTATGCCATGTGTCACCATCTCATGGTGCCACGTGTCACTGTACAAAATGACCAAAATGCCCCTGTGTCTTAATTTTGAGTTCTTAACCCAAAATAATTATTTTCTTCTTCTAATTAATTTATATCAAATATAAATTAATTAATTAATCTCTATTAATTAATTTCTCATCAATTAAATTCATATTTAAACACTTTAAATATAAATTTAATTTATACTACACATCCAATAATCTAGATTTGGTTTCAAGTCATGCTAGGGACTTTGCAATTTAATTGCAAACCAAATCTATTTAATTAATCAATTAAACTCTTTAATTAATTAATTAAATCATATTTAAATAGGTGATAACTTGTGTATGTGTGTGACTTACTAGGCTCATCACTAATTGGCAATGAGACATGATATCAACTCTTAATATCATCGAACTCTTTATTACCATAAATTATTTCTCTAAATCATTTTATGAACCTCATAGACCATGGTTAACACCTAGCATAGCATGCCATGGCCACCCAATTAGTAATAAGATTTACCTTAAATGAACCTATAATCATATATTACCATGCACTAGAATCTCTCTGTTACAAAATCCCAACTCAATTTGAGTCATGGTTTATGTCAAACTCCATTTGCTATGAATATTATGTTCTCTTTTAATTCCAGTTCTTGATTAAAAGATTTTTCTCATCGAAACTCTTTTACGAATAAATCTATCTGTCTGGCAGAACTTGAAACATCAAGAACAATTAAATGAACATAGGATTTTATCTCTATTTACTTAGAGGAACAGATTCCTTCTTGATCAACACCTACCTCCATATATAACTAGCGAGCCAACACATGCCCATATACCCATACACAGTACAAGTATGAAAGCGATATCAAACTCAAACTACCTATATACAAGATAAGCTGTGCTATCTCGTGTCTAAAGATTATATGCACTTGATATGATTTATGACAAAACATTGACAAGAGTAAACTCCATGTGCTTGTCATAAGTGTCACTGGTTCGGAATAATTATCATTAATAAGAGCCTATCATGATAGTTATAATGCATGAGACTCACCATTCCATCTTATTTATATCTCATATAAATAACTTGGGAACAAACATGAATACAATCTTTCTGGATAAGTCATGTCCTTATTATGAAGTATCCTTGATTGTGAACCTATTTATGATACTTTGTGCTAGAAATATTGTCACTCATATTCTTAACAACTTAAGAATAATATTTCTAACAAAATATCAATGGACCTTTTCTATTACACATAAATATATTATGTAAACGGAAAAGTGGAAATGCCTTTTATTAATAAAATATATACAAGATACATACTAAATGATATGCTCTAGGGCATACTACTAACAATCTCCCACTAGCACTAGAGCCATTCATTACAATACCTTAGACCCATCTTCTCAAGATGTCCGTCTAACTGAGCTTGTGACAAAGGCTTAGTGAATGAATCAGCTGGATTTTCAGCTGATGCTATTTTCTGCATGGCTATATTGCCTTGCCCAACTATATCTCACGATAATATGGTAGTGCCTTTCTATGTGTTTGGATTTTGGTGAGACCTTAGTTCCTTAGCCTATATGATTGCTCCATTGTTGTCACGATTGTAATGGAACCTGACTCAATGGAAGGAACTCGTAAGTTACATCACGAACTTCTTCATCCAAAGCGACTTCTTTTGCGACATCGATGCGACAATATACTCGACCTCGATGAGTGGAATCTGCGATGCGTGCTCTGTTTGGAACTCTTCCAACTGACTGCACCTCCATTACAAATGAACACATATCCAGAGGTAGACTTTCTATCATCGATATCTGATTGGAAATCAGAATCAGTATAACCATCCAATTGCAAGTCTCCACCTCCATAAATCAAGAATAAATCCTTAGTTTTTCTTAAGTACTTAAGAATATTCTTGTGACTATCCAAAGTGTTCCAAACTGGATTGGATTGATACCGCTAGTCAAACTAACGAGATATGCGATATCAGGCCTAGTACACAACATTGCATATATTAAACTTCCAATAGCCAAGCATATGGAATCTGGCCATCTTATCTCTTTCTTGGTGTCTTTGGAGACATCTCTTTAGAAAGGTGGATACCATGTCTCACTTGGTAACAATCCTCTCTTGGAATCAAGCATGTTAAACCTCTTTAACACCCTTTCCAAGTATAGACTTTGGGATAAACCAATTATTCTTTTCGCTCTATCTCTATAGATGCGAATCCCAAGAATATAGGTTGCCTCCCCTAAGTCTTTCATGGAGAATGTATTTGACAACCATACCTTTATAGTCGTCAACATACGTATCATTACCCATCAACGTATGTCATCCACATATAAGACAAGGAAAGTGATAGCACTGTCACTAACCTTCTTATATACACATGGCTCATCCTCATTTTTGATAAAACCAAAAGATTTAATGGCTTCATCAAAACGGATGTTCCAACTCCTCGAAGCTTGTTTCAACCCATAAATGGATCGCTTTAGCTTGCATACCTTGGAACCATCTTGGGATTCAAATCCCTTAGGTTGTTCCATGAAAATGTTTTCTTCAATGTATCCATTGAGAAAGGCATTTTGACATCCATCGCCAAATCTCATAATCATAGTATGCATATTGCTAATAAAATCCTAATTGATTTAAGCATGGCAACAAAGTAGAAAGTCTCCTCATAGTCTATTCCTTGCCTTTGGCGAAACCCTTTGCTACTAGCCTTGCCTTATAGGTCTCTACCTTTCCATCAGAACCAATTTTTTTCTTGAAAACCCATTTGTTCCCTATAGGTACAATACCTTCAGGTGGGTCAACAAGATCCCAAACTTGATTCTTATACATGGAATCAATCTCGGATTTCATAGCTTCAATCCAGTTTGAAGAGTCTATATCCGAGATAGCTTCTTCATAGGTAAGTGGATCATCTCCATGATCTACTTCTTCATGAGTAGACAACTCTTGTTCTTCTTCATGAAGAAAACCATATCTCACAGTGGGTGAGATACACAGTTGTTCTACGAGGAACAAGTGTAGATGTTTCATCAACGGGTATAGGTTGACTAGATGGATCTATATCCATCGATGCTGGTTGGTCAGAATTCTCCAATTCTAACTCTATTTGCCTTCCTTTGCCTCCTTCTTGGACAAATTGTTGTTCAAGAAATGTGGCATCTCTACTTATCACAACCTTTTGTGAAGTAGGCAAATAAAAATAATATCCAAAACTATCTTTTGGATATCCAACAAATCGACCTTTTTCTGATCTGGTCTCCAATGTATCGGTGTTCACTTTTGATATAATTTGGACAACCCCAAATCTTAACATGCTTAAGACTTGGTTTTCTTCCATGCCATATCTCATAAGGTGTGGAAGAAAGCGATTTTGATGGAATCCTATTCGAATATATAAAGTGATTCTAATGCAAATCCCCAAAAGGAGATTGGCATATCGGTATAGCTCATCATACTACGTACCATATCTAATAGGTACGATTTCTCCTTCGGATACACCATTCATTTGTGGCGTTCTGGAGAGTCGGTGAGAAACAATGCCATGCTCTCTCAAGTATTCATCAAATTCGGTACTCAAATATTCACCTCCACGATCGATCGAAGAGCTTTAATATTCTTTCCTGTTTGATTTTCTACTTCAGATTTAAATTCTTTGAACTTTTCAAAGGATTCATGTTTGTATTTCATCAAATACAAATACCCAAACCTTGATTTATCATCAGTAAAGGTAATAAAATAATGACAATCCCCTCTAGCCATTTCTTTAAACGGACCACATACATCACTATGTATTAGTTCCAAAATATTTTCAGCTCTTAGCCCTTGTCCAACAAAGGGTGATCTAGTCATTTTGCCTTGAAGGCAAGATTCACAAGTTGGAGTAGGCTCAGAGCCCAATGAGGATAGAATCCCCATTTTCTCCAATTTTGCAATCCTATCTTCTGCAACATGACATAACCTTAAGTGCCAAATATATTTTGAACTTGAGTTGGTTTTCACCATGGCATTGCATTCATTTAGATTGCTATACACTGGCTAGTGGAAACACTTTCTTCGCAATGGAAACACTTTCTGTAGCAATGGAAACACTTTCTGTTGGCAGTGGAAACACTTTCCTTTGCCTTTGTCAGCTTTGGTCTTCCCTTTCTGTTTAGCTATTTTCTTGGAAGGACCAGGAATCTGAGGTTTCTTTTTCTTATTGCCCTTCTTCTTATTGGACTTTCCAGGAAGAAGATGCAACCAAAGCTACCTCTTTTCCTTTATTGCCCAAAGATATTCTTTTGGGCAATAACTAGCATGTTGAGTAAACCCGGCTAAGGTGCATTCCTATTTAGTCATATGGAAATTTGTCACAAAATTCCCAAAAGACTCGGAAGGATGAAGGATCAAATCCGTTTGTAGTTGGAAATCCATGTTGAAGTCAAGATGTTCCAACCGCTCAATCACCAATCATCTTGTGGACATGATCCCCAACATTCTGTCCCTCGGACATCCTCATACGGAATAGCTGTCTAGATATCTCATACCTAGCATTCTCTGTGCTCACCATACAACTCTTGTAGGTGAAGGAGGATCTCACTCGCACTCTGCATGTTCTCATGTTGCTTCGTAACTCATTACTCATGGAAGCAAGCATGTAACACTTAGCTCTCATATCATGCTCCTTCCACTTGTCCAAAGTATCATGTTCCTCTTGTGTGGCCTCTGAGGTAAGGGACCAGAACATTTGAATATAGAACATATCCTATATGTTCAAGGTTCAGACAAGTTTCAAATTTCTTAGCCAATCAGACAGTTAGGTCTGTCAACTGTTGTGATCAAGTATGCTTGCAAGGATATTGGATGGTGGTGGTTGTTTTGTGCTCATTTTTATCGAGAAAATTAAGCTGAGAAAATAACCGATTAATTAGTAAATGTATCATGTAATTAACCAAAATGATTATGGTCTTTTAATCAAAATGGTGCTCCCACTAACTTAGCGAATCCTACACTTCCAAAGTAGAAAACGGAAATCCTAGTTGGATGGATTTCTAGTGGGTGATTGAATTCTTATAATTCTATTGATCATCCTCAGGTACATCCATTATTGGAATTACAATAAACTATAAGTGAGCAACTCCTTGCCCATCACATCTCATGTGAGGCTCAATCCTTGTACTAGCCCCTAATGCTCAAAATCTCAGGTACATCCAATATTGACTTATCTTGCATTAGTTAAGTTGATCCCATTGAGCGATAATTATGCAAATAATTTTAATGTCCTCAGGTACATCCAATATTGGCCACCAAACCATTTACATATTTACAACATCTCATGCCTAACAATTATTCTTAAGAAAATCTCTTAAATTAATTGTATCTCATGCAACTATTTAAAATTTCTTAAAATAATTGCCCCAATGGAGGGCTTATGTTATAATTACTTTAATTATAGCATTTCCAACTTAATCATTTGTTTGGAAGATTTTATAGCCATCCTAATTACTATTAAGGTCTCACTTTGCACATTATCCATTTAGCATGCATATATCATATAATTGCATACATTCCCATACATCTCATGCATTCATGGATAAGCGATAAATATGGTATGATCATGGACTTTCTAAGGGATTCAGTGAGCCACCAAGAATTGAATCGGGGCATTCCTAGGTGCATTTCATTCATTCATTTTACAAGAGTTGCTGAAGGAGTACATAATCAACACTTGATATTGAATTCCTCCCACTGGTCCCACCAATGCTCTTGACCTCCTTGAACTTCTTGCAATCCAATATTACATAGTAATCCTTGGCATACCAAGGCGAATTTACAAGAACTTAAATAAATGAAATTACAACCCAAAAATATTACAAACTTAATAATACATGCCCAAAAAAATTAAAATAAATTAATTAATTTACAATCCCAAAGAAACATAAAAGAAATAAATCCAATCACATTGGTCTTTTATAGTCCATGATCATCCATCATGCATATCACTATTTAACAATTAAATAAAACATACATACTTAAATTAAATTGAATATCTCATATTCAACTTAAAAATCAGATTTGAATATGATTCAAATAAATTTAAAAATTCAGATTTGAATCTCATTCAAACAAATTTAAAAATTCAGATTTGAATCACATTCAAACAACTTCAAAAATTCAGATTTGAATCACATTCAAACATTTTTAAAAATCAGATTTGAATCACATTCAAATATTTTTAAAAAATCAGATCTGAATTTTATTGAATCAATTTAAAAAATCAGATTTAAATATGATTCAAACAACTTTAAAAATTCAGATTTGAATCACATTCAAACAACTTTTAAAATTTAGATTTGAATCACATTCAAACAATTTTTAAAATTCTGATTTGAATCATAATTTAATTGTGTGATTAAAACAACTAATTAAACACTTTAATTAGTCAAAGAATAGGCCTTAGATCATACAACAATTGCAGAATTAAAAGCCAAACCTTGAACCACCCAAGGAACCATTGTTGCCGCCACCAATGGTGGCTTCACCATGTGTGCCGCCACACCTCATGATCCAACCAGCAATGAATCTCTTGATCTCATGATCAAACACACAATTAAATTATATAATCAACAATCTAAATGGCAAATATAGTGGCTCGATACCAATTGAAGGAACGGCAGGCGTGAAAAACACAAGATTATACCATTGAATTCAAAAATTTTCACCTAGGGTCACATGCACCATGCAAGATTTATTTTTATCTATTTGATTTCAATGATAAACAACATATTAAAACTCTTTTAATATGTTTTTGGATCTGTATTTGCCATTTAAGATTTTAAAATTAATCAAATTAATTTAGAACCCTAGATTAAATCAAGAACGATTACACTAACCTCTTGATGTGCTGCAGCGTGTCTGCGCCTTTGAGATTCGTCTTCAGGACACCAGATGTTGTCCCTCTAGCTTGTCCACACCAAGAACACCTATGGCAGCCCTTGAACAGCTTCTAAAGCCTTTTCTATTAATTAGAAATTCAAGTTATGCCTTTTAAGAGATTAGAGATGCAAACAGGACACTAGAAACAATTTCTAGTGTTCTTAATTCAAGAGATTGATGGCTAATCTCTTTGAATTGATGAGAGATGAAGAGAAATAGCTGGAGAGGCTCAAAGTGGCGTGACATATGAGAGGAGAGGCTGCTGGTTATGTTTTCTTTTCATAACCACACTTAAATAGCTAGGTTAACACATTAAACCCTAGCCACATGTCACCTTTTGATTAGCTCTAGGTTTAAGTGACCCAATCACATTGTGCCAAGTGTCAAACCTATATCTAATCTTGATTTTAATCATCTTACATGATTAAAAAACATTTGGTAAGCTTATGTGTTATGCCATGTGTCACCATCTCATGGTGCCACGTGTCACACTGCAAAATGACCAAAATGCCCCTGTGTCTTAATTTTGAGTTCTTAACCCAAAATAATTATTTTCTTCTTCTAATTAATTTATATCAAATATAAATTAATTAATTAATCTCTATTAATTAATTTCTCATCAATTAAATTCATATTTAAACACTTTAAATATAAATTTAATTTATACTACACATCCAATAATCTAGATTTGGTTTCAAGTCATGCTAGGGACTTTGCAATTTAATTGCAAACCAAATCTATTTAATTAATCAATTAAACTCTTTAATTAATTAATTAAATCATATTTAAATAGGTGATAACTTGTGTATGTGTGTGACTTACTAGGCTCATCACTAATTGGCAATGAGACATGATATCAACTCTTAATATCATCAGAACTCTTTCTTACCATAAATGATTTCTCTAAATCATTTTATGAACCTCATAGACCATGGTTAACACCTAGCATAGCATGCCATGGCCACCCAATTAGTAATAAGATTTACCTTAAATGAACCTATAATCATATATTACCATGCACTAGAATCTCTCTGTTACAAAATCCCAACTCAATTTGAGTCATGGTTTATGTCAAACTCCATTTGCTATGAATATTATGTTCTCTTTTAATTCCAGTTCTTGATTAAAAGATTTTTCTCATCGAAACTCTTTTACGAATAAATCTATCTGTCTGGCAGAACTTGAAACATCAAGAACAATTAAATGAACATAGGATTTTATCTCTATTTACTTAGAGGAACAGATTCCTTCTTGATCAACACCTACCTCCATATATAACTAGCGAGAGCCAACACATGCCCATATACCCATACAGTACAAGTATGAAAGCGATATCAAACTCAAACTACCTATATACAAGATAAGCGTGCTATCTCAGGTCTAAAGATTATATGCCTTATATGATTTATGACAAAACATTGACAAGAGTAAACTCCATGTGCTTGTCATAAGTGTCCTTTGGTTCGACCTACTTATCATTTATAAGTGCCTATCATGTTTGTTATATGGCATGAGACTCACCATTCCATCTTATTTATATCTCATATAAATAACTTGGGAACAAACATGAATACAATCTTTCTGGATAAGTCATGTCCTTATTATGAAGTATCCTTGATTGTGAACCTATTTATGATACTTTGTGCTAGAAATATTGTCACTCATATTCTTAACAACTTAAGAATAATATTTCTAACAAAATATCAATGGACCTTTTCTATTACACATAAATATATTATGTAAACGGAAAAGTGGAAATGCCTTTTATTAATAAAATATATACAAGATACATACTAAATGATATGCTCTAGGGCATACTACTAACAAAAGGAGCATTACTGGTGGATGGGTATGAAAAGAGATGTGGCAGAATTTGTTTCCAAATGCCTAACTTATCAGCAAGTGAAGGCAGAGCATCAAGTACCCACTGGGTTGTTACATCCACTACCAGTACCAGAATGGAAATAGGAGAGAATAACGATGGATTTTGTGATGGGACTTCCGAGGACACAGAAGAGTCATGATGCAGTATGGGTCATTGTTGACAGACTGACCAAGTCTGCTCATTTTTTGGCAGTTCGGATGGACTACAGTTTGGAAAGATTGGCCAAGTGGTACATTGATGAGATAGTAAGACTGCATGGAGTGCCAGTATCCATCGTATCTGACAGAGATCCTAGGTTCACTTCTAGATTCTAGGATAGTCTTCAGAGAGCCCCAGGAACTAGATTGAACTTCAGCACAGCATTCCACCCACAGACAGATGGCCAGTCTGAGAGGGTAATTCAGATCTTGGAGGACATGCTACGGGCTTGTGTGATTGAATTTGAGGGCAGTTGGGACACACACTTGCCTTTGATTGAGTTTGCTTATAACAACAGCTACCAATCAAGCATTGGGATGCCTCCATATGAAGCCTTGTATGGTAGAAAATGCAGGACTCCCCTGTGTTGGGATGAAGTAGGTGAAAGGAAAATGATTGGGCCCAAAATTATTTAGCAGACTGAGGAGAAGATTAGGGTGATCAGAGATCGACTTAAAGCTGCATCAGATCATCAAAAGTCCTATATTGATATAAAGAGAAGGGATATTGAGTATACAGTGGGTGACAAAGTATTTCTCAAGGTTTCCCCTTGGAAGAAAATTATGAGATTCGGTAGAAAGGAAAAACTAAGTCCTCATTTTATTGGGCCATATAAGGTGCTGGAAAGAGTGGGTCCTTTGGCATATCGTTTGGCACTACCTCCAGAGTTGGAGAAGATATATAACGTCTTCCATGTGTCCATGTTGAGGAGGTATCGATCAGACCCATCTCATGTACTACCAGTAAAAGAAATTGAAGTGAATCCAAACCTCACATATGAAGAAGAACCCATAGAGATTCTGGCTTATGAGGTGAAGCAGCTATGGATCAAGCAGATCCCGTTACTGAAAGTGCTGTGGAACCATCATTTGGGCCAATAAGCTACTTGGGAACGAGAGGAGGACATGAGGAGACAGCACCCACAACTGTTTAGAGACTGATACTAGGTAAAATTTCGAGATGAAATTTATTTTAAGGGGGGGAGAATTGTAACACCCCTATTTGCATAGCCTGGTATATTTCACTATTTCGGTGATCGGTGTCGGTCCGAATAATTAATGGGATTAGAATCACATCTAAGACAACTAGATAAGCCCTAAACTCAAATAATTAGTAATTGTCAATTAGTTAAGTATAATTAAGAAAAACAAAGCATAAGAAGTTAAATGAGCCGAGAGTCACAGTGATGGGTGACCTTCTCAGGAAGGACTGCGAGGTCGATTTAAACTCAAATTTTGAATTGTAAAATGTGACACCGTGGTCCTTAGGACTATTGCGAACACAGTGGAAAAGAGAAAATCACAAAAAAGAATTGTTAAGCCGGTCAAATAATTAGGTCAGGGATCCGAAAGAAATATTGAATTATTTGCAAACCGAGTCGAACTGGTGAGGGGCAATTTGGTCAATTGACCCCTGGAGCTGACCCCTTACCTAACTGTCAAATAAAATTGGAGAAAAGAAAATTTTAGAATTGGGAATTAAATTAAAGAACTAAAGAAAAAAAAAAGGAATAAGAAAAAGTGAAAAAGTTATTACATCATGCGTGACATCATGCATGATGCAATAAACTTAATCATTAAATATTAAAAAAATGGGTTAATTATGTAGTAATTAAGTTAAAATTTATAAAAGAAAAGAAAAAAAAAGTTGTCTTCTTCACCCATATTGCCGGCTCACTCTCTCTCACCCCCTTCCTCTCAAAATCTCCATGAAAGCTCATTTTTTTGCTTGAAGAAACCAAAATTTAGCCATAGAAATTGCAAGCTCCTTAATTAAACCTTTTTTGGGCAACTAGCAAAAGAAGATTGATCAAGAAATTTTGAGAGAAAAGTGAAGGATTTGGATGGTTGAATTTCAAAGATAAAGGTTAGTAAGCTAAACTTTGTATTTCTAGTTTAATTATTGTGTTTATGGTTGAATAAACTTAGAAATTATGAAAAATGGAAAAGAAAACAATTGTTGGAGGACTATATGTGAATTTCGGCCAACCTATGTAGGGGTATGATTTGCATGAGTTTGATTGAATTAAACATGTTAGAAAGCTTGAATGAGTTGAGAAATTGTGTTTGTATGCTTAAAATTAGTAAAATGTAACAAATTGAGGAAGTTAGGGTTTTTGACCTAGGGTTTGGGAGACAAAATTTTGAGAATTAGTCAAATGGTGTGTTTGACCTTGTTTGAGCTGAAAAATGGTCATATGTGACCAATTGTGGTATGTTGGAAGTGTTGGAATCAAATGGAGATTCGGATTGGATATGGTCATTATGCAGGCAGCATGACCAAGGTCCCTTTCAGGGACCAAAACTAAAAATTTACTAACCCAATTGTTGTGAGGCCAATTGGGAATGAAATTAGACACAAAATGACACATTTTTCATTTAGGAATCATGCCCAGAAAGTGACCATAGCATAGTGAACAAATTGGCCAAATCCGGAATTGGGTGTTCTGCCCTATACAAAAATGACTTTGTTCATTTGGCCATAACTTGGGCTAGGTAGGTCCAAATGACCTCATTTTTGAGGCATTAGAAAGGTATCACATATTACTATAACTTTAATGAAGAATACAAACCCAAATTATGCCCTTAACCAAGTCTTTTAGCCACCCAAAATAAGTGGCCTAAAACTGCCAGAACCAGGTTTGGTGCCGGGAAAATCTGGGTTAGGCCAATCCGGCCAGCCATGTTCAAATGGCTATAACTTGAGCTAAAAAACTCCAAATGGAGTGATTCAAAAAGGGAAATAAAGCTAAGACAATAAGGAACAATTTCTATGATGAAAGCTTAGCCAAATTCTAACAGCAACATGACCAATGGAGCAGTATAACACAAGACACCAAAACTGAAAATTTGCAATTTTGCCTAAAAGACCTAAGTTTTGAGAAAACAACCAAAACCAACAAAATTGGTGACCAAAATGTGTTATGTGAGTATAGTTGGAGTTCCCATACCTTTTAAGCATAAGAAAGTCAATATTTTGACTTGAATAATACCATAAATAGTAACCTCAACATGAAAATTTTCAAGAATGAAGTTTAAGCATATTGGGATTAATTATTGGAATTATTGTGAGGCAAGGATACTGAGACACTATAAATTTTGTGTTTCAGTTGAAAAAGACCCGAAAGGTCTAAGGGACTGAGTCAAAGCCTAGAGGCGACTCACTTCAGGTTTGTGCACAATAAATCTTATTTCATCATTTTCTTATTTCCGATTTGATTTGGTATGAATTATGAAAATTTAGTGTTACTCATGAATTGTGTTGCCACTTTGTGAATGAAACTATGACTTTGGAAATTGATCAGATTTCTCACAGATTATTTGAATAAAGTGTTTTGAATTGATTTTGTGTTCACACTTAGCATGACAGTATCATATTATTGCTCCTCTATTTATGGGGTTGAGATCGATTATTTTCCTCCCTCTCTGGTTTACCAGTTGAGGTTGTAGATCGGATGAGTACTTATTAGCTAGCTAGCCACCTCCCTCATTGATTTCGATTAGCAGGGTTGTAGATCGCTTTGTCGTGGTGTACAACGCGACATTGATCGGAAATTTTGTGTCATGGCTTAAGTGGTGTATGAATTGGCAACACTATGTTTATTAAATTATTTGACCAAAATTGTGCTATAATGAGTTTTGATAATTTGTGAAATGTGATTGTGAAATATTTAAATTGTAATTTATCAATGAATGTTTTATGTACTGCATTTCAAATTTTTATTGTGCACCACTGAGTATTTTTATACTCAGCGATAGCTTATTTTGCTGTCGCAGATAAGGGCAAGGAAAAAGCAGCAGGTTGAGCTGCTGAATTGACGAGAACTTCACTGATCTTTTTTGTACGGGTATTTATTTATATCGTTGTAGTTCTTTTGATATAAATATTGTAATGTCATACGTATTAATGTAAGTTGAGCAGTTGTGCAGTAAATTGTAATATTGTTATTTTGGATTTTCTTTTTGTAAAGTAAGATCTGTATTTGTAAATTAAGTACTATATGCAATGTGAATGAATTTATGAAGTATTTGAGATGATAACTTTGGTTGAATTATGGGCTTAAATTGAGTTATGTTGAACTGAGTAATTTTTGGTGGTTGGGAGTTGTGGAAACAATTATTGGAAGTGTTTTTACAGGTTTTTGAAGAACTGTTTTCTCAAAATACAGATGGCACTCTGTTGAAATTTTTCCAAAAATTGCAGACAAATCAAAATGGACAAAAATTTTTACTAGTTTTGAAACTTCAACTAAATCTTTTTAATTCCTACCAAAATGCTCACCACTTCCAAAATGTAAGAAAATGGTTTTAAAATCCCTTGTAGTGTACTTAATTAGTTATCAGTAGGTGAAGTTCGATAGTTTGTTAGGTATTCTATGGGATCATGTTATGCCTTACAGAGGGGTAAGGTGTGGCACTTTGTAAATGAATTTTAAAGCATATTGATGTTGTGCACAAACCTTATACGAGTCGCCTCTTGGCCTTGACTCGACACCTCGGGTTCTTTCCCAGTATTTCTTTCCACTGAAATACACAGTTTCATAGTGTTTCAGTAACACAATTTATCATAACTCCAAAAATAAATTCAAACCTACTTATACCTAGCTTTAATATGCTAAACTTGACGTTCTTTAAAATTTATATTTCGGGATTATTATTCACGATACTATTCAAGTCAATTTATTGACTTTCTAATGCTTAATAGGTATGGGAATTTTAATTTCACCCACATATACATTTTTGTTACCTAATTTATTGATTTTGGTTCTTTTCTCAAATTTTAAGTCCTTTAGGCAAAATTGCAAATTTTCAGTTTTGGTGTCCTATTTTGCACTATTCCATTGGTTATGTTGCTGTTAGAATTTGGCTAAGTTTTCTTCATAGAAATTGTTCCTTATTGTCTTAACTTTATTTCCCTTTTTGAATCACTCCATTTGGAGTTTTGTAGCTCAAGTTATAGACATTTGAACATGGCTGGCCAGATTGGCCTAACCCAGATTTTCTGGGCAACTAATTTGGTTCTGACAGTTTTAGGTTACTAATTTTGGGTGGCTAAATGACTTGGTTAAGGGCATAATTTGATTTGTGTTCTTCATGAAAGTTGTAGTACTATGTCATACCTTTCTAATGCCACAAAAATCAGGTCATTTGGACTTGCCTAGCCCAAGTTATGGCCAAATGAACAAACACTATTCATTTAGTCATTTTTGTACAGGGCAGTGTGCCCAATTCCGGATTTGGTCAATTTGTTCACTATGTTATGGTCACTTTCTGGGCATGATTCCTAAATAAAAAAATGTGCCATTTTGTGTCTAGTTTCATTCCCAAATGGCTTCACACCAATTGGGTTGGTAAATTTTCAGTTTTAGTCCCTGAAAGGGACCTTGGTCATGCTGCCTGCAGAATGACCATATCCAATCCGAATTTCAATTTGGTTCTAACACTTCCTACACATCACACTTGGTCATACATGGCAATTTTTCAATTCAAGAAAGGTCAAACACATCATTTGACCAATTCTCAAAATTTTATCTCCCAAACCCTAGGTCAAAACCCTAATTTCAAAATTCTGAAATCTAATGCAATTAAAGTCATTATTCAACACCTCCCCATATATTTCAACTCAAGTATGCTTTTTAATTCATCAAAACCATGCAATCTCTACTCCCTTAAGTGCTGGCCAAAATTTATAGATAGTCCACCTACTTGATTTGTTTCACTTATTTGTTAATTCCAAGTATAACTTAGCTACTTAAACATAAATTCAAAGAGAGAATGAAGAAAGAACACTAACCTTAAGTGAGCAGAATTTTTCACCTCTTCAAAACTTCTTCCTTTCTTTTTCTTTTCGTTGTCAAGCTCCTTATCAAGGTCTAAATACAAGATTTAATGATGGAAAGTAGAATTTCTATGGTGGGATTTAGGGTTTATAGAGCTTGGGTTAGTGCTCTAATGGAGTTTTTGTGAGAGAGAGAGAGAAAAGGGTGAAGGTTTACGGTAACAAGAAGAAGAGTGTTTTTTTTTTTTTCTTTTCTTTTATGAATTTTTAAGCCTTTAGTAAGACAAAAATTATCCTAAAATTTTAAATTTTTAATTATTAAGTTTATCGCATCATACATTGGTCAAAATTCTCCAATTCTAACTCTATTTGTGTAACGATCGAGCTCTAACCACTAGAGGAATTGTCCGCTTTAGCCATAAGCCTCACGGTTTTGTTCTATAGGTGGAATGGAGAACTTCTCAGGAGGTCACCCATCCTAGGATTTCTCTCAAGCGAGCACGCTTAACCCTAGAGTTCTTCCAATTCTCCAGGCCATTCCACCAAAAGGCGCCTCTAGTGATTAGTTCCCCCATTTTATATATCATTACTTTTTGAACCCAAGACAATCTCTATGCTTTGCCGATGTGGGATTTGCCTAAGGGACCTTTCAGCTGAAATGATGTTGGATGGCAATAACTGCCTCTCCCCATGTATCACTATGTCTGCATACTCGGGAAGACCAAAAGTGACTATCTTTAGTCTACAGTCGATCATGGCGTGATGCCTGGCTAACCAATCCATGCCCAAAATGATGTCATAATCTCGAAAGGGGGGGAGAAAGGTCCCTTAGGCAAATCCCACATCGGCAAAGCACGGAGATGGTCTTGGGTTCAAAAAGTAATGATATATAAAATGGGAGAACTAATCACTAGAGGCGCCTTTTGGTGGAATGGCCTGGAGAGTTGGAAGAACTCCAAGGTTAAGCGTGCTCGGTTTAGAGAAATTCTAGGATGGGTGACCTCCTGGGAAGTTCTCCATTCCACCTATGGGATAAAACTGTGAGGCTTATGGCTAAAGCAGACAATTCCTCTAGTGGTTGGAGCCCGATCGTTACAACTGGTATCAGAGCCGCTCGCGTGTCCTCTTGGGCGATGGTGGGGCAAACCTCAGTGAGGACGCTGAGTCCTGAAAGGGGGGGAGAAAGGTTCCTTAGGCAAATCCCATATCGGCAAAGCACGGAGATGATCTTGGGTTCAAAAAGTAATAATATATAAAATGAGGGAACTATTCATTAGAGGCGCCTTTTGGTGGAATGGCCTGGAGAGTTGGAAGAACTCCAGGGTTAAGCGTGCTCGCTTGAGAGAAATCCTAGGATGGGTGACCTCCTGGGAAGTTCTCCATTCCACCTATGGGACAAAACCGTGAGAATTATGGCTAAAACGGACAATTCCTCTAGTGGTTAGAGCCCGATCGCTACACAAATAGAGTTAGAATTGGAGAATTTTGACCAACTAACAGATCAAATGGATATAGATCCATCTAGTCAACTTACACCTATTGATGAAACATTTACAGTAATTCTTCGCAAATCAACAAGGATATCTCACCCACCAGTGAGATATGGTTTTCTTCATGAAGATGAACAATAGTTGTTTACTCATGAAGAAGTAGATCATGGAGATGATCCTCTTGCCTATGAAGAAGCTATATAAGATATAGATTCTTCAAAATGGATTGAAGCTATGAAATCCGAAATTGATTCCATGCATAAGAATCAAGTTTGGGACCTTATTGACCTACCTGAATGTATTGTACTTATAGGGAATAAATGGGTTTTTAAGAAGAAAATTGGTTTTGATGGAAAGGTAAAGACCTATAAAGCAAGGCTAGTAGCGAAAGAGTTTCGCCAAAGGCAAGGAATCACCTATGAGGAGACTTTCTCGCCTGTTGTCATCCTTAAATCAATTAGGATTGTAACGGTCAAGCTCTAACCACTAGAGGAATTATCCGCTTTGGCCATAAGCCTCACAATTTTCAAACACCAAAGTTTGCAATTTTCCCTAATCCTACCATTTCATTACCTCCATTCATCAACCCAATGTCAATTCAAACTAAATAAACCTCAAATGACCATAATTTAATACTACACACACCAATTTCACTCTCTAGCACCAAAACTCCAATTTTCCCATGAACCCTAATCTCCCATAATTAAATTTATATACATTTCATGCAATTTCTTTGCCCCAATCATTTATACTACTTCAACTAAGCTTAATCTCATCATAAATTTCATTCAAATACATCAAACCCTAACTTTTCTCCAATTTGGCCAAAACCTTAGTTTAGATTCCATACATGTTTTTTTTTTTTCATTTTCTTATGAAATTTCATGCTTTCTCATATAAATTCATTACACCTAAACTTGATTCAAAGCATATTTGGTTAATCAAGCATGAAAGAGAGAGCTTACCTCACTTGATGATTTTTCCCACTTCCAATCTCTTCCAAATCTTATTCCTCTTCTAATCTCTTGTTTCCCCTTGCTTTTAATCTCTAAATCAAATATTAATTTGATGTTCTCTACCAATTAGATGGAAAACCCATGGAGGAAAAGCAAGGAATTGAGTTTTGAGAATGGGTGTCAATGGAGACAGAAGGAAGAAGAAGAAAGAAAGAAAGAGAGAAAGAAAGAGAGTGGGTGGTAACTAAATGGGGGAGAGAAGAGGGTTTTTCCCTTTATATATTTATCCCCATTTTTTTATTTATTTAATTCATTTAATTGAGTTGTCCAAAGCTCACTGATACTAAAATTTTAATTGGATCAAAATGGAATTAAAATTCTAAATTTTTATTTCTTTTATTTTCTTTTCACTTTATACTTGAATTCTTTTCTTAAAAAAAATTATTTCATAATTCAATATATTATTTTCATTTAATTTAATTTACATTTTGGTCAAAAGTCAACTCTTGAGGTGAATTGACCCAAATGCCCCTTATTGGGTCATAATCCCTCTTTTTCAATATACCCAGTGAATCCTTATATTTTTGGGTCACTTAAATTTTTATTGTGTCTATCTCAATTAATTTTCTATTTATTTTTGGTCCTCAAGGTGTCTTTAAATAGTATTAGTCACGGACCAAAAATGGTACTATTCATAACTCGGAGGTTCGGGGTGTTACAATTATGCCCTTCTTAAAAAAAAATTTCGTCCTCGAAATTTACCTGGTTTCATTCTCTGAATAGCTGTGGGTGCTGCCTTCTCATGTCCTCACGCTCCCATGTAGCCTCCTGGCCTGAATGATGGTTCCACGGCACTTTTACCAGAGGGATTTGCTTGTTCCTCAGCTGTTTTACCTCATATGCCAAGATCTTTATGGGCTCTTTATCATATGTCAGGTCTAGATTCACTTCGATCTCCTCTACTGGAAAAATGTGAGAGGGGTCTGATCTGTACCTCCTTAACATGGAGACATGGAAGACATTGTGAATCTTTTCCAACTCCGAAGGCAATGCAAGTCTATATGCCAATGGACCCACTCTTTCCAGAACCTCATACGGCCCAATGAAGCGAGGACTAAGTTTCCCCTTTCTACCAAACCTCATGATCCTCTTCCATGGGGAAACTTTCAAGAACACCTTGTCACCTACACTGTACCGAATATCTCTTCTCTTTAGGTCAATGCAGGACTTCTGTCTATCCATTGCAACTTTGAGTTTGTCTCTAATGAGCTTAACCTTTTCTTTCGTCTGCTGCACTAATTCTGGGCCAATCAACTTCCTCTCTCCCACTTCATCCCAACACAAGGGAGTTCTACACTTTCTGCCATAAAGTGCTTCGTATGGAGGCATCCCGATGCTTGACTGATAACTGTTGTTGTAGGCAAATTCAATTAAAGGCAAGTGTGTGTCCCAACTCCTTTCAAACTCAATCACACAAGCCTGAAGCATATCCTCCAAAATCTCAATGATCCTTTCAGATTGGCCGTCTGTCTGTGGATGGAATGCTGTACTGAAGTTCAATCTAGTTCCTAGGGCTTTTTGGAGACTACCCCAGAATCTAGAAGTGAACCTTAGGTCTCTGTCCAACACAATAGACACTGGCACTCCATGTAACCTCACCACATCATCAATGTATAGTTTGGCCAATCTTTCCAAGCTGTAATCCATCCTCACTGGCAAAAAGTATGCAGACTTGGTCAATCTATCAACAATAATCCAAACTGCATCATGATTCCTTTGTGTACGTGGAAGTCCTATCTTGAAATCCATAGTGATTCTTTCCCATTTCCACTCGGGAGTTGACAATGGTTGTAGCAACCCTGCAGGCATTTGTTGTTCTGCCTTTACTTGTTGACAAGTTAGGCATTTGGCAACATTTTCTGCAATGTCTTTCTTCATTCCTCTCCACTAATAGTGCTCTTTCACACTTCTGTATATTTTGGTTCCACCAGGGTGCATTGCAAAAGGTGAATCATGTGCTTCCTTTAAAATGGTCTACCTCAGTTCAACATTCTCAGGAATGCACATTCTGCCCTTATATAACAACAAGCCCTCATCATTTACTGATAATTCTAGTTTCTTGACATCTCGAGCCTCTTCCATCAACTTCACATACTTATCATCCTTCTGTGTAACTACTTTAATTTGTTCTGCTAGCATTGGCTTCACTTGCCAAGTAGCTACCATCTGCCCATCTTCATTAATCTCCAAATTAGCATGTAAGGCCCTTAACTCATGCACCATGGACAATGGAGAAACCCTCAAACCAGCCATAGTCTTGCGACTTAAAGCATCAGCTACAACATTTGCCTTTCCAGGCTGATAGTCTATCAAGCAATCATAATCTTTTATCAGCTCTAACCATCTCCTCTGCCTCAAATTTAACTCCTTTTGTGTGCCCAAGTACTTCAAACTTTTATGATCTGTGTATATATAACATCTCTCCCCATACAAGTAATGTCTCCAGATCTTCAAGGCAAAGACAATGGCTGCCAGCTCCAAGTCATGCGTAGGATAATTCCTCTCATATAGTTTAAGCTGGCGTGAAGCATAGGCAATGACATTCCTATCTTGCATCAATACACAGTCCAATCCATTATGAGAAGCATCACTGTATATGGTATACTCCTTACACAAAGTGGGCAAGGTTAAGACTGGAGCTTCAGTTAAACGCCTCTTTAACTCATCAAAACTTTCCTGGCACCAATCAGTCCACTAAAATTTTACATATTTCCTAAGTAGCTTGGTTAGTGGAGATGCTAGCATGGAGAATCCCTTCACAAACCTTCGGTAATACCCGGCTAAACCAAGGAAACTCCGAACTTTCGTGACATTTCTAAGTGGCTTCCAATTAAGAATGGCTTCGACTTTGCTAGGATCCACCTGGATGGATTCTACAGATACAATATGCCCCAAAAATGTAATCTCCATTAGCCAAAACTCACATTTCGATAATTTGGCATACAACTGCTTCTCCTTTAAAGTCTGCAATACTATCCTCAAGTGTTTATCGTGTTCCTGTAACACCCTCACTGTAGCAATTCTGTACATTCTACTATTCTGGTGACTGGTGTCGGTCTGGACAGCTAGAACGTCTAGAAAAATATTTAAACTAGAGTGAGGAGTCGTAACTAACTTAAATAATAATAAGAAAAATTTAGGAAAAATTTTAGAAATAAAATACAACTAAGTTAAATGAGCCGGTACCCTAGCGATGGGTAACCTAGTGGGAAGTTGTGGTCTTCGCAACTAGAAGCCCTAAACCTGAGAGAAAATTCATGAAATAATTTTTGAGACTCCAAAGAAGAGTCATTGAGGTTTCTATGGCATTAGAATACCAAGAAAAGGTTTAGAAAAAAATTTTTGATCGGTACAGACAATTTTAGTCCGTTAAGCCAAAACGGAGGGCATTTTGGTCATTTCGTCTTCAGAGATGATTTTTGACTAACTTGTCCAGTTAAGTAAATAATTATTGTGACATAAAATATGAATAAATATTGCTAAAAATTAAAATAAAAATGAGTAGAAAAGAAAAGAAAAAGAAAATGAAAGAAAAATAGAATTATGACATCACATGATGTCATTAGGGAGCTCTCCACCAATCACAACTTAACAAAATTACTTAAGGGATAAAAAATGAATAAAGATGAGATAAAAATAAAACAAATCTGCATCTTCTTCACTATGGGCAGCCGAACCAAAGAAAAAAAGAGAGAAAGAGAAGAAAGAAACCACCATTAAAGCTCCACCAAGCTTGAGTTCACCCACCATTTCACTTTAAAACCCCATCATCCCTTCACAAAAATTGATCCTCACCACTAGCACAATACTTGGACAGCAAAAAGAAAGACAAAAAAAAGGGAATTCTCAAGCTTTGGGAATTGGCTAAATCAAGGTTAGTGCCATATTCCTTGCTTTTACTTCTTTCTAAACATGAATTTAATCTAAGTTAAGTTGAAAATTTGATAAAAACTGAATCAATGAGGCATGATAATGTTCCATGAAATTTTAGCAGCCTTGACATGAGTTAGGGTTAGGAGAATTCTTTGATTTGAAGTGACATATTAGCTGCCCCTAGTATAATTAGTATAGCAAATTAGGAGTAAGATGCATGAATTGGAGGCTTGGTCAATTAGGGTTAGGGTTTTGAAACTCAATTTTGGAGGTAGATGTAACTGAACTTAAATTAATATTGTAATGGTCAATTAGTGACCATTTGGCTGTGTTTGATTAGGAAATGAAATGATTTGTGCCATGGGAATTGAGGTTACGTATGCTGCCCTTGTTTACCTGCAGGATTGGTTGTGAGTTCAACAGGTTTGGGCAGCCATAAATGGAGTTGTATAGGTTCAATTGGTGTATGGCCAATTGGACATGAAACTAGACACATAATGGCACAACTTTAGTGAAGAAACCCTTCCTAGAAAACCAAACCAAGTTGACTTAAAAATTACCCTAATTTGGGTGACCAACATGCTATCCCTGGAAAATGACCAAATGAATAGTATTTGTTCAAATGGTTATAACTCAGTGTAGAAAAGTTCAATTGATCTGAAATTTTACCATAAGAAAGATGAGACATAGCCCTACAACTTTTATGAAGAACACAAATTCAAATTCTGATCATAACCTAGTTAAATTGCCAACCAAACTTAGGTCACCAAATCTGGCAGAACCAAATTGCCCAGAAATTCTGGGTACAGGTCAATCCGGCCAGTTATGATAAAATGACCATAACTTGAGTTACAAAACTCCAATTGGAGTGATTCAAAAAAGAAATGTAACTAGACACAATAAGGAACAACTTTCATGAAGACAATTTTATCAAATTCCCTCTGCACAAATGACCAATGGAACAGTAAACCTAGGGTATGAAATCTGAAAATTTTGAATAACATAAGATAAGCTTTGAAATGGTATTGGAAATCAATACCAACAAAAATAAAATGCAAAATGTGGTATCTTTGTGAACTTAGGTTCAATAAATTTATTATGTATTAAAAAGTCAATAATTTGAGTGAATAGTAATACAAAGACACAAAGTGTAAGAACTAAATTGGTAGAGGAAATTAAGGTATGAAATTTGGAATACATGAAATGTTCATGGATTACTTGGAATAGAAATAGTCATTTACCTAAATGACTTAATGAACATTTAAGTTATGTGAATATATAATTAAGATTTATATTCTCATTACTAGTAGGTCTAATAAAACATGAGTGATACCACTTAAATATGAAATGAAATTAACCTAGATGGATTGTTGAGACTTATACTCCCAACACCAATGGAGTTCATAATGTAACACCCCTACGTTCAGTAGTTCGTCCTACTGTTCTTGTGACCAGTGTTGTCCGGACAGCTAGGATGCCTAGAACTACACTTAGATATAAGTGAGGAGACATAAAATAATGAAATACAAGAAAAAAAAAATACAAGAAAAACAAAGGAAAAATAATAGCAATTAAATGTAACCAAGTTAAACGAGCCAAGAACCCTAGCGATGGGTGACCGCACTGGGAAGTTGCGGCGTGGACCGTTGACTAGCCCTGGACCGCGGGAAACCCTGGAAAGTATTTTTAGGACTTAAATAAATGTATATTGAAGTATAAATACCATTAGAAATATCAAATAAAAATTAATTAATTAGTAAAAAGAAAAGTGAGAAATCGAGAAAACGACAAAACACGGTGTTACCGAAAAATCGGGAATGCAACCCGAACAGTAGCATTGTGGTCATTTGACACCCCGAGTTGTCTTTTGACCTAAATTTCCATTAAAAATAAATGATATTACACTTGGAAAATGTCATGAAAAATTAAATTGGTGGTACCTAATGTAAATAGCAAAAATTAGGAGTTAAATGTGGGAAAATGAAACTTTAGGATAAATAAACATTAAATTAACACATAGTGCTCCACTAACTCACCTAAGTTGACCACTGCATCTTCATTTTGGACAGATTTTCATCTTCCTCAAACTCCCAAGAACCAGCCAAAACCAAAGAAGATAGAAAACCTCCATGGCCAAATTTGAAGAAGCTTCATGCAAGCATGATCCAACCATGGAAACCTCAAGCCTCCTTTATTAAAAGTTGTCCATACACCTTGGGCAGTAGATAGGCAACAAGAAGATCAAGTTTTGGAGAGGTTTTGAAGAGTTTCCAAAGTGGTAAGTAGGTATTTTTGATGCTTGCTTCATTAAAGTTTGTGTGGATGTTATGGGTAGTTGAATTGTGGAATGATTTTTGGAGTTTGATGTTTTAAGGGAGATGTATATTTTTGGCAGCCATGGAAACTCCATAAGAACAGTTTATCCTTGCTTGTAAATGGTAGATTAAAGTGTTGATTAAGTGTTTATGTGTGTAGGAATAAATTGGGTGATGTATATTAGATGTATGTGAATGTACACTTGATTTTGGAAGCTTGGAAGTTAATTGAGAGAGATATGAATCGGCAACTTGAAGTGTGAACCAAAATATGTTATTTCATGGTTTGGTTTATGGAATTATGTGGTTGAATTATGGTGCTTGTTATGGCAGCATGTACATATGTATAAAGGTGTGAGTTTGGACATGTAAATGAGCTAGGTTATGTGATTAAATTGTTGTAATTTGAACTTGGTAAATTCTGTACTATAAGGTGCATATTAAGTGTGATTACAAGCTGCCAAAATGGCCAGCAATGTGAAGTAAAATGTGTTTAGGTTATGTTACAAACCAAAATTGGCATGAATGTGTAACTTGGTAATGTTAAATGTGTCCTTTGATGAGTGATGAACAATGTGCAATAGGGCAGTGTGTGTTTTTGGCTTAGAACATTAAGTGTGTGGCTCCAATTGGTATGAGACCAATTAGAGGTGAAACTAGGCACAAAATGTGCCAACTTTCATGAAGGAAGCTTACCAAAATTCTGCTTGGAAGGTAACTTGGAAAATGACCAAATCCGGATTAGTGCATTTAAGGCCTGAAAATTGACCATTTGGGCAGCAGTTAGTATTTTGGCCATAACTCACTCAAAACAAATTCACTTGACCTGAAATTTTTACCATGAGTAGTTGAGATATATATCTACAATTCTTATGAAGACACCAAAACCCAGAAATGACCATAAGCAAGTCAAATAGCTTGCACAATTTTGGGTCCAAAAACTGGCCGAACCAAAAGTGACCTAAAATGATCTAAAGTGACCAATTTTGGTACATTCTGACCAGCAATAATAAAATGACCATAACTTGGTCTACATAACTCAGAATGACCTGAAATTTTACGCTGCGTGCAATAAGACATAGATCTACAAGTTTTTAGTTTTGACTGAAACCCGAAAACTGAGGGAACTAGGTCATCCGGTTAGGTCAAATTAGTATACCGGAATCCGACAAATTGCAATAAAATGCAATATACATGGAAATGAATTTGGTAACATGTACCAATACAAAAAGGCTACAATTGTGACATATTGGCAACATTAAAACCTAATTCACCTAGAATGCATCGAGGGTCGACATCTTAGGTTGACTAAGGAAATAATAGAATTCGATAAATTAATTACTGAACCTTATTGTTAGAGATAGTTTAAATGAGTACTAAAACACTTCAAATTGTGTTTCTCAGTTAGTAAAGACTCAGGGAAGGGGAATGAAACATTGAGTCAGAGCCAAGAGACAGTTATCAGAGGTTTGTGCACAATAGTTATTTCTTTTGAATTTTTCAATTGAAATAAGTTATGACTATTTGTATATTATTGTTTTAAATTGTGGAAATGTGTTTGAATGGATACTTATTACTTGAAAAGCATTGTAAACGGTTTGAAACTGTGAAAATTTGTTTGAATGATATTGATGGACACTTATTGATTGAGAAGCATTGTAAATGGTTTGAAACCACAGCTATCATGTATATTAATTGAATTCCTCGCTAGCTTGTCCAGTGGGACGAATTGTAAAAAGAAGTAAGAAAAGTTTTAAAATCTCTTGTAGTGTATTTAATGGGTTATCAGTAGATGAAGTTAGAAATTCATTAGGTATACTACGGGATCATGTTATGCCTTACAGAGGGTAAGGTGTGACATGTTTTAGTGGTATCGGAGCTAGTTTTTAAATTATGTTTTCGCCTATAATTTGAATATTCTTTCTTCATAGTGCAACTGCTCAATGTCATTGTTTGATACATACAGTATATTACATTATAAATATGCACTAATGGGAGAAAATCTCCTTGTGTTATTTGTTCAGGAGGTCTAAGATCCTCAAATTGACTATGGAAGAGGGTGATCATTCAGTCGATTAATCTATAGAGGCTGAGGTACAAGGGGATGCCCCAGCCCTACACAATGTCAGTGGATTATCCGCACCAACCCCTCGATCTGCAGATTTCCTACTCGGTTGCTCGTGAGATGGCTGCAATGTTCCAACAGATGGCTGGTAATGTGCCTACTCAAGTCCCACTACAGACACCAGTGGTACAACCACAGTCTTCTGCTAGGCAGTATGACAAATTGATGAAATATGGGGCTACAGAGTTTAAGGGGACAGTAGATCCTCTAGAGGCAGAACAGTGGTTAGAGAGAATGGATAGAGTATTCAAGAAGCTACATTGTATAGAGGAGCTCAGGTTTGAATATTCAGTATCTCTGCTACAGGGGAATGCATATGACTGGTGGAAAATCATTCCCTATAGTCTGGTAGAACCTTCAGTGCTAACATGGAATGATTTTCTACGAGAGTTCAGACAAAAATATGTCCCTGATGCTTATGTGGACCAGAAGCTGCAAGAGTTCCTAAGTCTAAAACAGGGGAGTAGATCAATGGCTGAATATGAAAGGGAATTTTCCCGCCTAAGCCATTATGCAGTAAGTCTACTTGCTACCAGCAGGGAGAGATGTAAAAGGTTTGAAACCGGCTTGAAGCCTAGTATCAGATTACAAGTGGTCGGATTCAAACATACTAACTTCTCTGAACTTATTTCTCAAGCACTAGAGTTAGAAAGAATTGAATCTGAAGGGGCCCTGAGAAAAAGAAATCAGAGAAGACAGAAAAAGAGGAAATTCAAGTAGAACGAGTTCGGTGGTCCCTCTTGGAAAGAGGAAGAACCATGTGGGACATAGCAGAGGTGGTAAGAAGTCTGGTAGGGGAAGATATTCAGGACAGAAACCTCCTCTATCTGGTCAGCAGAGTACCAGAGGTTCCTACCCTCCCCGCCAACGTGAAACTTGTGGAAGAAATCATGGTGGGGTATGCTACAAGGCTATTGGAGCCTGTTATAACTATGGAGGCACAAGACACTTTGCCAAAGACTGCACCAGTACTTGCAGAGTTGGACTTCCTCCTACTACTGCAGAAGGGTTAGTTCAGAGCCCTATCACCAGAGGTTCACAACTACCCAGCAGAGGTAGAGGCAAGGGTAGAGGTAGCCCAGCAGGCAGCTAAGGCACAGTGAAACAATCAGAGCAAGGTAGTGCTCTAGTCAGAGTCTATGTAATGAGACAGAGAGAAGAGGCCGAGACATCTGATGTTGTGGCTGGTACCTTCTCAACTTTTAATCAAGATGTGTTTGTGTTATTTGATCCGGGTTCTACCCATTCTTATGTGAGTGCTAGCATCATTGATTGCATTGTTGTTCCATGTACAAAAATGGACTTTGAAGTGCTAGTAACAAGTCCATTAGGACAAGAGGTCAGGGTTAATAGAATGTATAGGGATTGTCCTTTGGTGATCTAAGGACACACTTTTCTATTTGATCTCATTGACATGCCCTTCAGTGATTATGGTATCATCTTGGGCATGGATCGGTTAGCCAGGCATCACGCCATGATTGACTGTAGATTGAAGACAGTCACTTTTGGTCTCCCTCAGTACAGTGATGTGATAATACATGGGGAAAGGCAGCTATTGCCATCAAACATCATTTCGGCTGCCCTAGCTAGAAAAATGATCGAAAGGGTGTGAAGCATACTTGGCACATGTGGTAGACACCCAAGTGGGAGTCCAAAGATTGAAGGACATCCCTTCAGTATATGACTTTCCAGATGTGTTTCCTGATGAATTGCCAGGATTACCTCCAGAAAGAGAGGTGCAGTTTGAAATTAATCTTATGCCTGGTGTGGATCCAATCTCCATAACACCATATAGAATGGCACCAGCAGAGTTGAAGGAGTTGAAGATACAGTTGCAAGAACTACTTGAAAAAGGCTTTATCCGCCCTAGTGTGTCACCTTGGGGAGCGCCAATATTGTTTGTTAAAAAGAAAGATGGTACTCTCCGCTTATGTATTGACTACCAGCAGTTGAATAAGGTAACAATAAAGAATAGATATCCATTGCCTCACATTGATGATCTGTTTGATCAGTTGAAGGGTGCAGCTGTATTCTCTAAAATTGATTTACAATCTGATTATTATCAGTTGAAGGTGCAAGAGCAGAGTATTCCAAAAACTGCTTTCAGAACTCGGTATGGCCACTATGAGTTTCTAGTAATGCCATTCGGGTTAACAAATGCTCTAGCTGCTTTTATGGATCTAATGAACACTTTCTTCAGACCATATCTCGACCAATTTGTGGTGGTGTTTATTGATGATATTTTGATATATTCGAGGAATGCAGAGGAGCATGACAGACATCTGCGGATTGTACTGCAGACTTTAAGGGAGAAACAACTATACGCCAAATTGTCAAAATGTGAATTTTGGCTGAAAGAAATCTCCTTCTTAGGACATATTGTGTCAACTGAAGGGATCAATGTAGATTCCAGCAAGATATAAGCTATTCTTAATTGGAAGCCGCCCAGGAATATCACAGAAATTCACAGTTTTCTGGGTTTAGCTGGATATTATCATCGATTTGTGAAAGGGTTTTCTATGTTATCTTCTCCACTGACCAAGCTGCTTCGGAAAGATGTAAAATTTCAGTGGACAAATAAATACGAGCAGAGTTTTCATGAGTTGAAGAGGTGTTTGACTGAAGCTCCAGTCCTTACTTTACCTACACCAGGTAAAGAATACACAGTTTATAGTGATGCTTCTCACAATGGGTTAGGCTGTGTACTGATGCAAGATCGGAATGTCATTGCTTATGCATCACGCCAGCTGAAACCACATGAGAGGAACTACCCAACACATGATTTGGAGCTAGCAGCTATTGTTTTTGCTCTGAAGATCTGGAGACACTATTTGTATGGAGATAAATGCTACATTTACACAGATCACAAGAGCATGAAGTACTTAGGCACCCAGAAGGAATTGAATTTGAGGCAGAGGAGATGGTTATAACTGATTAAAGACTATGATTGCTTAATAGACTATCAGCCAGGGAAAGCAAATGTGGTGGCTGACGCCTTAAGTCGCAAGACTATGGCAAGTCTCAGAGTTTCTCCTTTGTCCATGGTACATGAATTGAAAGCACAACATGCTAGTTTAGAGATTGATGATGAGGGAAGGACAGTAGTTGCATGGCATGTACAAACGGTGTTGATTGATCAGTCGAATGGCTACTCGAGTGATGAAAAATATCAGAAGCTACTGAAAGAAGTCCAGCAGGGCAAGAACCTGAATTCTCTATGAGAGATGATGGTTTATTGCTACATCAGGGCAGAATGTGCATTCCTAGTGATGTGGAATTGAGACAAATCATTATGAAGGAAGCACATGAGTCTCCTTTTGCTATGCACCCTAGTGGAACTAAAATGTACAGAGGGCTGAAAGAGCATTACTGGTGGATGGGTATAAAGAGGGATATAGCTGAATTTGTTTCCAAATGCTTAACTTGTCAGCAAGTAAAGGCAGAACATCAAGTTCCAGCTAGTTTGTTACATCCTTTGCTAGTACCAGAGTGGAAATGGGAATGAATAACTATGGATTTTGTGATGGGACTTTCGAGGACACAGAATAGTCATAATGCAGTATGGGTTATAGTTGACAGACTGACTAAGTCTGCTCACTTTTTGCCATTTCGGATGGACTATAGCCTAGAAAGATTGGCCAGATTGTACATATATGAGATTGTAAAACTGCATGGAGTACCAGTATTGATTGTATCTAACAGAGATCCTAGGTTCACTTCTAGATTCTGGGGTAGTCTTCAGAGAGCCTTAGGAACTAGATTAAACTTCAGCACAGCATTCTACCCACAGACAGATGGCCAGTCTGAAAGGGTAATTCAGATATTGGAGGATATGCTATGGGCTTGTGTGATTGAGTTTGAAGGTGTTAGTAGTATGCCCTAGAGCATATCATTCAGTATGTATCTTGTATATATTTTATTAATAAAAGGCATTTCCACTTTTCCGTTTACATAATATATTTATGTGTAATAGAAAAGGTCCATTGATATTTTGTTAGAAATATTATTCTTAAGTTGTTAAGAATATGAGTGACAATATTTCTAGCACAAAGTATCATAAATAGGTTCACAATCGAGGATACTTCATAATAAGGACATGACTTATCCAGAAAGATTGTATTCATGTTTGTTCCCAAGTTATTTATATGAGATATAAATAAGATGGAATGGTGAGTCTCATGCCATATAACAAACATGATAGGCACTTATAAATGATAAGTAGGCCGAACCAGTGACACTTATGACAAGCACATGGAGTTTACTCTTGTCAATGTTTTGTCATAAATCATATCGATGCATATAATCTTTAGACTGAGATAGCACGATTATCTTGTATATAGGTAGTTTGAGTTTGATCTGCTTTCATACTTGTACTATGTATGGGTATATGGGCATGTGTTGGCTCTGCTAGTTATATATGGAGGTAGGTGTTGATCAAGATGGAATCTGTTCCTCTAAGTAAATAGAGATAAAATCCTATGTTCATTTAATTGTTCTTGATGTTTTAAGTTCTGGCAGACAGATAGATTTATTCGTAAAAGAGTTTACGATGAGAAAAATCTTTTAATCAAGAACTGGAATTAAAAGAGAACATAATATTCATAGCAAATGGAGTTTGACATAAACCATGACTCCAGCTTGAGTTGGGATTTTGTAATGAGAGAGATTCTAGTGCATGGTAACATATGATTATAGGTTCATTTAAGGTAAACCTTATTACTAATTGGGTGGCCATGGCATGCTATGCTAGGTATTAACCATGGTCTATGAGGTTCATAAAATGATTTAGAGAAATCATTTATGGTAAGAAAGAGTTACGATGATATTAATAGTTGATATCATGTCTCATTACCAATTAGTGATGAGCCTAGTAAGTCACACACATACACAAGTTATCACCTATTTAAATATGATTTAATTAATTAATTAAAGAGTTTAATTGATTAATTAAATAGATTTGGTTTGCAATTAAATTGCAAAGTCCCTAGCATGACTTGAAACCAAATCTAGATTATTGGATGTGTAGTATAAATTAAATTTATATTTAAAGTGTTTAAATATGAATTTAATTGATGAGAAATTAATTAATAGAGATTAATTAATTAATTTATATTTGATATAAATTAATTAGAAGAAGAAAATAATTATTTTTGGTTAAGAACTCAAAATTAAGACACAGTGTCATTTTGGTAATTTTGCAGTGTGACACGTGGCACCATGAGATGGTGACACATGGCATAACACATAAGCTTGCCAAATGTTTTTTTAATCATGTAAGATGATTAAAATCAAGATTAAATATAGGTTTGACACTTGGCACAATGTGATTGGGTCACTTAAACCTAGAGCTAATCAAAAGGTGACATGTGGCTAGGGTTTAATGTGTTAACCTAGCTATTTAAGTGTGGTTATGAAAAGAAAACATAACCAGCAGCCTCTCCTCTCATATGTCACGCCACTTTGAGCCTCTCCAGCTATTTCTCTTCATCTCTCATCAATTCAAAGAGATTAGCCATCAATCTCTTGAATTAAGAACACTAGAAATTGTTTCTAGTGTCCTGTTTGCATCTCTAATCTCTTAAAAGGCAGAACTTGATTTTCTAATTAATAGAAAAAGCTTTAGAAGCCATTCAAGGGCTGCCATAGGTGTTCTTGGTGTGGACAAGCTAGAGGGACAACATCTGGTGTCCTGAAGACGAATCTCAAAGGCGCAGACACGCGCAAAGACATCAAGTGTTTAGTGTATTCGTTCATTATTTAATCTAGTGTACTAAAATTAATCTGATTAATTTTAAAATCTTATATGGCAAATACAGATCCAAAAACATATTAAAAGAGTTTTAATATGTTGTTTATCATTGAAATCAAATAGATAAAAATAAATCTTGCATGGTGCATGTGACCCTAGGTGAAAATTTTTTAATTCAATGGTATAATCTTGTGTTTTTTACGCTTCCGTTCCTTCAATTGGTATCAGAGCCACTATATTTGCCATTTAGATTGTTGATTATATAATTTAATTGTGTGTTTGATCATGAGATCAAGAGATTCATTGCTGGTTGGATCATGAGATGTGGCGGCACACATGGTGAAGCCACCATTGGTGGCGGCAACAATGGTTCCATGGGTGATTCAAGGTTTGGCTTTTAATTCTGCAATTGTTGTATGATCTAAGGCCTATTCTTTGACTAATTGAAGTGTTTAATTAGTTGTTTTAATCACACAATTAAATTATGATTTAAATCAGAATTTTAAAAATTGTTTGAATGTGATTCAAATTTGAATTTTAAAAGTTGTTTGAATGTGATTCAAATCTGAATTTTTAAAGTTGTTTGAATCATATTTAAATCTGATTTTTTAAAATTGATTCAATAAAATTCAGATCTGATTTTTTAAGAAATATTTGAATGTGATTCAAATCTGATTTTTTTTAAAATGTTTGAATGTGATTCAAATCTGAATTTTTGAAGTTGTTTGAATGTGATTCAAATCTGAATTTTTAAATTTGTTTGAATGAGATTCAAATCTGAATTTTTAAATTTATTTGAATCATATTCAAATCTAGATTTTTAAGTTGAATATGAGATATTCAATTTAATTTAAGTATGTATGTTTTATTTAATTGTTAAATAGTGATATGCATGATGGATGATCATGGACTATAAAAGACCAATGTGATTGGATTTATTTCTTTTATGTTTCTTTGGGATTGTAAATTAATTAATTTATTTTAATTTATTTTGGGCATGTATTATTAAGTTTGTAATATTTTTGGGTTGTAATTTCATTTATTTAAGTTCTTGTAAATTCACCTTGGTATGCCAAGGATTACTATGTAATATTGGATTGCAAGAAGTTCAAGGAGGTCAAGAGCATTGGTGGGACCAGTGGGAGAATTCAATATCTAGTGTTGATTATGGACTCCTTCAACAACTCTTGTAATATGAATGAATGAAATGCACCTAGGAATACCCTGATTCAATTCTTGGTGGCTCGAATTGAATCCCTTAGAAAGTCCATGATCATACCATATTTACTGCTTATCCATGAATGCATGAGATGTATGGGAATGTATGCAATTATATGATATATGCATGCTAAATAGATAATGTGCAAAGTGAGACCTTAATAGTAATTAGGATGGCTATAAAATCTTCCAAACAAATGATTAAGTTGGAAATGCTATAATTAAAGTAATTATAACATAAGCCCTCCATTGGGGCAATTATTTTAAGAAATTTTAAATAGTTGCATGAGATGCAATTAATTTAAGAGATTTTCTTAAGAATAATTGTTAAGCATGAGATGTTGTAAATATGTAAATGGTTTGGTGGCCAATATTGGATGTACTGAGGACATTAAAATTATTTGCATAATTCTTGACTCAATGGGATCAACTTAACTAATGCAAGATAAGTCAATAATGGATGTACTGAGATTTTGAGCATTAGGGGCTAGGTAAAGGATTGAACCTCACATGAGATGTGATGGGCAAGGAGTTGCTCACTTATAGTTTATTGTAATTCCAATAATGGATGTACGAGGATGATCAATAGAATTATAAGAATTCAATCACCCACTAGAAATCCATCCAACTAGGATTTCCGTTTTCTACTTTGGAAGTGTAGGATTCGCTAAGTTAGTGGGAGGACCAATTTGATTAAAAGACCATAATCATTTTGGTTAATTACATGATACATTTACTAATTAATCTGGTTATTTTCTGCGATTAATTTTACGATAAAAATAAGCACAAAACAACCACCACCATCCAATATCCTTGCAAGCATACTTGATCACAATAGGTTGACAGACCTAATCTGTCGATTAGCTAAGAAATTTGAAACTTGTCTCAACCTTGAACATATAGGATATGTTCTAGATTCAAATGTTCCTGGTCCCTTACCTCCAGAGGCCACACAAGAGGAACATGAAACTTTGGACAAGTGGAAGGAGCATGATATAAGAGCTAAGTGTTACATGCTTGCTTCTATGAGTAATGAGTTACAGAAGCAACATGAGAACATGCAGAGTGCGAGTGAGATCCTCCTTCACCTACAAGAGTTGTATGGTGAGCACAAAGAGAATGCTAGGTATGAGATATCTAGACAGCCTATTCCGTATGAGGATGTCTCGAGGGACGTAATGTTGGGGATCATGTCCACAAGATGATTCGGTGATTGGCAGTTGGAACATCTTGACTTCAACATGGATTTCCAACTACAAACGGATTTGATCCTTCAGTCCCTTCCTGAGTCTTTTGGGAATTTTGTGACAAATTTCCATATGACTAGACAGGAATGCACCTTAGCTGGTTTACTCAACATGCTGGTTATTGCCCAAAAGAATATGCCAGGCAATAAAGGAAAAGAGGTAGCTTTGGTTGCATCTTCTTCTGCTGGAAAGTCCAACAAGAAGAAGGGCAATAGGAAAAAGAAACCTCAGATTCCTGGTCCTTCCAAAAAAAATAGCTAAACAGAAAAGGAAGACTAAAGCTGACACTGCTAACAGGAAAGTGTTTCCATTGCCAACAGGAAAGTGTTTCCATTGCCAATAGGAAAGTGTTTCCATTGCCAGTAAGAAAGTGTTTCCAACGGCGAGTATAGCAATCTAAATGAATACAATGCCATTGTGAAAACCATCTCAAGTTCAATATATATTTGGCACTTAAGGTTATGTCATGTTGCAGAAGATAGGATTGCAAAATTGGAGAAAATGGGGATTCTATCCTCATTGGGCTCTGAGCCTACTCCAACTTGTGAATCTTGCCTTCAAGGCAAAATGACTAGATCACCCTTTGTTGGACAAGGGCTAAAGAGCTGAAAATATTTTGGAACTAATACATAGTGATGTATGTGGTCCGTTTAAAGAAATGCTTGAGGGGGATTTCATTATTTTATTTCCTTTCTTGATGATAAATCAAGGTTTGGGTATTTGTATTTGATGAAATACAAACATGAATCCTTTGAAAAGTTCAAAGAATTTAAATCAAGTAGAAAATCAAACAGAAAAAATATTAAAGCTCTTGATCGGATCGTGGAGGTGAATATTTGAGTCTTGAATTTGATGAATACTTGAGAGAGCATGGCATTGTTTCTCACCGACTCCTCCAGAACGCCACAACCGAATGGTGTATCCGAAGGAGAAATCGTACCCTATTGGATATGGTACGTAGTATGATGAGCTATACTGATATGCCAATCTCCTTTTGGGGATTTGCATTAGAATCAGCTTTATATATTCTGAATAGGATTCCATCAAAATCATTTTCTTCCACACCTTATGAGATATGGCATGGAAGAAAACCAAGTCTTAAGCATGTTAAGATTTGGGGTTGTCCACTTATATCAAAAGTCAACACTGATAAATTGGAGACTAGATCAGAAAGAGGTCGATTTGTTGGATATCCAAAAGATAATTTTGGATATTATTTTTATTTGCCTACTTCACAAAAGGTTGTGATAAGTAGAAATGCCACATTTCTTGAACAACAGTTTGTTCAAGAAGGAGGCAAAGGAAGGCAAATAGAGTTAGAATTTGAGAATTCGACCAACCAATGCATCGATGGATATAGATCCATCTAGTCAACCTATACCCATTGATGAAACTTCTACAAATTGTTCCTCGTAGAACAACCATGGTTTCTTACCCTCCAGTGAGATATGATTTTCTTCATTAAGAAGAACAATAGTTGTATACTAATGAAGAAGTAGATCATGGAGATGATCCACTTACCTATGAAGAAGCTATATCAGATATAGACTCTTCAAAATGGATTGATGCTATGAAATCAGATTGATTCCATGTATAAGAATCAAGTTTGGGATCTTATTGACCCACACAGAAGGTATTGTACCTATAGGGAACAAATGGGTTTTCAAGAAGAAAATTGGTTACGATGGAAAGGTAGAGACCTATAAGGCAAGGCTAGTAGCGAAGGGTTTCGCCAAAGGCAAGGAATAGACTATGAGGAGACTTTCTACTTTGTTGCCATGCTTAAATCAATTAGGATTTTATTAGCAATAGTGCATACTATGATTATGAGATTTGGCAAATGGATGTCAAAGACTTTTCTCAATGGATACATTGAAGAAAACATTTTCATGGAACAACCTAAGGATTTGAATCCCAAGATGGTTCCAAGGTATGCAAGCTAAAGTGATCCATTTATGGGTTGAAACAAGCTTCGAGGAGTTGGAACATCCGTTTTGATGAAGCCATTAAATCTTTTGGTTTTATCAAAAATGAGGATGAGCCATGTGTATATAAGAATGTTAGTGACAAGCTATCACTTTCCTTGTCTTATATGTTGATGACATCGTTGATGGGTAATGATACGTATGTTGACGACTATAAAGGTATGGTTGTCAAATACATTCTCCATGAAAGACTTAGGGAGGCAACCTATATTCTTGGGATTCGCATCTATAGAGATAGAGCGAAAGAATAATTGGTTTATCCCAAAGTCTATACTTGGAAAAGGTATTAAAGAGGTTTAACATGCTTGATTCCAAGAGAGGATTGTTACCAGTGAGACATGGTATCCACCTTTCTAAAGAGATGTCTCCAAAGACACCCGAAGAAAGAGATAAGATGGCCAGATTCCATATGCTTGGCTATTGGAAGTTTAATATATGCAATGTTGTGTACTAGGTCGGATATCGTATATCTTTGTTAGTTTGACTAGCGGTATCAATCCAATCCAGTTTGGAACATCGATAGTCACAAGAATATCCTTAAGTACTTGAGAAGAACTAAGGATTTATTCTTGATTTATGGAGTGGAGACTTGCAATTGGATGGTTATCGATTCGATTTCCAATCGGATATCGATGATAGAAAGTCTACCTCTGGATATGTGTTCATTTGTAATGGAGGTGCGATCGGTTGGAAGAGTTCCAAACAGAGCACGATTGCAGATTCCATTCGAGTGAGTATATATTCTTTGCATCGAATCTTTGCAAAGGAAGTCGTTTGGATAAAGAAGTTCGTGATGAGAACTTACATGAGTTCCTTCCATTGAGTCGCGGTTCCACTACCTGTGACAATAATGGAGCGATCATACTGAGCTAAGGAACTAAGGTCTCACCAAAATCCAAACACATAGAAAGGCACTACCACATTATCGGACATATAGTTGGGCAAAGGCGATATAGCCATGCAGAAAAATAACATCACCGAAAAATTCATGATCCATTCACTAAGCCTTTGTCACAAGTTCGATTAGACCGACATCTTGAGAAGATGGGTCTAAGGTATTGTAATGAATGGCTCTAGTGCTAGTGGGAGATTGTTAGTAGTATGCCCTAGAGCATATCATTCAAGATGTATCTTGTATATATTTTATTAATAAAAGGCATTTCCACTTTTCCGTTTACATAATATATTTATGTGTAATAGAAAAGGTCCATTGATATTTTGTTAGAAATATTATTCTTAAGTTGTTAAGAATATGAGTGACAATAGTTCTAGCACAAAGTATCATAAATAGGTTCACAATCGAGGATACTTCATAATAAGCACATGACTTATCCAGACAGATTTTATTCATGTGTGTTCCCAAGTAAAATATAGGAGATATAATTAAGATGGACTGGTGAGTCTCATGCCATATAAAAAAAATGATAGGCAATTATAAATGATAAGTAGGCGAACCGGTGACACTTATGACAAGCACATGGAGTTTAATCTTGACAATGTTTAGTCATAAATCATATCAGTGCATATAATCTTTAGACTGAGATAGCACGATTATCTTGTATATAGGTAGTTTTATTTTGATACTGCTTTCATACTTGTACTATGTATGGGTATATGGGCATGTGTTGGCTCATGATAGTTATATATGGAGGTAGGTGTTGATCAAGATGGAATCTGTTCCTCTAAGTAAATAGAGATAAAATACTATGTTCATTTAATTGTTCTTGATGTTTAAAGTTACTGGCCAGGACAGATAGATTTATTCAGAAAAGAGTTTCTGATGAGAAAAATCTTTTAATCAAGAACTGGAATTAAAAGAGAACATAATATTCATAGCAAATGGAGTTTGACATAAACCATGACTCCAGCTGGAGTTGGGATTTTGTAACAGAGAGATTCTAGTGCATGGTAACATATGATTATAGGTTCATTTAAGGTAAACCTTATTACTAATTGGGTGGCCATGGCATGCTATGCTAGGTGTTAACCATGGTCTATGAGGTTCATAAAATGATTTAGAGAAATCATTTATTGTAAGAAAGAGTTCTGATGATATTAAGAGTTGATATCATGTCTCATTGCCAATTAGTGATGAGCCTAGTAAGTCACACACATACACAAGTTATCACCTATTTAAATATGATTTAATTAATTAATTAAAGAGTTTAATTGATTAATTAAATAGATTTGGTTTGCAATTAAATTGCAAAGTCCCTAGCATGACTTGAAAACAAATCTAGATTATTGGATGTAGTATAAATTAAATTTATATTTAAAGTGTTTAAATATGAATTTAATTGATGAGAAATTAATTAATAGAGATTAATTAATTAATTTATATTTGATATAAATTAATTAGAAGAAGAAAATAATTATTTTGGGTTAAGAACTCAAAATTAAGACACAGGGACATTTTGGTCATTTTGCAGTGTGACACGTGGCACCATGAGATGGTGACACATGGCATAACACATAAGCTTGCCAAATGTTTTTTTAATCATGTAAGATGATTAAAATCAAGATTAAATATAGGTTTGACACTTGGCACAATGTGATTGGGTCACTTAAACCTAGAGCTAATCAAAAGGTGACATGTGGCTAGGGTTTAATGTGTTAACCTAGCTATTTAAGTGTGGTTATGAAAAGAAAACATAACCAGCAGCCTCTCCTCTCATATGTCACGCCACTTTGAGCCTCTCCAGCTATTTCTCTTCATCTCTCATCAATTCAAAGAGATTAGCCATCAATCTCTTGAATTAAGAACACTAGAAATTGTTTCTAGTGTCCTGTTTGCATCTCTAATCTCTTAAAAGGCAGAACTTGATTTTCTAATTAATAGAAAAAGCTTTAGAAGCCATTCAAGGGCTGCCATAGGTGTTCTTGGTGTGGACAAGCTAGAGGGACAACATCCGTGTCCTCAAGACGAATCTCAAAGCGCAGACACGCGGCACATCAAGAGGTTAGTGTAATCGTTCTTGATTTAATCTAGGGTTCTAAAATTAATCTGATTAATTTTAAAATCTTAAATGGCAAATACAGATCCAAAAACATATTAAAAGAGTTTTAATATGTTGTTTATCATTGAAATCAAATAGATAAAAATAAATCTTGCATGGTGCATGTGACCCTAGGTGAAAATTTTTTAATTCAATGGTATAATCTTGTGTTTTTTACGCTTCCGTTCCTTCAGAAGGTAGTTGGGATACACACTTGCCTTTGATTGAGTTTGCTTATAACAATAGCTACCAATCAAGCATTGAGATGCCTCCATATGAAGCTTTGTATGGCAGGAAGTGTAGAACTCCCCTATGTTAGGATGAAGTAGGTGAAAGAAAGATGATTGGGCCAGAAATTGTTCAGCAGACAAAGGAAAAGATCAGATTGATCAGAGATAGACTCAAGGCTGCATCAGACCGTCAGAAGTCCTATGTTGATATGAAAAGAAGAGACATTGAATATGCAGTGAGTGATAAAGTATTCCTCAAAGTTTCTCCTAAGAAGAGAATTATGAGGTTTGGCAGAAAGGGGAAACTGAGTCCTCGTTTCATCGGGCCATATGAGGTTCTGGAAAGAGTGGGTCCTTTGGCATATCGGTTGGCATTACCTACAGAGCTAGAAAGGATACACAGTGTCTTTCATGTGTCCATGTTAAGGAGGTACAGATCTGACCCATCTCATGTACTATCAGTTGAAGAGATTGAGGTAAATCCAGACCTCTCATATGAGGAAGAACCCATAGAAATTCTGGCATATGAGGTGAAGCAGCTGAGGAATAAACAGATACACCTGGTTAAAGTGCTGTGGATCCATCATTCAGGCTAGAAAGCTACTTGGGAACATGAAGAGGATATGAGGAGACAGCACCCACAGCAGTTCAGAGACTAATGCTAGGTAAAATTTTGAGACAAAATTTATTTTAAGGGGAGGAGAATTGTAACACCCCTATGTTCAATAGTGCGTCCTACTGTTCCTGTGACTAGTGTTGTCCGGACAGCTAGGATGCCTAGAACTACACTTAGATATGAGTGAGGAGACATAAAATAATGAAATACAAGAAAAGAAAATACAAGAAAAACAAAGAAAAAATAATAGCAATGAAATGTAACCAAGTTAAACGAGCCGAGAACCCTAGCGGTGGGGGACCGCACCGGGAAGTTGCGGCGTAAACCGTTGACTAGCCCTGGACCGCGAGAAACCCTGGAAAGTATTTTTAGGACTTAAATAAATGTCTATTGAAGTATAAATACCATTAGAAATATCAAGGAAAAATTAATTAATTAATTAGTACAAAGAAAAGTGAGAAAACGACAAAACCTGATGTTACCGAAAAATCGGGAATGTAACCCGAACAGAGGCATTGTGGTCATTTGACACCCTAAGTTTTCTTTTGACCTAAATTTCCATTAAAAATAAATGATATTACACTTGGAAAATGTCATGAAAAATTAAATTGGTGGTACTTAATGTAAATAGCAAAAATTGGGAGTTAAATGTGGGAAAATGAAACCTTAGGATAAATAAACATTAAATTAACACATAGTGCTCCACTAACTCACCTAAGTGGACCACTACATCTTCATTTTGGACAGATTTTCATCTTTCTCAAACTCCCAAGAACCAGCCAAAACCAAAGAAGATAGAAAACCTCCATGGCCGAATTTGAAGAAGCTTCATGTAAGCATGATCCAACCCTCAAACCAGCCATAGTCTTGCGACTTAAAGCATCAGCTACAACATTTGCCTTTCCAGGCTGATAGTCTATCAAGCAATCATAATCTTTTATCAGCTCTAACCATCTCCTCTGCCTCAAATTTAACTCCTTTTGTGTGCCCAAGTACTTCAAACTTTTATGATCTGTGTATATATAACATCTCTCCCCATACAAGTAATGTCTCCAGATCTTCAAGGCAAAGACAATGGCTGCCAGCTCCAAGTCATGCGTAGGATAATTCCTCTCATATAGTTTAAGCTGGCGTGAAGCATAGGCAATGACATTCCTATCTTGCATCAATACACAGTCCAATCCATTATGAGAAGCATCACTGTATATGGTATACTCCTTACACAAAGTGGGCAAGGTTAAGACTGGAGCTTCAGTTAAACGCCTCTTTAACTCATCAAAACTTTCCTGGCACCAATCAGTCCACTAAAATTTTACATATTTCCTAAGTAGCTTGGTTAGTGGAGATGCTAGCATGGAGAATCCCTTCACAAACCTTCGGTAATACCCGGCTAAACCAAGGAAACTCCGAACTTTCGTGACATTTCTAAGTGGCTTCCAATTAAGAATGGCTTCGACTTTGCTAGGATCCACCTGGATGGATTCTACAGATACAATATGCCCCAAAAATGTAATCTCCATTAGCCAAAACTCACATTTCGATAATTTGGCATACAACTGCTTCTCCTTTAAAGTCTGCAATACTATCCTCAAGTGTTTATCGTGTTCCTGTAACACCCTCACTGTAGCAATTCTGTACATTCTACTATTCTGGTGACTGGTGTCGGTCTGGACAGCTAGAACGTCTAGAAAAATATTTAAACTAGAGTGAGGAGTCGTAACTAACTTAAATAATAATAAGAAAAATTTAGGAAAAATTTTAGAAATAAAATACAACTAAGTTAAATGAGCCGGTACCCTAGCGATGGGTAACCTAGTGGGAAGTTGTGGTCTTCGCAACTAGAAGCCCTAAACCTGAGAGAAAATTCATGAAATAATTTTTGAGACTCCAAAGAAGAGTCATTGAGGTTTCTATGGCATTAGAATACCAAGAAAAGGTTTAGAAAAAAATTTTTGATCGGTACAGACAATTTTAGTCCGTTAAGCCAAAACGGAGGGCATTTTGGTCATTTCGTCTTCAGAGATGATTTTTGACTAACTTGTCCAGTTAAGTAAATAATTATTGTGACATAAAATATGAATAAATATTGCTAAAAATTAAAATAAAAATGAGTAGAAAAGAAAAGAAAAAGAAAATGAAAGAAAAATAGAATTATGACATCACATGATGTCATTAGGGAGCTCTCCACCAATCACAACTTAACAAAATTACTTAAGGGATAAAAAATGAATAAAGATGAGATAAAAATAAAACAAATCTGCATCTTCTTCACTATGGGCAGCCGAACCAAAGAAAAAAAGAGAGAAAGAGAAGAAAGAAACCACCATTAAAGCTCCACCAAGCTTGAGTTCACCCACCATTTCACTTTAAAACCCCATCATCCCTTCACAAAAATTGATCCTCACCACTAGCACAATACTGGGACAGCAAAAAGAAAGACAAAAAAAGGGAATTCTCAAGCTTTGGGAATTGGCTAAATCAAGGTTAGTGCCATATTCCTTGCTTTTACTTCTTTCTAAACATGAATTTAATCTAAGTTAAGTTGAAAATTTGATAAAAATCAATCAATGAGGCATGATAATGTTCCATGAAATTTTAGCAGCTTGACATGAGTTAGGGTTAGGAGAATTCTTTGATTTGAAGTGACATATTAGCTGCCCCTAGTATAAATTATATGATTAGTATAGCAAATTAGGAGTAAGATGCATGAATTGGAGGCTTAGTCAATTAGGGTTAGGGTTTTGAAACTCAATTTTGGAGGTAGATGTAACTGAACTTAAATTAATGTTGTAATGGTCAATTAGTGACCATTTGGCTGTGTTTGATTAGGAAATGAAATGATTTGTGCCATTAGAATTGAGGTTAGGTATGCTGCCCTATTTACCTGCAGGATTGGTTGTGAGTTCAACAGGTTTGGGCAGCCATAAATGGAGTTGTATAGGTTCAATTGGTGTATGGCCAATTGGACATGAAACTAGACACATAATGGCACAACTTTAGTGAAGAAACCCTGCCTAGAAAACCAAACCAAGTTGACTTAAAAATTACCCTAATCTGGGTGACCAACATGCTATCCCTGGAAAATGACCAAATGAATAGTATTTGTTCAAATGGTTATAACTCAGTGTAGAAAAGTTCAATTGATATGAAATTTTACCATAAGAAAGATGAGACATAGCCCTACAACTGTTATGAGAACACAAATTCAAATTCTGATCATAACCTAGTTAAATTGCCAACCATACTTAGGTCACCAAATCTGGCAGAACCAAATTGCCCGAAGTGCAGTACAGTCAATCCGGCCAGTTATGATAAAATGACCATAACTTGAGTTACAAAACTCCAAATGGAGTGATTCAAAAAAGAAATGTAACTAGACACAATAAGGAACAACTTTCATGAAGACAATTTTGTCAAATTCCTACTGTACAAATGACCAATGGAACAGTAAACCTAGGGTATGAAATCTGAAAATTTTGAATAACATAAGATAAGCTTTGAAATGGTATTGGAAATCAATACCAACAAAAATAAAATGCAAAATGTGGTATCTTTGTGAACTTAGGTTCAATAAATTTATTATGTATTAAAAAGTCAATAATTTGAGTGAATAGTAATACAAAGACACAAAGTGTAAGAACTAAATTGGTAGAGGAAATTAAGGTATGAAATTTGGAATACATGAAATGTTCATGGATTACTTGGAATAGAAATAGTCATTTACCTAAATGACTTAATGAACATTTAAGTTATGTGAATATATAATTAAGATTTATATTCTCATTACTAGTAGGTCTAATAAAACATGAGTGATACCACTTAAATATGAAATGAAATTAACCTAGATGGATTGTTGAGACTTATACTCCCAACACCAATGGAGTTCATAATGTAACACCCCTACGTTCAGTAGTTCGTCCTACTGTTCTTGTGACCAGTGTTGTCCGGACAGCTAGGATGCCTAGAACTACACTTAGATATAAGTGAGGAGACATAAAATAATGAAATACAAGAAAAAAAAATACAAGAAAAACAAAGGAAAAATAATAGCAATTAAATGTAACCAAGTTAAACGAGCCAAGAACCCTAGCGATGGGTGACCGCACTGGGAAGTTGCGGCGTGGACCGTTGACTAGCCCTGGACCGCGGGAAACCCTGGAAAGTATTTTTAGGACTTAAATAAATGTATATTGAAGTATAAATACCATTAGAAATATCAAAGAAAAATTAATTAATTAGTACAAAGAAAAGTGAGAAATCGAGAAAACGACAAAACCCGGTGTTACCGGAAAATCGGGAATGCAACCCGAACAGTAGCATTGTGGTCATTTGACACCCCGAGTTGTCTTTTGACCTAAATTTCCATTAAAAATAAATGATATTACACTTGGAAAATGTCATGAAAAATTAAATTGGTGGTACCTAATGTAAATAGCAAAAATTAGGAGTTAAATGTGGGAAAATGAAACTTTAGGATAAATAAACATTAAATTAACACATAGTGCTCCACTAACTCACCTAAGTTGACCACTGTATCTTCATTTTGGACAGATTTTCATCTTCCTCAAACTCGCAAGAACTAGCCAAAACCAAAGAAGATAGAAAATCTCCATGGCCAAATTTGAAGAAGCTTCATGCAAGCATGATCCAACCATGGAAACCTCAAGCCTCCTTTATTAAAAGTTGTCCATACACCTTGGGCAGTAGATAGGCAACAAGAAGATCAAGTTTTGGAGAGGTTTTGAAGAGTTTCCAAAGTGGTAAGTAGGTATTTTTGATGCTTGCTTCATTAAAGTTTATGTGGATGTTATGGGTAGTTGAATTGTGGAAAGATTTTTGGAGTTTGATGTTTTAAGGGAGATGTATATTTTTGGCAGCCATGGAAACTCCATAAGAACAGTTTATCCTTGCTTGTAAATGGTAGATTAAAGTGTTGATTAAGTGTTTATGTGTGTAGGAATAAATTGGGTGATGTATATTAGATGTATGTGAATGTACACTTGATTTTGGAAGCTTGGAAGTTAATTGAGAGAGATATGAATCGGCAACTTGAAGTGTGAACCAAAATATGTTATTTCATGGTTTGGTTTATGGAATTATGTGGTTGAATTATGGTGCTTGTTATGGCAGCATGTACATATGTATAAAGGTGTGAGTTTGGACATGTAAATGAGCTAGGTTATGTGATTAAATTGTTGTAATTTGAACTTGGTAAATTCTATACTATAAGGTGCATATTAAGTGTGATTACAAGCTGCCAAAATGGCCAACAATGTGAAGTAAAATGTGTTTAGGTTATGATACAAACCAAAATTGGCATGAATGTGTAACTTGGTAATGTTAAATGTGTCCTTTGATGAGTGATGAACAATGTGCAATAGGGCAGTGTGTGTTTTTGGCTTAGAACGTTAAGTGTGTGGCTCCAATTGGTATGAGACCAATTGGAGGTGAAACTAGGCACAAAATGTGCCAACTTTCATGAAGGAAGCTTATGAAAATTCTGCTTGGAAGGTAACTTGGAAAATGACCAAATCCGGATTAGTGCATTTAAGGCCTGAAAATTGACCATTTGGGCAGCAGTTAGTATTTTGGCCATAACTCACTCAAAACAGGTTCACTTGACCTGAAATTTTTACCATGAATAGTTGAGATATATATCTACAATTCTTATGAAGACACCAAAACCCAGAAATGACCATAACCAAGTCAAATAGCTTGCACAATTTTGGGTCCAAAAACTGGCCGAACCAAAAGTGACCTAAAATGATCTAAAGTGACCAATTTTGGTACATTCTGACCAGCAATAATAAAATGACCATAACTTGGTCTACATAACTCAGAATGACCTGAAATTTTGCGCTGCGTGCAATAAGACATAGATCTACAAGTTTTTAGTTTTGACTGAAACCCGAAAACTGAGGGAACTAGGTCATCTGGTTAGGTCAAATTAGTATACCGGAATCCGACAAAATGCAATAAAATGCAATATACATGGAAATGAATTTGGTAACATGTACCAATACAAAAAGGCTACAATTGTGACATATTGGCAACATTAAAACCTAATTCACCTAGAATGCATCGAGGGTCGACATCTTAGGTTGACTAAGGAAATAATAGAATTCGATAAATTAATTACTGAACCTTATTGTTAGAGACAGTTTAAATGAGTACTAAAACACTTCAAATTGTGTTTCTCAGTTAGCAAAGACTCAGGGAAGGGGAATGAAACACTGAGTCAGAGCCAAGAGACAGTTATCAGAGGTTTGTACACAATAGTTATTTCTTTTGAATTTTTCAATTGAAATAAGTTATGACTATTTGTATATTATTGTTTTAAATTGTGGAAATGTGTTTGAATGGATACTTATTACTTGAAAAGCATTGTAAATGGTTTGAAACTGTGAAAAATTGTTTGAATGATATTGATGGATACTTATTGATTGAGAAGCATTGTAAATGGTTTGAAACCACAGCTATCATGTATATTAATTGAATTCCTCGCTAGCTTGTCTAGTGGGATGAATTGTAAAAAGAAGTCAGAAATGTTTTAAAATCCCTTGTAGTGTATTTAATGGGTTATCAGTAGATGAAGTTAGAAATTCATTAGGTATACTATGGGATCATGTTATGCCTTACAGAGGGTAAGGTGTGACATGTTTTAGTGGTATCAGAGCTAGTTTTTAAATTATGTTTTCGCCTATAATTTGAATATTCTTTCTTCATAGTGCAACTGCTCAATGTCATTGTTTGATACATACAGTATATTACATTATAAATATGCACTAATGGGAGAAAATCTCCTTGTGTTATTTGTTCAGGAGGTCTAAGATCCTCAAATTGACTATGGAAGAGGGTGATCATTCAGTCGATTAATCTATAGAGGCTGAGGTACAAGGGGATGCCCCAGCCCTACACAATGTCAGTGGATTATCCGCACCCCTCGCATCAGCTTTCCTACTCGGTTGCTCAGCAGATGGTCGCAATGTTCCAACAGATGGTGGTAATGTGCCTACTCAAGTCCCACTGGACACCGGTGGTACAACCACGATCTTACGCTAGGCGAGATGACAAATTGATGAAATATGGGGCTACAGAGTTTAAGGGGACAGTAGATCCTCTAGAGGCAGAACAGTGGTTAGAGAGAATGGATAGAGTATTCAAGAAGCTACATTGTATAGAGGAGCTCAGGTTTGAATATTCAGTATCTCTGCTACAGGGGGATGCATATGACTGGTGGAAAACCATTCCCTATAGTCTGGTAGAACCTTCAGTGCTAACATGGAATGATTTTCTACGAGAGTTCAGACAAAAATATGTCCCTGATGCTTATGTGGACCAGAAGCTGCAAGAGTTCCTAAGTCTGAAACAGGGGAGTAGATCAGTGGCTGAATATGAAAGGGAATTTTCCCGCCTAAGCCATTATGCAGTAAGTCTACTTGCTACCAGCAGGGAGAGATGTAAAAGGTTTGAAACCGGCTTGAAGCCTAGTATCAGATTACAAGTGGTCGGATTCAAACATACTAACTTCTCTGAACTTATTTCTCAAGCACTAGAGTTAGAAAGAATTGAATCTGAAGGGGCCCTGAGAAAAAGAAATCAGAGAAGACAGAAAAAGAGGGAAATTCAGTAGAACAGAGTTCCAGTGGTCCTACTGGAAAGAGGAAGAACCATGTGGGACATAGCAGAGGTGGTAAGAAGTCTGGTAGGGGAAGATATTCAGGATAGAAACCTCCTCTATCTGGTCAGCAGAGTACCAGAGGTTCCTACCCTCCCCGCCAACGTGAAACTTGTGGAAGAAATCATGGTGGGGTATGCTACAAGGCTATTGGAGCCTGTTATAACTATGGAGGCACAAGACACTTTGCCAAAGACTGCACCAGTACTTGCAGAGTTGGACTTCCTCCTACTACTGCAGAAGGGTCAGTTCAGAGCCCTATCACCAAAGGTTCACAACTACCCAGCAGAGGTAGAGGCAAGGGTAGAGGTAGCCCAGCAGGCAGCTAAGGCACAGTGAAACAATCAGAGCAAGGTAGTGCTCTAGTCAGAGTCTATGTAATGAGACAGAGAGAAGAGGCCGAGACATCTGATGTTGTGGCTGGTACCTTCTCAACTTTTAATCAAGATGTGTTTGTGTTATTTGATCCGGGTTCTACCCATTCTTATGTGAGTGCTAGCATCATTGATTGCATTGTTGTTCCATGTACAAAAATGGACTTTGAAGTGCTAGTAACAAGTCCATTAGGACAAGAGGTCAGGGTTAATAGAATGTATAGGGATTGTCCTTTGGTGATCTAAGGACACACTTTTCTATTTGATCTCATTGACATGCCCTTCAGTGATTATGGTATCATCTTGGGCATGGATCGGTTAGCCAGGCATCACGCCATGATTGACTGTAGATTGAAGACAGTCACTTTTGGTCTCCCTCAGTACAGTGATGTGATAATACATGGGGAAAGGCAGCTATTGCCATCAAACATCATTTCGGCTGCACTAGCTAGAAAAATGATCAGAAAGGGGTGTGAAGCATACTTGGCACATGTGGTAGACACCCAAGTGGGGAGTCCAGCATTGAAGGACATCCCTTCAGTATATGACTTTCCAGATGTGTTTCCTGATGAATTGCCAGGATTACCTCCAGAAAGAGAGGTGCAGTTTGAAATTAATCTTATGCCTGGTGTGGATCCAATCTCCATAACACCATATAGAATGGCACCAGCAGAGTTGAAGGAGTTGAAGATACAGTTGCAAGAACTACTTGAAAAAGGCTTTATCCGCCCTAGTGTGTCACCTTGGGGAGCGCCAATATTGTTTGTTAAAAAGAAAGATGGTACTCTCCGCTTATGTATTGACTACCAGCAGTTGAATAAGGTAACAATAAAGAATAGATATCCATTGCCTCACATTGATGATCTGTTTGATCAGTTGAAGGGTGCAGCTGTATTCTCTAAAATTGATTTACAATCTGATTATTATCAGTTGAAGGTGCAAGAGCAGAGTATTCCAAAAACTGCTTTCAGAACTCGGTATGGCCACTATGAGTTTCTAGTAATGCCATTCGGGTTAACAAATGCTCCAGCTGCTTTTATGGATCTAATGAACACTATCTTCAGACCATATCTCGACCAATTTGTGGTGGTGTTTATTGATGATATTTTGATATATTCGAGGAATGCAGAGGAGCATGACAGACATCTGCGGATTGTACTGCAGACTTTAAGGGAGAAACAACTATACGCCAAATTGTCAAAATGTGAATTTTGGCTGAAAGAAATCTCCTTCTTAGGACATATTGTGTCAACTGAAGGGATCAATGTAGATTCCAGCAAGATATAAGCTATCCTTAATTGGAAGCCGCCAGAATATCACGAGAAATTCACGATTTTAGGTTTATTTGGATATTATCATCGATTTGTGAAAGGGTTTTCTATGTTATCTTCTCCTTGACCAAGCCGCCGGAAAGATGTAAAATTTCAGTGGACAAATAAATCTGGCGAGTTTTCATGAGTTGAAGAGGTGTTTGGTGACTCAGTCCTTACTTCACCTACACCAGGTAAAGAATACACAGTTTATAGTGATGCTTCTCACAATGGGTTAGGCTGTGTACTGATGCAAGATCGGAATGTCATTGCTTATGCATCACGCCAGCTGAAACCACATGAGAGGAACTACCCAACACATGATTTGGAGCTAGCAGCTATTGTTTTTGCTCTGAAGATCTGGAGACACTATTTGTATGGAGATAAATGCTACATTTACACAGATCACAAGAGCATGAAGTACTTAGGCACCCAGAAGGAATTGAATTTGAGGCAGAGGAGATGGTTATAACTGATTAAAGACTATGATTGCTTAATAGACTATCAGCCAGGGAAAGCAAATGTGGTGGCTGACGCCTTAAGTCGCCAGACTATGGCAAGTCTCAGAGTTTCTCCTTTGTCCATGGTACATGAATTGAAAGCACAGCATGCTAGTTTAGAGATTGATGATGAGGGACAGACAGTAGTTGCATGGCATGTACAACCAGTGTTGATTGATCAGGTCAGAATGGCTACTCAGAGTGATGAAAAATATCAGAAGCTACTGAAAGAAGTCAGTGAGGCAAGAACCTGAATTCTCTATGAGAGATGATGGTTTATTGCTACATCAGGGCAGAATGTGCATTCCTAGTGATGTGGAATTGAGACAAATCATTATGAAGGAAGCACATGAGTCTCCTTTTGCTATGCACCCTAGTGGAACTAAAATGTACAGAGGGCTAAAAGAGCATTACTGGTGGATGGGTATAAAGAGGGATATAGCTGAATTTGTTTTCAAATGCTTAACTTGTCAGCAAGTAAAGGCAGAACATCAAGTTCCAGCTAGTTTGTTACATCCTTTGCTAGTACCATAGTGGAAATGGGAATGAATAACTATGGATTTTGCGATGGGACTTTCGAGGACACAGAATAGTCATAATGACGTCTGGGTTATAGTTGTGATGACTAAGTCTGCTCACTTTTGCCATTTGGAAGGACTATAGCCTAGAAAGATTGGCCAGATTGTACATATATGAGATTGTAAAACTGCATGGAGTACCAGTATTGATTGTATCTAACAGAGATCCTAGGTTCACTTCTAGATTTTGGGGTAGTCTTCAGAGAGCCTTAGGAACTAGATTGAACTTCAAACCTGACATTCTACCCACGCAGACGGATGGCCACCGAAAGGGTAATTCAGATATTGGAGGATATGCTATGGGCTTATGTGATTGAATTTGAGGGCAGTTGGGATACACACTTGCCTTTGATTGAGTTTGCTTATAACAATAGCTACCAATCAAGCATTGAATGCCTCCATATGAAGCTTTGTATGGCAGAAAATGTAGAACTCCCCTATGTTAGGATGAAGTAGGCAAAAGAAAGTTGATTGGGCGTAAATTGTTCACAGACAAAGGAAAAGATCAGTTGATCGAGAGATAGACTCAAGGCTGCATCGGACCGTCGAAGTCCTATGTTGATATGAAAAGAAGAGACATTGAATATGCGATGAGTGATAAATTATTCATCAAAGTTTCTCCTAAGAAGAGAATTATGAGGTTTGGCGAGAAAGAAAGCGAGTCCTCGTTTCATCGGGCCATATGAGGTTACGGAAAGAGTGGGTCCTTTGGCATATCGGTTGGCATTACCTACGAGCTAGAAAGGATACAGTGTCTTTCATGTGTCCATGTTAAGGAGGTACAGATCGACCCATCTCATGTACTATCGGTTGAAGAGATTGAGGTAAATCCAGACCTCTCATATGAGGAAGAACCCATAGAAATTCTGGCATATGAGGTGAAGCAGCTGAGGAATAAACAGATACACCTGGTTAAAGTGCTGTGGAACCATCATTCAGGCTAGAAAGCTACTTGGGAACGTGAACAGGATATGAGGAGACAGCACCCACAGCTGTTCAGAGACTAATGCTAGGTAAAATTTTGAGACAAAATTTATTTTAAGGGGAGGAGAATTGTAACACCCCTATGTTCAATAGTGCGTCCTACTGTTCCTGTGACTAGTGTTGTCCGGACAGCTAGGATGCCTAGAACTACACTTAGATATGAGTGAGGAGACATAAAATAATGAAATACAAGAAAAGAAAATACAAGAAAAACAAAGAAAAAATAATAGCAATGAAATGTAACCAAGTTAAACGAGCCGAGAACCCTAGCGGTGGGGGACCGCACCGGGAAGTTGCGGCGTAAACCGTTGACTAGCCCTGGACCGCGAGAAACCCTGGAAAGTATTTTTAGGACTTAAATAAATGTCTATTGAAGTATAAATACCATTAGAAATATCAAAGAAAAATTAATTAATTAGTACAAAGAAAAGTGAGAAATCGAGAAAACGACAAAACCCGATATTACCGAAAAATCGGGAATGTAACCCGAACAGAGGCATTGTGGTCATTTGACACCCCAAGTTGTCTTTTGACCTAAATTTCCATTAAAAATAAATGATATTACACTTGGAAAATGTCATGAAAAATTAAATTGGTGGTACTTAATGTAAATAGCAAAAATTGGGAGTTAAATGTGGGAAAATGAAACCTTAGGATAAATAAACATTAAATTAACACATAGTGCTCCACTAACTCACCTAAGTGGACCACTACATCTTCATTTTGGACAGATTTTCATCTTTCTCAAACTCCCAAGAACCAGCCAAAACCAAAGAAGATAGAAAACCTCCATGGCCGAATTTGAAGAAGCTTCATGTAAGCATGATCCAACCCTCAAACCAGCCATAGTCTTGCGACTTAAAGCATCAGCTACAACATTTGCCTTTCCAGGCTGATAGTCTATCAAGCAATCATAATCTTTTATCAGCTCTAACCATCTCCTCTGCCTCAAATTTAACTCCTTTTGTGTGCCCAAGTACTTCAAACTTTTATGATCTGTGTATATATAACATCTCTCCCCATACAAGTAATGTCTCCAGATCTTCAAGGCAAAGACAATGGCTGCCAGCTCCAAGTCATGCGTAGGATAATTCCTCTCATATAGTTTAAGCTGGCGTGAAGCATAGGCAGTGACATTCCTATCTTGCATCAATACACAGTCCAATCCATTATGAGAAGCATCACTGTATATGGTATACTCCTTACCCAAAGTGGGCAAGGTTAAGATTGGAGCTTCAGTTAAACGCCTCTTTAACTCATCAAAACTTTCCTGGCACCAATCAGTCCACTAAAATTTTACATCTTTCCTAAGTAGCTTGGTTAGTGGAGATGCTAGCATGGAGAATCCCTTCACAAACCTTCGGTAATACCCGGCTAAACCAAGGAAACTCCGAACTTCCGTGACATTTCTAAGTGGCTTCCAATTAAGAATGGCTTCGACTTTGCTAGGATCCACCTGGATAGATTCTGCAGATACAATATGCCCCAAAAATGTAATCTCCTTCAGCCAAAACTCACATTTCGATAATTTGGCATACAACTGCTTCTCCTTTGAAGTCTGCAATACTATCCTCAAGTGTTTATCGTGTTCCTGTAACACCCTCACTGTAGCAATTCTGTACATTCTACTATTCTGGTGACTGGTGTCGGTCCGGACAGCTAGAACATCTAGAAAAATATTTAGACTAGAGTGAGGAGTCGTAACTAACTTAAATAATAATAAGAAAAATTTAGGAAAAATTTTAGAAATAAAATACAACCAAGTTAAATGAGCTGGTACCCTAGCGATGGGTAACCTAGTGGGAAGTTGCGGTCTTCGCAACTAGAAACCCTAAACCCGGGAGAAAATTCATGAAATAATTTTTGAGACTCCAAAGAAGAGTCATTGAGGTTTCTATGGCATTAGAATACCAAGAAAAGGTTTAGAAAAAAATTTTTGATCGATACAGACAATTTTAGTCCGTTAAGCCAAAGCGGAGGGCATTTTGGTCATTTCATCTTCAGAGATGATTTTTGACCAACTTGTCTAGTTAAGTAAATAATTATTGTGACATAAAATATGAATAAATATTGCTAAAAATTAAAATAAAAATGAGTAGAAAAGAAAAGAAAAAGAAAATGAAAGAAAAATAGAATTATGACATCACATGATGTCATTAGGGAGCTCTCCACCAATCACAACTTAACAAAATTACTTAAGGGATAAAAAATGAATAAAGATGAGATAAAAATAAAACAAATCTGCATCTTCTTCACTATGGGCAGCCGAACCAAAGAAAAAAAGAGAGAAAGAGAAGAAAGAAACCACCATTAAAGCTCCACCAAGCTTGAGTTCACCCACCATTTCACTTTAAAACCCCATCATCCCTTCACAAAAATTGATCCTCACCACTAGCACAATACTGGGACAGCAAAAAGAAAGACAAAAAAAGGGAATTCTCAAGCTTTGGGAATTGGCTAAATCAAGGTTAGTGCCATATTCCTTGCTTTTACTTCTTTCTAAACATGAATTTAATCTAAGTTAAGTTGAAAATTTGATAAAAACTGAATCAATGAGGCATGATAATGTTCCATGAAATTTTAGCAGCCTTGACATGAGTTAGGGTTAGGAGAATTCTTTGATTTGAAGTGACATATTAGCTGCCCCTAGTATAAATTATATGATTAGTATAGCAAATTAGGAGTAAGATGCATGAATTGGAGGCTTAGTCAATTAGGGTTAGGGTTTTGAAACTCAATTTTGGAGGTAGATGTAACTGAACTTAAATTAATGTTGTAATGGTCAATTAGTGACCATTTGGCTGTGTTTGATTAGGAAATGAAATGATTTGTGCCATTGGAATTGAGGTTAGGTATGCTGCCCTATTTACCTGCAGGATTGGTTGTGAGTTCAACAGGTTTGGGCAGCCATAAATGGAGTTGTATAGGTTCAATTGGTGTATGGCCAATTGGACATGAAACTAGACACATAATGGCACAACTTTAGTGAAGAAACCCTGCCTAGAAAACCAAACCAAGTTGACTTAAAAATTACCCTAATCTGGGTGACCAACATGCTATCCCTGGAAAATGACCAAATGAATAGTATTTGTTCAAATGGTTATAACTCAGTGTAGAAAAGTTCAATTGATATGAAATTTTACCATAAGAAAGATGAGACATAGCCCTACAACTGTTATGAAGAACACAAATTCAAATTCTGATCATAACCTAGTTAAATTGCCAACCATACTTAGGTCACCAAATCTGGCAGAACCAAATTGCCCAGAAATTCTGGGTACAGGTCAATCCGGCCAGTTATGATAAAATGACCATAACTTGAGTTACAAAACTCCAAATGGAGTGATTCAAAAAAGAAATGTAACTAGACACAATAAGGAACAACTTTCATGAAGACAATTTTGTCAAATTCCTACTGTACAAATGACCAATGGAACAGTAAACCTAGGGTATGAAATCTGAAAATTTTGAATAACATAAGATAAGCTTTGAAATGGTATTGGAAATCAATACCAACAAAAATAAAATGCAAAATGTGGTATCTTTGTGAACTTAGGTTCAATAAATTTATTATGTATTAAAAAGTCAATAATTTGAGTGAATAGTAATACAAAGACACAAAGTGTAAGAACTAAATTGGTAGAGGAAATTAAGGTATGAAATTTGGAATACATGAAATGTTCATGGATTACTTGGAATAGAAATAGTCATTTACCTAAATGACTTAATGAACATTTAAGTTATGTGAATATATAATGAAGATTTATATTCCCATTACTAGTAGGTCTAATAAAACATGAGTGATACCACTTAAATATGAAATGAAATTAACCTAGATGGATTGTTGAGACTTATACTCCCAACACCAATGGAGTTCATAATGTAACACCCCTACATTCAGTAGTTCGTCCTACTGTTCTTGTGACCAGTGTTGTCCGGACAGCTAGGATGCCTAGAACTACACTTAGATATAAGTGAGGATACATAAAATAATGAAATACAAGAAAAAAAAAATACAAGAAAAACAAAGGAAAAATAATAGCAATTAAATGTAACCAAGTTAAGCAGCCAAGAACCCTAGCGATGGGTGACCAGACTTGGGAAGTTGCGGCGTGGACGTTGACTAATACAGACCGCGGAAACCACGGAAAGTATTTTTAGGACTTAAATAAATGTATATTGAAGTATAAATACCATTAGAAATATCAAAGAAAAATTAATTAATTAGTACAAAGAAAAGTGAGAAATCGAAAGCGACAAAACCCGGTGTTACGGAAAATCGAATGCAACCGACAGTAGCATTGTGGTCATTTGACACCCCAAGTTGTCTTTTGACCTAAATTTCCATTAAAAATAAATGATATTACACTTGGAAAATGTCATGAAAAATTAAATTGGTGGTACCTAATGTAAATAGCAAAAATTGGGAGTTAAATGTGGGAAAATGAAACTTTAGGATAAATAAACATTAAATTAACACATAGTGCTCCACTAACTCACCTAAGTTGACCACTATATCTTCATTTTGGACAGATTTTCATCTTCCTCAAACTCGCAAGAACCAGCCAAAACCAAAGAAGATAGAAAACCTCCATGGCCAAATTTGAAGAAGCTTCATGCAAGATGATCCAACCATGGAAACCTCAAGCCTCCTTTATTAAAAGTTGTCCATACACCTTGGGCAGTAGATAGGCAACAAGAAGATCAAGTTTTGGAGAGGTTTTGAAGAGTTTCCAAAGTGGTAAGTAGGTATTTTTGATGCTTGCTTCATTAAAGTTTGTGTGGATGTTATGGGTAGTTGAATTGTGGAAAGATTTTTGGAGTTTGATGTTTTAAGGGAGATGTATATTTTTTGCAGCCATGGAAACTCCATAAGAACAGTTTATCCTTGCTTGTAAATGGTAGATTAAAGTGTTGATTAAGTGTTTATGTGTGTAGGAATAAATTGGGTGATGTATATTAGATGTATGTGAATGTACACTTGATTTTGGATGCTTGGAAGTTAATTGAGAGAGATATGAATCGGCAACTTGAAGTGTGAACCAAAATATGTTATTTCATGGTTTAGTTTATGGAATTATGTGGTTGAATTATAGTGCTTGTTATGGCACCATGTACATATGTATAAAGGTGTGAGTTTGGACATGTAAATGAGCTAGGTTATGTGATGAAATTGTTATAATTTGAACTTGGTAAATTCTGTAATATAAGGTGAATATTAAGTGTGATTACAAGCTGCCAAAATGGCCAACAATGTGAAGTAAAATGTGTTTAGGTTATGTTACAAACCAAAATTGGCATGAATGTGTAACTTGGTAATGTTAAATGTGTCCTTTGATGAGTGATGAACAATGTGCAATAGGGCAGTGTGTGTTTTTGGCTTAGAACATTAAGTGTGTGGCTCCAATTGGTATGAGACAAATTAGAGGTGAAACTAGGCACAAAATGTGCCAACTTTCATGAAGGAAGGTTACCAAAATTCTGCTTGAAAGGTAACTTGGAAAATGACCAAATCCGGATTAGTGCATTTAAGGCCTGAAAATTGACCAGTTGGGCAGCAGTTAGTATTTTGGCCATAACTCACTCAAAACAGGTTCACTTGACCTAAAGTTTTTACCATGAATAGTTGAGATATATATCTACAATTCTTATGAAGACACCAAAACCCAGAAATGACCATAAGCAAGTCAAATAGCTTGCACAATTTTGGTTCCAAAAACTGGCCGAACCAAAAGTGACCTAAAATGATCTAAAGTGACCAATTTTGGTACATTCTGACCAGCAATAATAAAATGACCATAACTTGGTCTACATAACTCAGAATGACCTGAAATTTTGCGCTGCGTGCAATAAGACATAGATCTATAAGTTTTTAGTTTTGACTGAAACCCGAAAACTGAGGGAACTAGGTCATCTGGTTAGGTCAAATTAGTATACCGGAATCCGACAAATTGCAATAAAATGCAATATACATGGAAATGAATTTGGTACCATGTACCAATACAAAAAGGCTACAATTGTGACATATTGGCAACATTAAAACCTAATTCACCTAGAATGCATCGAGGGTCGACATCTTAGGTTGACTAAGGAAATAATAGAATTCGATAAATTAATTACTGAACCTTATTGTTAGAGACAGTTTAAATGAGTACTAAAACACTTCAAATTGTGTTTCTCAGTTAGCAAAGACTCAGGGAAGGGGAATGAAACATTGAGTCAGAGCCAAGAGACAGTTATCAGAGGTTTGTGCACAATAGTTATTTCTTTTGAATTTTTCAATTGAAATAAGTTATGACTATTTGTATATTATTGTTTTAAATTGTGGAAATGTGTTTGAATGGATACTTATTACTTGAAAAGCATTGTAAATGGTTTGAAACTGTGAAAAATTGTTTGAATGATATTGATGGATACTTATTGATTGAGAAGCATTGTAAATGGTTTGAAACCACAGCTATCATGTATATTAATTGAATTCCTCGCTAGCTTGTCTAGTGGGATGAATTGTAAAAAGAAGTCAGAAAAGTTTTAAAATCCCTTGTAGTGTATTTAATGGGTTATCAGTAGATGAAGTTAGAAATTCATTAGGTATACTATGGGATCATGTTATGCCTTACAGAGGGTAAGGTGTGACATGTTTTAGTGGTATCAGAGCTAGTTTTTAAATTATGTTTTCGCCTATAATTTGAATATTCTTTCTTCATAGTGCAACTGCTCAATGTCATTGTTTAATACATACAGTATATTACATTATAAATATGCACTAATGGGAGAAAATCTCCTTGTGTTATTTGTTCAGGAGGTCTAAGATCCTCAAATTGACTATGGAAGAGGGTGATCATTCAGTCGATTAATCTATAGAGGCTGAGGTACAAGGGGATGCCCCAGCCCTACACAATGTCAGTGGATTATCCGCACCTTTGACCCCTCTCAAGCAGATTTCCTACTCGGTTGCTCGTGAGATGGTGCAATGTTCCAACAGATGGTGGTAATGTGCCTACTCAAGTCCCACTACTGGACACGATGGTACAACCACGATCTTACGCTAAGCGTATGACAAATTGATAAAATATGGGGCTACAGAGTTTAAGGGGATAGTAGATCCTCTAGAGGCAGACCAGTGGTTAGAGAGAATGGATAGAGTATTCAAGAAGCTACAGTGTATCGAGGAGCTCAGGTTTGAATATTCAGTATCTCTGCTCTGAGGAATGCATATGGTAGTGGAAAACCATTCCCTATAGTGCAGTAGAACCTTCAAGCTAACATGGAATGATTTTCTACGAGTTCGACAAAAATATGTCCACGATGCTTATGTGGACCGTGGCTGCAAGAGTTCCTAAGTCTGAAACAGGGGAGTAGATTGGTGGCTGAATATGAAAGGGAATTTTCCTGCCTAAGCCATTATGCAGTAAGTCTGCTTGCTACCAGCAGGGAGAGATGTAAAAGATTTGAAACCGGCTTGAAGCCCAGTATCAGATTACAAGTGGTCAGATTCAAACATACTAACTTCTCTGAACTTAATTCTCAAGCACTAGAATTAGAAAAAATTGAATCTGAAGCGGCTCCTGAGAAAAAGAAATTAGAGAAGACAGAAAAAGAGGGAAAGTCAGTAGAACAGAGTTCTAGTGGTCCTACTGGAAAGAGGAAGAACCATGTGGGACATAGCAGAGGTGGTAAGAAGTCTGGTAGGGGAAGATATTCAGGACAAAAACCTCCTCTATCTGGTCAACAGAGTACCAGAGGTTCCTACCCTCCCCGCCAACGTGAAACTTGTGGAAGAAATGATGGTGGGGTATGCTACAAGGCTATTAGAGCCTGTTATAACTATGGAGGCACAAGACACTTTGCCAAAGATCGCACCAAGATTTGCAGAGTTGGACTTCCTCCTACTACTGCAGAAGGGTCAGTTCAGAGCCCTATCACCAAAGGTTCACAACTACCCAGCAGAGGTAGAGGCAAGGGTAGAGGTAGCCCAGCAGGCAGCTAAGGCACAGTGAAACAATCAGAGCAAGGTAGTGCTCCAGTCAGAGTCTATCTAATGAGACAGAGAGAAGAGGCCGAGACATCTGATGTTGTGGCTAGTACCTTCTCAACTTTTAATCAAGATGTGTTTGTGTTATTTGATCCGGGTTCTAACCATTCTTATGTGAGTGCTAGCATCATTGATTGCATTGTTGTTCCATGTACAAAAATGGACTTTGAAGTGCTAGTAACAAGTCCATTAGGACAAGAGGTCAGGGTTAATAGAATGTATAGGGATTGTCCTTTGGTGATCTAAGGACACACTTTTCTATTTGATCTCATTGAGATGCCCTTTAGTGATTATGGTATCATCTTGGGCATGGATCGGTTAGCCAGGCATCACGCCATGATTGACTGTAGATTGAAGACAGTCACTTTTGGTCTCCTCGATCTGATGATGTGATAATACATGGGAAAGGCAATATTGCCATCAAACATCATTTAGCTGCACTAGCTAGAAAAATGATCGAAAGGGTGTGAAGCATACTTGGCACATGTGGTAGACACCCAAGTGGAGTCGGCATTGAAGGACATCCCTTCGTATATGACTTTCGGATGTGTTTCTGATGAATTGCAGATTACCTCCGGAAAGAGAGGTGCAGTTTGAAATTAATCTTATGCCTGGTGTGGATCCAATCTCCATAACACCATATAGAATGGCACCAGCAGAGTTGAAGGAGTTGAAGATACAGTTGCAAGAACTACTTGAAAAAGGCTTTATCCGCCCTAGTGTGTCACCTTGGGTAGCGCCAGTATTGTTTGTTAAAAAGAAAGATGGTACTCTCCGCTTATGTATTGACTACCAGCAGTTGAATAAGGTAACAATAAAGAACAGATATCCATTGCCTCGCATTGATGATCTGTTTGATCAATTGAAGGGTGCAGCTGTATTCTCTAAAATTGATTTACAATATGATTATTATCAGTTGAAGGTGCAAGCGAGTATTCAAAAGCGCTTTAACTTCGGTATGGCCACTATGAGTTTCTAGTAATGCCATTCGGGTTAACAAATGCTCTAGCTTTTATGGATCTAATGAACACTTTCTTGGACCATATCTCGACCAATTTGTGGTGGTGTTTATTGATGATATTTTGATATATTCGAGGAATGCAGAGGAGCATGACAGACATCTGCGGATTGTACTACAGACTTTAAGGGAGAAACAACTATACGCCAAATTGTCAAAATGTGAATTTTGGCTGAAAGAAATCTCCTTCTTAGGACATATTGTGTCAACTGAAGGGATCAATGTAGATTCCAGCAAGATATAAGCTATTCTTAATTGGAAGCCGCCCAGGAATATCACAGAAATTCACAGTTTTCTGGGTTTAGCTGGATATTATCATCGATTTGTGAAAGGGTTTTCTATGTTATCTTCTCCACTGACCAAGCTGCTTCGGAAAGATGTAAAATTTCAGTGGACAAATAAATACGAGCAGAGTTTTCATGAGTTGAAGAGGTGTTTGACTGAAGCTCCAGTCCTTACTTTACCTACACCAGGTAAAGAATACACAGTTTATAGTGATGCTTCTCACAATGGGTTAGGCTGTGTACTGATGCAAGATCGGAATGTCATTGCTTATGCATCACGCCAGCTGAAACCACATGAGAGGAACTACCCAACACATGATTTGGAGCTAGCGACTATTGTTTTTGCTCAAGATCCGAGACACTATTTGTATGGAGATAAATGCTACATTTACACAGATCACAAGAGCATGAAGTACTTAGGCACCCAGAAGGAATTGAATTTGAGGCAGAGGAGATGGTTATAACTGATTAAAGACTATGATTGCTTAATAGACTATCAGCCAGGGAAAGCAAATGTGGTGGCTGACGCCTTAAGTCGCCAGACTATGGCAAGTCTCAGAGTTTCTCCTTTGTCCATGGTACATGAATTGAAAGCACAGCATGCTAGTTTAGAGATTGATGATGAGGGACAGACAGTAGTTGCATGGCATGTACAGCCAGTGTTGATTGATCAGGTCAGAATGGCTACTCAGAGTGATGAAAAATATCAGAAGCTACTGAAAGAAGTCCAGCAGGGCAAGAACCTGAATTCTCTATGAGAGATGATGGTTTATTGCTACATCAGGGCAGAATGTGCGTTCCTAGTGATGTGGAATTGAGACAAATCATTATGAAGGAAGCACATGAGTCTCCTTTTGCTATGCACCCTAGTGGAACTAAAATGTACAGAGGGCTAAAAGAGCATTACTGGTGGATGGGTATAAAGAGGGATATAGCTGAATTTGTTTCCAAATGCTTAACTTGTCAGCAAGTAAAGGCAGAACATCAAGTTCCAGCTAGTTTGTTACATCCTTTGCTAGTACTAGAGTGGAAATGGGAATGAATAACTATGGATTTTGTGATGGGACTTTCGAGGACACAGAATAGTCATAATGCAGTATGGGTTATAGTTGACAGACTGACTAAGTCTGCTCACTTTTTGCCATTTCGGAAGGACTATAGCCTAGAAAGATTGGCCAGATTGTACATATATGAGATTGTAAAACTGCATGGAGTACCAGTATTGATTGTATCTAACAGAGATCCTAGGTTCACTTCTAGATTCTGGGGTAGTCTTCAGAGAGCCTTAGGAACTAGATTGAACTTCAGCACAGCATTCTACCCACAGACAGATGGCCAGTCTGAAAGGGTAATTCAGATATTGGAGGATATGCTATGGGCTTGTGTGATTGAGTTTGAAGGTAGTTGGGATACACACTTGCCTTTGATTGAGTTTGCTTATAACAATAGCTACCAATCAAGCATTGAGATGCCTCCATATGAAGCTTTGTATGGCAGGAAGTGTAGAACTCCCCTATGTTGGGATGAAGTAGGTGAAAGAAAGATGATTGGGCCAGAAATTGTTCAGCAGACAGAGGAAAAGATCAGATTAATCAGAGATAGACTCAAGGCTGCATCAGACCGTCAGAAGTCCTATGTTGATATGAAAAGAAGAGACATTGAATATGCAGTGAGTGATAAAGTATTCCTCAAAGTTTCTCCTTAGAAGAGAATTATGAGGTTTGGCAGAAAGGGGAAACTGAGTCCTCGTTTCATCGGGCCATATGAGGTTCTGGAAAGAGTGGGTCCTTTGGCATATCGGTTGGCATTACCTCCGGAGCTAGAAAGGATACACAGTGTCTTTCATGTGTCCATGTTAAGGAGGTACAGATCTGACCCATCTCATGTACTATCAGTTGAAGAGATTGAGGTAAATCCAGACCTCTCATATGAGGAAGAACCCATAGAAATTCTGGCATATGAGGTGAAGCAGCTGAGGAATAAAGATACACTGGTTAAAGTCTTTGTGGAACCATCATTCAGGCTAGAAAGCTACTTGGGAACGTGAACAGGATATGAGGAGACAGCACCCACAGCTGTTCAGAGACTAATGCTAGGTAAAATTTTGAGACAAAATTTATTTTAAGGGGAGGAGAATTGTAACACCCCTATGTTCGATAGTGTGTCCTACTGTTCCTGTGACTAGTGTTGTCCGGACAGCTAGGATGCTTAGAACTACACTTAGATATGAGTGAGGAGACATAAAATAATGAAATACAAGAAAAGAAAATATAAGAAAAACAAAGAAAAAATAATAGCAATGAAATGTAACAAAGTTAAGCAATGAGAACCCTAGCGGTGGGGACCTTGAGGAAGTTGCGGCGTGAACCGTTGACTAGCCCTGGACCCCGGGAAACCCTGGAAAGTATTTTTAGGACTTAAATAAATGTCTATTGAAGTATAAATACCATTAGAAATATCAAAGAAAAATTAGTTAATTAGTACAAAGAAAAGTGAGAAATCGAGAAAACGACAAAACCTGATGTTACCGAAAAATCGGGAATGTAACCCGAACAGAGGCATTGTGGTCATTTAACACCCCAAGTTGTCTTTTGACCTAAATTTCCATTAAAAATAAATGATATTACACTTGGAAAATGTCATGAAAAATTAAATTGGTGGTACTTAATGTAAATAGCAAAAATTGGGAGTTAAATTTGGAAAATGAAACCTTAGGATAAATAAACATTAAATTAACACATAGTGCTCCACTAACTCACCTAAGTGGACCACTACATCTTCATTTTGGACAGATTTTCATCTTTCTCAAACTCCCAAGAACCAGCCAAAACCATAGAAGATAGAAAACCTCCATGGCCGAATTTGAAGAAGCTTCATGTAAGCATGATCCAACCCTCAAACCGCCATAGTCTTGCGACTTAAAGCATCGGCTACAACATTTGCCTTTCAGGTGATAGTCTATCAAGCAATCATAATCTTTTATCAGCTCTAACCATCTCCTCTGCCTCAAATTCAACTCCTTCTGTGCACCCAAGTACTTCAAACTTTTATGATCTGTGTATATAATATCTCTCCCCATACAAGTAATGTTTCCATATCTTCAAGGCAAAGACAATGGCTGCCAGTTCCAAGTCATGTGTAGGATAATTCCTCTCATGCGGTTTAAGCTGGCGTGAAGCATAGGCAATGACATTCCTATCTTGCATCAATACACAGTCCAATCCATTATGAGAAGCATCATCAGATATGGTATACTCCTTACACAAAGTGGGCAAGGTTAAGACTGGAGCTTGATTAAACGCCTCTTTAACTCATCAAAACTTTCGCACCAATCACCCACTAAAATTTTACATATTTCCTAAGTAGCTTGGTTAGTGGAGATGCTAGCATGGAGAATCCTTCACAAACCTTCGGTAATACCCGCTAAACCAAGGAAACTCGAACTTTCGTGACATTTCTAAGTGGCTTCCAATTTAGAATGGCTTCGACTTTGCTAGATCCACGGATGGATTCTCTGTATACAATATGCCCCAAAAATGTAATCTCCATTAGCCAAAACTCACATTTCGATAATTTGGCATACAACCGCTTCTCCTTTAAAGTCCTGCAATACTATCCTCAAGTGTTTATCGTGTTCTGTAACACCCTCACATCAGTGCAGTACATTCTACTATTCTCGTGATGGTGTGTCTGGACAGACTAGAACGTCTAGAAAAATATTTAAACTAGAGTGAGGAGTCGTAACTAACTTAAATAATAATAAGAAAAATTTAGGAAAAATTTTAGAAATAAAATACAACTAAGTTAAATGAGCCGGTACCCTAGCGATGGGTAACCTAGTGGGAAGTTGCGGTCTTCGCAACTAGAAGCCCTAAACCCGGGAGAAAATTCATGAAATAATTTTTGAGACTCCAAAGAAGAGTCATTGAGGTTTCTATGGCATTAGAATGCCAAGAAAAAGTTTAGAAAAAATTTTTGATCTGTACAGACAATTTTAGTCCGTTAAGCCAAAACGGAGGGCATTTTGGTCATTTCGTCTTCAGAGATGATTTTTGACTAACTTGTCCAGTTAAGTAAATAATTATTGTGATATAAAATATGAATAAATATTGCTAAAAATTAAAATAAAAATGAGTAGAAAAGAAAAGAAAAAGAAAATGAAAGAAAAATAGAATTATGACATCACATGATGTCATTAGGGAGCTCTCCACCAATCACAACTTAACAAAATTACTTAAGGGATAAAAAATGAATAAAGATGAGATAAAAATAAAACAAATCTGCATCTTCTTCACTATGGGCAGCCGAACCAAAGAAAAAAAGAGAGAAAGAGAAGAAAGAAACCACCATTAAAGCTCCACCAAGCTTGAGTTCACCCACCATTTCACTTTAAAACCCCATCATCCCTTCACAAAAATTGATCCTCACCACTAGCACAATACTGGGACAGCAAAAAGAAAGACAAAAAAAGGGAATTCTCAAGCTTTGGGAATTGGCTAAATCAAGGTTAGTGCCATATTCCTTGCTTTTACTTCTTTCTAAACATGAATTTAATCTAAGTTAAGTTGAAAATTTGATAAAAACTGAATCAATGAGGCATGATAATGTTCCATGAAATTTTAGCAGCCTTGACATGAGTTAGGGTTAGAGAATTCTTTGATTTGAAGTGACATATTAGCTGCCCCTAGTATAAATTATATGATTAGTATAGCAAATTAGGAGTAAGATGCATGAATTGGAGGCTTAGTCAATTAGGGTTAGGGTTTTGAAACTCAATTTTGGAGGTAGATGTAACTGAACTTAAATTAATGTTGTAATGGTCAATTAGTGACCATTTGGCTGTGTTTGATTAGGAAATGAAATGATTTGTGCCATTAGAATTGAGGTTAGGTATCTTTGCCCTATTTACTGCGAGGACTAGTTGTGAGTCCAGCAGGTTTGGGCAGCCATAAATGGAGTTGTATAGGTTCAATTGGTGTATGGACAATTGGACATGAAACTAGACACATAATGGCATAACTTTGGTGAAGAAACCCTGCCTAGAAAACCAAATCAAGTTGACCTAAAAATTACCCTAATCTGGGTAACCAACATGCTATCCCTGGAAAATGAATAAATGAATAGTATTTGTTCAAATGGTCATAACTCAGTGTAGAAAAGTTCAATTGATCTGAAATTTTACCATCTGAAAGATGAGACATAGCCCTACAACTTTCATGAAGAACATAAATTCAAATTCTGATCATAACCTAGTCAAATTGACAACCAAACTTAGGTCACCAAATCAGCAGAACCAAATTGCCCGTAAATTGCAGGTGCAGTCAATCCGGCCAGTTATGATAAAATGACCATAACTTGAGTTACAAAACTCCAATTGGAGTGATTCAAAAAAGAAATGTAACTAGACACAATAAGGAACAACTTTCATGAAGACAATTTTATCAAATTCCTACTGTACAAATGACCAATGGAACAGTAAACCTAGGGTATGAAATCTGAAAATTTTGAATAACATAAGATAAGCTTTGAAATGGTATTGGAAATCAATACCAACAAAAATAAAATGCAAAATGTGGTATCTTGGTGAACTTAGGTTCAATAAATTTATTATGTATTAAAAAGTCAATAATTTGAGTGAATAGTAATACAAAGACACAAAGTGTAAGAACTAAATTGGTAGAGGAAATTAAGGTATGAAATTTGGAATACATGAAATGTTCATGGATTACTTGGAATAGAAATAGTCATTTACCTAAATGACTTAATGAACATTTAAGTTATGTGAATATATAATTAAGATTTATATTCCCATTACTAGTAGGTCTAATAAAACATGAGTGATACCACTTAAATATGAAATGAAATTAACCTAGATGGATTGTTGAGACTTATACTCCCAACACCAATGGAGTTCATAATGTAACACCCCTACGTTCAGTAGTGCGTCCTACTGTTCCTGTGACCAATGTTGTCCGGACAGCTAGGATGCCTAGAACTACACTTAGATATAAGAGAGGAGACATAAAATAATGAAATACAAGAAAAAAAATACAAGAAAAACAAAGGAAAAATAATAGCAATTAAATGTAACCAAGTTAAACAAGCCAAGAACCCTGGCGATGGGTGACCGCACTAGGAAGTTGCGGCGTGGACCGTTGACTAGCCCTGGACCGTAGGAAACCCTGGAAAGTATTTTTAGGACTTAAATAAATGTATATTGAAGTATAAATACCATTAGAAATATCAAAGAAAAATTAATTAATTAATACAAAGAAAAGTGAGAAATCGAGAAAACGACAAAACCCGGTGTTACCGAAAAATCGGGAATGCAACCCGAACAGTAGCATTGTGGTCATTTGACACCCCAAGTTGTCTTTTGACCTAAATTTCCATTAAAAATAAATGATATTACACTTGGAAAATGTCATGAAAAATTAAATTGGTGGTACCTAATGTAAATAGCAAAAATTGGGAGTTAAATGTGGGAAAATGAAACCTTAGGATAAATAAACATTAAATTAACACATAGTGCTCCACTAACTCACCTAAGTGGACCACTACATCTTCATTTTGGACAGATTTTCATCTTTCTCAAACTCCCAAGAACCAGCCAAAACCAAAGAAGATAGAAAACCTCCATGGCCGAATTTGAAGAAGCTTCATGTAAGCATGATCCAACCATGGAAACCTTAAGCCTCCTTTATTAAAAGTTGTCCATACACCTTGGGCAGTAGATAGGCAATAAGAAGATCAAGTTTTGGAGAGGTTTTGAAGAGTTTCCAAAGTGGTAAGTAGGTATTTTTGATGCTTGCTTCATTAAAGTTTGTGTGGATGTTATGGGTAGTTAAATTGTGGAAAGATTTTTGGAGTTTGATGTTTTAAGGGAGATGTATATTTTTAGCAGCCATGGAAACTCCATAAGAACAGTTTATCCTTGCTTGTAAATGGTAGATTAAAGTGTTGATTAAGTGTTTATGTGTGTAGGAATAAATTGGGTGATGTATATTAGATGTATGTGAATGTACACTTGATTTTGGAAGCTTGGAAGTTAATTGAGAGAGATATGAATCGGTAACTTGAAGTGTGAACCAAAATATGTTATTTCATGGTTTGGTTTATGGAATTATGTGGTTGAATTATGGTGCTTGTTATGGCAGCATGTACATTTGTATAAAGGTGTGAGTTTGGACATGTAAATAAGCTAGGTTATGTGATTAAATTGTTGTAATTTGAACTTGGTAAATTTTGTACTATAAGGTGCATATTGAGTGTGATTACAAGCTGCCAAAATGACCAACAATGTGAAGTAAAATGTGTTTAGGTTATGGTACAAACCAAAATTGGCATGAATGTGTAACTTGGTAATGTTAAATGTGTCCTTTGATGAGTGATGAACAGTGTGCAATAGGGCAGTGTGTATTTTTGGCTTAGAACCTTAAGTGTGTGGCTCCAATTGGTATGAGACCAATTGAAGGTGAAACTAGGCACAAAATGTGCCAACTTTCATGAAGGAAGCTTACCAAAATTTTGCTTGGAAGGTAACTTGGAAAATGACCAAATCCGGATTAGTGCATTTAAGGCCTGAAAATTGACCATTTGGGCAGCAGTTAGTGTTTTGGCCATAACTCACTCAAAACAGGTTCACTTGACCTGAAATTTTTACCATGAATAGTTGAGATATATATCTACAATTCTTATGAAGACACCAAAGCCCATAAATGACCATAAGCAAGTCAAATAGCTTGCACACGTTCGGGTCCAAAAACTGGCCGAACCAAAAGTGACCTAAAATGATCTAAAGTGACCAATTTTGGTACATTCTCACCAGCAATAGTAAAATGACCATAACTTGGTCTACATAACTCAGAATGACCTGAAATTTTTCCCCGCGTGCAATAAGACATAGATCTACAAGTTTGTAGTTTTGACCGAAACTGAAAATCGAGGGAACTAGGTCATCCGGTTAGGTCAAATTAGTATACCGGAATCCGACAAATTGCAATGAAACGCAATATACATGGAAATGAATTTGGTAACATGTACCAATACAAAAAGGCTACAAATGTGACATATTGGCAATATTAAAACCTAATTCACCTAGAATGCATTGAGGGTCGACATCTTAGGTTGACTAAGGAAATAATAGAATTCGATAAATTAATTACTGAACCTTATTGTTAGAGACAGTTTAAATGAGTACTGAAACACTTCAAATTGTGTTTCTCAGTTAGCAAAGACTCAACGAAGGGGAATGAAACACTGAGTCAGAGCCAAGAGACAGTTATCAGAGGTTTGTGCACAATAGTTATTTCTTTTGAATTTTTCAATTGAAATAAGTTATGACTATTTGTATATTATTGTTTTAAATTGTGGAAATGTGTTTGAATGGATACTTATTACTTGAAAAGCATTGTAAATGGTTTGAAACTGTGAAAAATTGCTTGAATGATATTGATGGATACTTATTGATTGAAAAGCATTGTAAATGGTTTGAAACCACAGCTATCATGTATATTAATTGAATTCCTCGCTAGCTTGTCTAGTGGGACGAATTGAATTCCCTCTCTGGCTGAAGTGTTGAGGTGTGTGCCTGTTGAGGACGAATAGAATGAGTACTCATATTATTGCTAGCTAGCTATGTTATTCCTCATTAGCCATCAGCTTTTGGGACGAATTGAATTCCTCATTAGCCATCGGCTGTTGGGATGAATTGAACTTTGGAACATGATTAAGCTGTGTGTGATTTATTGATATGTATTGTAAGATTGTGAAATGGAGTTTAAATTCTTATTGACATTCACTGTCTTTTGAATTTAACCATGTTTTGATTTATTAAGATTTATTGTGATATTGTGAAATGGAGTTTAAATTCTTTATGACATTCATTGTCTTTGAATTTAACTATGTTTTAAGTATCCACTATTTATATGACTTATGATTTGTGATTTAAAGTTGTATTTGATTAATGTTGTGCACCACTGAGACAATGGCTCAGCGATAGCTTTCATTCATCACGGTAGACAGATCGAGTGCATCGCCAGACTAGGTCACATTAATACTATATTGAGAGATCATCGGGTATGTTGAGTATACCGTATTCTGCATTTTGTATTGTAATGTATGTTCACTGTATGTATATAGTGTTCTTGGTTTTGAGCAGTTGTAAATTAAAATTGTACATTGAAGTTGTAAAATAAATTGTGAATTATTTTGGCTTGTAAAATTTGTAATATATTTCTTTTATCTCAGCCTTTGAAAATACTAAAAAATTATTGTGGATTTGAGTTGAGAAACATATTGTGTTGATTAAATGTTGGAGTTTGAGATTGAGGAATATATTTGAAGTGCTTTTTACAGGTTTTTGAAGAACTGTTTTATTCAAAATACAGATAGCACTCCTCCAAAATTTTTACAGAAATTATTAATTCTTCAAATGTGTTATCCTATTTCACTTCAGTTCAAAAAAAGTTTTAACACCTGTAAATAGTGCTCACCACTGTAAAAAGAAGTAAGAAAAGTTTTAAAATCCCTTGTAGTGTATTTAATGGGTTATCAGTAGATAAAGTTGGTAATTCATTAGGTATACTACGGGATCATGTTATGCCTTACAGAGGGTAGGGTGTGACACATAATATATTAGCCTAACAATACAACTTAAAGTATGAAATGTACTTTACATGAATAGATTGTTGAATGAATAAATGTGATAAAAGTGTCATTTGGGATTTAGGTTCCCATCATGAGAGAAAGGAAAGATGTTTTGAATGTGAATTGTACATGAGATTAAATAAATGTGAATTGTAATTAGTATGAATATTACGATGAATCCTAAATTACCTAGAAATGTGAATTTGGAAATTATGTTTCCATTATAAACAAAATTAGAATGCTATAAAAATATAAACAAAAAATAATGAAATGATGAAACATATAAACTCTTAATGGTACTATGTGCCCATGCATTGCCTAGACACGTGTGTCAGATTGGCATGCCAATAGGGTATTGTAACACCCTCCTTGTAGCAACTCCATACATTCTACTGTTCCGGTGACTAGTGTCGGTCTGGACAGCTAGAACGTCCGGAAAAGTATTTAAACTAAAGTGAGGAACCAAAATTAACTCAAATATTAATAAGAAAAATTTAGAAAAAAATTTTAGAAATAAAATACAACCAAGTTAAATGAGCCGGTGCCCTAGCGATGGGTAACCTAGTGAGAAGTTGCGATTCTCGCAACTAGGAGCCCTAGAGCTGGGGGAAAAATTATAAAATAATTATTGGGACTCCAGAGAAGGGTTATTGAGGTTCTTATGGCATTAGAATGCCAAGGAAATGCTTAGAAAAATTTTTTAATCGGTACAGACAATTTTGGCCCGTTAAGCTAAACGGAGGGCATTTTGGTCATTTCGTCTTCAGAGATGATTTTTGGCCAACTTGTCCAGTTAAATAAATAATTTATATAATATAAAATATGATTAAATGTTGTTAAAAATTTAATTGAAATTAATTAGACAAGAAATGAAGAGAAAATGAAAGAAAATGGCATTATGACATCATAGTGATGTCATTAAAGTTTTCCCAACCAACCCTGTCACACCCTACCCCTCTGTAAGGCATAACATGATCCCGTAGTATACCTAATGAATTACCAACTCCGTCTACTGATAATCCATTAAATACACTACAAGGGATTTTAAAAACTTTTCTTACTTCTTTTACAGTGGTGAGCACTATTTACAGGTGTGAAAGACTTTGGTGAACTGAAGTGAAACAACTAACTCATTTGATTTATTTGGAATATCTGCAAAAATTTTGGCAAGGTGCCATTTGTATTTTGGACAAAACAGTTCTTCAGAAAACCTGTAAAAAGCACTTCAATATATTTTCAAATCTCAACTCCAACATTTTTATCAACACAACACATTTCTCAAGTCAAATCCACAGTGATTTTCAAAGACTAAGATACAAAGATATAACACAATTTTTACAAGCCAAATAACTCATAATTATTTTACAACTTTACTGTACAACTTAAATTTACAACTGCTCAAAACCAAGAACAAAATATACATACAGTGAATATACATTACAATACAAAATGCCACATGTGGTATACTCACTATACCCAAAATCTCTCATTGGCGATACTAGCAACCTAGCTCTGCTCTCTCTCTACTGCGACAAAGAATAAAGCTATCACGAGACAATGTCTCAGTGGTGCACAACATTTACCAAATACAAATTTTAAATCACAATTCATAAATCATATCAATAGTGGATACTTAAAGCCATAGTTAAATTCAAGACAATAAATGTCAACAAGAATTTAAACTCCATTTGTTAATATCACAATAATTTTCAATAAGTCAGATCATGGTTGAATTCAATAGACAGTATATGTCAATAAGAGTTTAAATCAATTTCACAATCTCACAATACATAATAACACAATTCGATCAAATAATCAAGAATACAAGTGTTGCCAATCTATAACACAATTTAGGCCATGACACAATTTTTCCATATATGCCGTGTTGTACACCACGACAAGACATGCTCACCCCAATAATCGAAATCAATGAGGGAGGACGCTAGCTATATAATGAGAACTCATCCATACTCACCTCGGTCGGGAAGTCAAAGAGGGAGGAACATAATCATACTCACCCGCACTAATAAGTCAAAGAGGGAGGAATAATCACACTAACCCCATTAATGGAGGAGGAACATATTATCAGTGTCATGCCAATTGTGAGTCAAAACAATTCCAAACATTTTATTCAAATGATCCGTAAGAATCCAATAAATTCCCAAAGTTATAATTTCATTCACAAAATAGCAACACAATTCGTAATTCACTTCAATTTCCACAAAAACCATTTACAGTGCTTTTCAATCAATAAGTATCCATCAAATACCATTCAAACAATTTTTCACAATTTAAAACAATGATATGCAAATAGTCAATATTTATTTCCATTGAAAATAATTCAAAAGAAACAGTTGTTGTGCACAAACCTCTGATGATGTCCTCGATCCGACTCGTGTTTCCTTCCCTTTTCACGAGTCTTTGGTAACTGAAACACAATTTGAAGTGTTTCAAGATTTAATTTAAAGCTCTCTATCGATGGTGTTTGGTAAATAATGCACTGAACTCAATTATTCACTTAATCACCTAATATACCGACCCTCGTTGCGTTTTAGGTAAATTAGGTTTTAGTGTCGTTAATATGTCACATTCGATAGGGTTTTAGGTTTGGTACGTTTTGCCAAACTCGTTTCCTTGTTTAGTGCATTTTAATGCAACTTGCTGGATTCCAGGATACTGGTTTGACCTAGCCGGACGGCCTAGTTCCCTCAGTTTTCGGGCTTCGGTCAAAACTAAAAACTTGTAGATCTATGTCTTATTGCACGCGGGGCAAAATTTTAGGTCAATCCGAGTTAAGTAGACCAAGTTATGGTCATTACACTATTGCTGGTCAAATGGTATCAATTTAGGTCAATTTTTGGTCAATTTGGTCAACTCTGGTTCGGCCAGTTTTTGGACCCGAACTTGTGCAAGCTATTTGACTTGCTTATGGTCATTTCTGGGCTTTGGTGTCTTCATAAGACTTGTAGGTATGGGTCTTAACTATTCTTGGTCAAAATTTCAGGTCAATTGGACCTGGTTTGAGTGAGTTATGGCCTAAACACTCACTGCTGCCCAATTGGTCATTTTTCAGGTCCTAATTGCACCTAATCCGAATTGGTCATTTTTTTAGGTCACCTTGCAAGCAGAATTTTGGCATGGTTTCTCAATGAAAGTTGGCACATTTTGTGCCTAGTTTCACCTCAAATTGGTCTCATACCAATTGAGGTTACACATTCAAGGTTATAGGCTAAAATATACACTGCCCTCAATATGCAATTCACATCCCAACTTCAAACACACACTTACCTTTGCAAGGTTTACTTCCATACCCTACCAAACTGTTTTGGCACATTACCAACAACATTTTCTACATTACATAAGCATTATTTTGGGCAGATTCCAATCACCCTCAACACACCAAATATCATTCACAATTACAATTTCTAAGTACCATTACAAACACACCTAAACATTACAAACTTTACATACACTTTACAATGTAAATTGACATACATATCATCAATCCTTCTAGATCAATATGCTGCCCACACTCCCTTCAATATACACCATTATTCAAGTGTCCACAAGCTGCCACAATTCATTCATCAACATCACATTGCCGTACCATATGCCAATTCCCATCAAAGTGCATCATTCACCATATATACATGCATTAAATCACTAGGTTACTAAATCACCATGATTAACATTATTTCTCATCAATTATATACACAAATACCTCATCAAAAACGTGACCCATGGCTGTCCAAAATGGCAACAACAATAACCCTTCAAACTCAAAATTTTCCTTCACCAAACCAATACCCATAACATGCATAAAAACTTTAACAAAGGATTTCTCAAAAATGCAAACTTACCTTTATTTGTAACTTGCTAAACCTTCACCAAACTTCTCAAAATTAGTATCAATATCTTCATTGTGATGTGTAGACTATTTTTTATTAAGGAAATTAAATGATTGGAGTTGAAATGGAGGGTTGATGGAGCTTCACTCTAATTCGGCCATGTATGTTTCTAAGGAGTTTCTTTACGTCATGGGTAAGGAGAAATGTTGAAGATGTTGTTTAATGGATGCCATCTGCCCTCTTAGCTTATATTTTAATCCCATATGGCCCCACTAAAAATTTATATCATATAATAAGCCAAATGTGCATTTATTCCACATTTAACCCATAATTTCCACTATTTATTTTAGGTACCACCAATTTAATTTTTCATTTTATTTTCTAAGTGTAATACTATTTATTTTTAATGGACATTTAGGTCAAAAGACAATTCGGGATGTCAAATGACCATAATGCCCCTGTTCGGGTTACGTTCCCGATTTTTCGGTATTCTGGGTTTTATGCTTTTTCGATTTCTCACTTTTCTTTGTACTAATTATTTAATTTTTCTTTGATCTTTCTAATGATATTTATTCTTCAACAAGGGTCTATTTAAGTCCTAAAAATATTTTTGGGGTTCCCATGATCCGGGAGCTAGTCAACGGTCCACGCCGTGACTTCCTGTCTGATCACCCATCGCTAGGTTTTTCGCTCGCTTAACTTGGTTACATTTCTTTGCTATGATTTTTCCTTTGTTTTTCTTGTATTTCCTTTTCTTGTATTTCATTATTTTATGTCTCTCACCCATTTTGAAGTACGGTTCTTGGCATCCTAGTGTCAGGACAACACTAGTCACCGAGCAAAGTGAGCACTCCGAACTTAGGGGTGTTACAATTCTCCCCCCCTTAAATAAATTTAGTCCACGAAATTTTACCCGAGAGTCATCTTGCAATAGTCATACGTTTATTTTCTCCTTTCTATATGGTCGTAAGACTTTTAACAATCTAATACAATGTTTAATTTGCTTGGATAACCCCAATCTCCTCTTACTATTATGTTGTCTAATATTTCAGCTCACGTTCCTTCTTGAATGACCCTTGAGGTCATATTAGAATCATTCATCAGGCATTGGTCCTCTGACCATTCTAGTCCATAGTATTCCTCACCTTGAATATTTCTTTGTTACATATGAATCAACTGCTCAAGTCTCTACTTCCATAACTCTTTTTATCTCACAATGTTCTATAACTTACTTCCTTTTTATCGAACTATAACCTTTCGATATTTTAACTTTTGAGTTTTAGATCCCTAAGTAGGATTTTCAAACTTATTTCTAACAATTAAATTCTGTCCTGGCATAACTATGCCAAAACAGATGCCGTTGGCAACTATTCTCATCTAGGTGTACTATCGGTTAGTACGTAGCTCTACACAATAATCTCAAGTTAGTCTTGTCTGCGACTTATAGTATAAACATCAAGAACATTGCATAGTTACTACGATACATCCCAATAGATCAAACTTTGTTATCTTTTATTCTTTTTGAATTCACGATATTCGAATCTTATTCGATTACAATATCCATTAGCAATTTCTAACAAGAACCTCCTTGCCCTTATCAAGAGCAATTCCATTCGCATCTTACTTTTACGTCCTCTTGCCTTACATTAAGTAGGCTCACTAATTAGCTTTATAATTTATTGTGTGTTAGAAAATACTTTTCTAATATAAACTCTTTCAAAACTAATTTCACTTATTATCACAATCCTTATCTTAAGGGCTAATCACTAATGCGTCAAAATTTATTCCTCAGAACGAATAACAACAGAACATATAGTTCTAACACTAATGTAAAAATATGAAAATTCCAGTCAAACAATACATATATATATCTCGTTGCTAATTGAGAAAGTACCAGAATGATGTCAAAAGTCTCAGTCTCTTTTACGTCAGATAGCGTATACTCGTTGAAGCATCACCTGTTTTGGTGATTCACGATGGTCGACTTCTAGGTGTACTACCCCTACCTCTACCTTTGCCTCTACTAACGATGGTGAACTCTTTGGGGTAGAAACTTGGGTTGATCCCTTTGGTGTAGTAAATGATCGAACGACCTGGATTTACACAATCCTTAGCAAAATGACCGTCTCTCCACAATTAAAGCATGCTCCTACGGCTCTATAACATACCCCACTATGTGGTTTACCACAAGTTTCACAAAGTCGATCCGACAGCGCATTTACGGGTTTCGTTGAGTTGGATGATCGGATCGAGGTGGTTTCTGTCCAAAAGATCTATCTCTACCGACTTCTTACTATCTCTCGTATCCCCAAAGTTTTTCCTCTTTCCAAGGTGGGACCACTAGAACTCGTCACGACTTTCCCTCTTTTTACGCCTTCTCTCGATTTCTTTTCTCAAGAGCGCCTTGATTCAATTCTTTCTAATTCCAGTGCTTGAGAAATAAGTTCAGAGAAGTTGTTATGTTTGAATTCGACCACTTGTAATCTGATACTGGGCTTCAAGCCTGTTTCAAACCTCTTACATCTCTCCTCTTTGGTAGAAAGTAGACTTCTTGCATAATGGCTTAGGCGGAGAATTCCCTTTCATACTCACCCACCGATCGCCTGCTTTTTGACTTAGGAATTCTTGCAGCTTCTGGTCTACATAAGCATCAAGGACATATATTTGCCTGAATTCCCTGAGGAAGTCAATCCATGTTAGCACCGCAGTTCTATCGATCGTGGGGATGGTTTTCCACCAGTCATAAGCATCCCCCTGTAGCAAAGATACTGAGTACTCAAATCTAAGCTCCTCTGTGCAATGCAGTTTTTTGAATACCCGATCCATCCTCTCTAACCATTGTTCTCGCCTCTAGAGTATCTCAGGTCCACTTGAACTCTGTAGCCCCATACGTCAGCAAGTGGTCATATGGTCTAGCAGAAGACTGTGGTTGTACCACCGGTGTCGGTATTGGGACTTGAGGAGGCACAGTACCATCCAGTTGTTAGAACATTGCACTGCCGTCACGAGCTTAATCGAGCAGAGAACTGCGGTACTGCAGGGGCTGGTGCTACTGAACCACTGACATTATGTAGGCATGGGGCATCCCCTTGCACCTCAGCCTCTATCGATTGATCGACTGAACGATCACCCTCTTCCATAGTCAATTCGAGGATTTTAGACCTCCTGTACAATGATACAAGGAGATTTCCTCCCGTTAGTGCATTTTTATAATGTAATGTACTGTATGTATCAAACAATGATATTGAGCAGTTGTATGCGTGAAGAAAGACTATTCAAATAACATGTGAAAACAGTATTTAAAAACTTTGCTCTGATACCACTAAAACATGTCACACCCTACCCCTCTGTAAGGCATAACATGATCCCGTAGTATACCTAATGAATTACCAACTCCGTCTACTGATAATCCATTAAATACACTACAAGGGATTTTAAAAACTTTTCTTACTTCTTTTACAGTGGTGAGCACTATTTACAGGTGTGAAAGACTTTGGTGAACTGAAGTGAAACAACTAACTCATTTGATTTATTTGGAATATCTGTAAAAATTTTGGCAAGGTGCCATTTGTATTTTGGACAAAACAGTTCTTGAAAACATAAAAGGCACTTAAATATATTTTCAAATCTCAACTCCAACATTTTTATCAACACAACACATTTCTCAAGTCAAATCCACAGTGATTTTCAAAGACTAAGATACAAAGATATAACACAATTTTTACAAGCCAAATAACTCATAAGTATTTTATAACTTTCTTGTACAACTTAAATTTACAAGCTCAAAACCAAGAACAAAATATACATACAGTGAATATACATTCTGATTACAAAATGCCACATGTGGTATACTCACTATACCCAAAATCTCTCATTGGCGATACTAGCGGCCTAGCTCTTTGCCTGCTCTGTCTCTCTACTGCGACAAGAATGAAAGCTATCATTTGAGACAATGTCTCAGTGGTGCACAACATTTACCAAATACAAATTTTAAATCACAATTCATAAATCATATCAATAGTGGATACTTAAAACCATAGTTAAATTCAAGACAATAAATGTCAACAAGAATTTAAACTCCATTTGTTAATATCACAATAATTTTCAATAAGTCAGATCATGGTTGAATTCAATAGACAGTATATGTCAATAAGAGTTTAAATCAATTTCACAATCTCACAATACATAATAACACAATTCGATCAAATAATCAAGAATACGAGGTTGCCAATCTATAACACAATTTAGGCCATGACACAATTTTTCCATATATGCCGTGTTGTACACCACGACAAGACATGCTCACCCCAATAATCGAAATCAATGAGGGAGGAAGCTAGCTATATAATGAGAACTCATCCATACTCACCTCAGACTGGGAAGTCAAAGAGGGAGGAACATAATCATACTCACCCCAGACTAATAAGTCAAAGAGGGAGGAATAATCACACTCACCCCATTAATGGAGGAGGAACATATTATCAGTGTCATGCCAATTGTGAGTCAAAACAATTCCAAACATTTTATTCAAATGATCCGTAAGAATCCAATAAATTTCCAAAGTTATAATTTCATTCACAAAATAGCAACACAATTCGTAATTCACTTCAATTTCCACAAAAACCATTTACAGTGCTTTTCAATCAATAAGTATCCATCAAATACCATTCAAACAATTTTTCACAATTTAAAACAATGATATGCAAATAGTCAATATTTATTTCCATTGAAAATAATTCAAAAGAAACAGTTGTTGTGCACAAACCTCTGATGCCGCTCCCCCGGGTCTGGACTCAGTGTTTCCTTCCCTTTTCCTGAGTCTTTGGTAACTGAGAAACACAATTTGAAGTGTTTCAGTACTAATTTAAACTGTCTCTATCGATGGTGTTTGGTAAATAATGCACTGAACTCAATTATTCACTTAATCACCTAATATACCGACCCTCGTTGCGTTTTAGGTAAATTAGGTTTTAGTGTCGTTAATATGTCACATTCGATAGGGTTTTAGGTTTGGTACGTTTTGCCAAACTCGTTTCCTTGTTTAGTGCATTTTAATGCAACTTGCTGGATTCCAGGATACTGGTTTGACCTAGCCGGACGGCCTAGTTCCCTCAGTTTTCGGGCTTCGGTCAAAACTAAAAACTTGTAGATCTATGTCTTATTGCACGCGGGGCAAAATTTTAGGTCAATCCGAGTTAAGTAGACCAAGTTATGGTCATTACACTATTGCTGGTCAAATGGTATCAATTTAGGTCAATTTTTGGTCAATTTGGTCAACTCTGGTTCGGCCAGTTTTTGGACCCGAACTTGTGCAAGCTTTTTGACTTGCTTATGGTCATTTCTGGGCTTTGGTGTCTTCATAAGACTTGTAGGTATGGGTCTTATCTATTCTTGGTCAAAATTTCAGGTCAATTGGACCTGGTTTGAGTGAGTTATGGCCTAAACACTCACTGCTGCCCAATTGGTCATTTTTCAGGTCCTAATTGCACCTAATCCGAATTGGTCATTTTTTTAGGTCACCTTGCAAGCAGAATTTTGGCATGGTTTCTCAATGAAAGTTGGCACATTTTGTGCCTAGTTTCACCTCAAATTGGTCTCATACCAATTGAGGTTACACATTCAAGGTTATAGGCTAAAATATACACTGCCCTCAATATGCAATTCACATCCCAACTTCAAACACACACTTACCTTTGCAAGGTTTACTTCCATACCCTACCAAACTGTTTTGGCACATTACCAACAACATTTTCTACATTACATAAGCATTATTTTGGGCAGATTCCAATCACCCTCAACACACCAAATATCATTCACAATTACAATTTCTAAGTACCATTACAAACACACCTAAACATTACAAACTTTACATACACTTTACAATGTAAATTGACATACATATCATCAATCCTTCTAGGTCAATATGCTGCCCACACTCCCTTCAATATACACCATTATTCAAGTGTCCACAAGCTGCCACAATTCATTCATCAACATCACATTGCCGTACCATATGCCAATTCCCATCAAAGTGTATTATTCACCATATATACATGCATTAAATCACTAGGTTACTAAATCACCATGATTAACATTATTTCTCATCAATTATATACACAAATACCTCATCAAAAACGTGACCCATGGCTGTCCAAAATGGCAACAACAATAACCCTTCAAACTCAAAATTTTCCTTCACCAAACCAATACCCATAACATGCATAAAAACTTTAACAAAGGATTTCTCAAAAATGCAAACTTACCTTTATTTGTAACTTGCTAAACCTTCACCAAACTTCTCAAAATTAGTATCAATATCTTCCTTGTGATGTGTAGACCATTTTTTATGAAGGAACTTAAAGGATTGGAGTTGAAATGGAGGGGTTGATGGAGCTTCACTCAAATTCGCCATGGATGTTTCTAAGGAGTTTCTTACGGCATGGGTAAGGAGAAATGTTGAAGATGAAGTTTAATGGAAGCCATCTGCCCACTTAGCATATATTTTAATCCCATAGTGCCCCACTAAAAAAATTATATCATATAATAAGCCAAATGTGCATTTATTCCACATTTAACCCATAATTTCCACTATTTATTTTAGGTACCACCAATTTAATTTTTCATTTTATTTTCTAAGTGTAATACTATTTATTTTTAATGGAAATTTAGGTCAAAAGACAATTCGGGATGTCAAATGACCATAATGCCCTGTCGTTACGTTCGATTTTTCAGATACTGGTTTTGTTTGTTGTTAGATTTCTCACTTGTCTTTGTAGTAATTATTTAATTTTTCTTTGTTATTTCTAATGTTATTTATTCTTATACAAGGGTCTATTTAAGTCCTAAAAATATTTTTCGTGGTTCCCGCACCCGTATTAGTCAACGGTCCACGCCGTGACTTCCGCAAGGGCCACCCATCGCTAGGTTTTTCTACGCTTAACTTGGTTACATTTCTTTGCTATGATTTTTTCCTTTGTTTTTCTTGTATTTCCTTTTCTTGTATTTCATTATTTTATGTCTCCTCACCCATTTTGAAGTACGGTTCTTGGCATCCTAGCTGTCCGGACAACACTAGTCACCGGAGCAGCAGAACGCACTACCGAACTTAGGGGTGTTACAAACCCAATGTGGACACATGGCATAAACTTATTTAAAAGAGACAAATGGGCTGGAAAAATGAAATGAAAATCATATTTCTCTTCTCTTCATCTTCCTTACTGTGAACCTCCTCCATAGCCAAACCATTTTCAAGCTTTAAAAGCTTGATTTTCACTCACTTCTACCCAACAATACCCTAACCTAGCAACACAAAAAAGTGTTCTTGTATCTTGGAGATTCTTTTGGGAACAAAAAGAAAAGGAAAACAAGAATTCTAGCAAGTGGAAAATCTCACTCCATAGAGGTTAGTGACCTAAACCTTGAATTTCACTTTAAATTCATGTTTAAGAACTATAAATGTGTGCAAATGACAAAGAAAATTGATGAAATACCATTGGTATGCTAACCCTAAATTTAGGCAGCCTTGGTTAGGGAATGATTGTGATGAGTTTTATGGAGTTAACATGCTTGTATGGCTGCCCACAATATGTATCTACTAAGTGGATTGATGAAATGAAATGAAAATACATGGGTTGTAATGTTTGAGTTAGGGTTTGGGGTGGAAAAATGGGACTTTGACCATGTGATGATGAAAATAGGTTTTAATGGTCAATTAATGACCATTTGGTTCTATTTAAATAAAAAATGAAGTGTGTTGAGTAGTGGGATTTGGGTTTGGTGTGGCTGCCCTTGGTGACCTGCAGAATTGGACATGAGTCCAGCAGGTTTGGGCAGCAATAACTTGAATTTTTGAGGTTCAATTGGTGCAAGGCAAATTGGACATGAAACTAGACACATAATGGCACAACTTTGGTGAAGGAACCATGACCAGAAAACCAAACCAAGTTGACCAAAAGTTTTCCCTAATCCGGGTGACCTGCATTTTGCCTGGGCAAAATAACCAAATGAACAGTGTTTGGTCATTTGGCCATAACTCAGTGTAGAAAGGTCCAATTGACCTGAAATTTTACCAGCAACAAGCTGAGATATATACCAACAACTTTTATGAAGAGACCTAACACAAATTATGACCACAACATATTCAAAGAGTGAGTTGCAGTCACTGTTCCTAACACTGTAGATTTGGTCAGTTCAAAAATTTTGGAAAAACTTTCAATTTGGCCAATTGTGGTTTTTGGGCCATAACTTGAGCTAAAAAACTCCAAATAGAGTGATTCAAAAAAGGAAATTCAACTAGACAAAATTAGGAACAACTTTCATGTTGCTCATTTTGACAAATTCCCACTGCAAAAATGACCAATGGAACAGTAAAAACAATGCATGAAAACTGAAAATTCTGCCCAATTAACATTAAGCTCTGAAATGGTATTGGCAACCAATACCGACAATTTTTGAATGCAAAATGTGGTATGTTGGGAGTATTAAAACCAATGTACCTATTGTCTATGCAAAAGTCAACATTTTAGTTGACTAATGAAATGAATAGCAACATTCAAACTTGAAATTCAAAAATTGTGAAATTTGAAAGTGTAATATGCCCTAGTATACCTAACAAGATTGGTTTGGATAACTTGGCATGCCAATAGGGTTCTGTTAGCAGTATTGCATATGGTTTCATGCCATTCTGTGTTTCATGGCTTTTTATGACATTCAGTTTCATAATTATTACAGCTTGATAATTATTACAGCTTATTAGCTGTTTTGTTGCACACCGGGAGACACAATGTGACCGATGGTATGATGGTCTGAGGTACTTAGTACCTAGTGCCAGTTTACCCATTTATCTAGTCCAGTCGACTAGTATGGGTTACTTGGGCAATGATAATAACTTTTACCAAATTTGAATCAAATAATACTACAAAAAAAATAATATCAGAAATTAAGTCTACCCAAAAATGAAATCATACATTCTGCATAATTATTTTATTTTATTTTATTTTATATTGTCACCACTAAGCAGAATTGCTTAGCGCATCACATTTGCCTCGCACAGGTACTGGAGACCTAGCTGGGGAGCCCAGCAGACATCAGACAGGGTTAGCATTCAGAGCTGCATCTGGAGTCCAGAGTCACCTCACCTCTGTAGTGCATATGGTAGGACATTAGGATTTTAGGTAGCATTTTGTATTTTGTATTAGTTTTGGGATTGTAATTATAAACTCTTGAAATTATTTGATGATGTAAATATAAGAAATTTCATATTATTGAAATTTTCTGTATATTATGTTGAGAAATATATATGAATGTGCTTCCAGTAATGAAGTGAAAAGAAAATTTTCTGAAAATAGTGTTGTGATTTGAGTTTGAGATTTTGAGATTGACTTCAATGTGAATAATGGAGTTTGGATTTGGAAATTATATTGGAAGTGTTTTTAAATAGGTTCAGAAGAACTGTTTTTCCAATTTACAGCCGGCACTCTGCCGGATTTTCTATAAAATTTGCGAAAAAAATTCAGATTTATCAAAAATTGAAAATAAATGAATAAAAATGGATAAATTGTAATTGAAACATGAATTGGTGCTCCGGCACACTGAGTAGCATATCTTGCTCGGCTACACTGTAGACGGGTAGGGGTGTCACATTTAGTGGTATCAAAGCATCAGTTTAGGCATTTCTGGGAATAGATAGAGTGCATACCATTGCATTGCATTTGTAAGTGTTGAGGTGACACTGATGCAGATTTGTTTGTTTTCTTATTTTGAATAGGATATGGATCGTGCTTCACAAAGAGCAGTTGATGAAGAGGTAGAGAGTCGTGCTCCACCAAGGGCTAAATCTGGGGGCAGGGGAGAATCTGCTCCAGCAGTAGCTGAGGCACCTGCCCAACCTTAGTTTGCTCTATTTTAGCAAATGATTGAATTCTACCGGCAAATGATGGGGGCAATTCCACCACCACAACCACAGCCACAACCCCACCAGCACCACAGAAATCTCATCTGGAGTAACTACGAAAGCATGGGGCTATGGACTTCTTTGGGAAGAGGGAGGATGATCCCATGACAGCAGAAAACTGGTTGGATAGAACCATCAGAGTGCTAAAACAGCTTAACTGCACCCCTGAGCAGAACCTGGAGGGTGTTGTGTCCCTACTTCAGGATGATGCATATTAGTGGTGGGACACAGTAACCAGTGAGGTGCAACTGAAACGGATCACCTGGGAATTCTTCCTTACTGAGTTCAGGAAGAAATATGTTAGCAAAGTGTACCTAAAAGAGTGAAGAAGGGAATTTATCAGTATGAGACAGAGACAATTGTCAGTGGTTGAATATGAGCGTGAGTTTGTCAGACTGAGCTGATATGGGAGGGAGATAGTCCCTACAGAGGCAGAGAGGTGCAGAAGGTTTGAAGAAGGGCTTAATGACAATATCAAAGTTATGATAACAGCATTGGAGATCACAGATTTTGCTAAGCTAGTAGATGCTGCATCAAAAGTGGAAAGGGTCAGAATAAATGAACAAAATAGAAGGGAAAGACAGCAGAAGAGGGGTTCGGGTCAGTCCAGTGCATTTTCTGCTCCCAGTAAGAAGAGTAAGGGTCCTCCTGCTCAGAGTTCAGGACCACCACAGTGGTCGTGGTCACCTTAGGGGCCTGCACCACGCTCACACCTAGAAGAGTTCCACACCGTCAGTGGGCAGTTCTCCAGGGACGGTGTTTAGGGGACCAGCCCCAGCATCTTCTGCCTGTCAGTACTACCAGATGTGGCATAAGGGAGACTGTTGGCGAGTGACCAGTGCATGTTTACGGTGTGGATCTACAGAACATTAGATCAAGAATTGTCTGAAGAGGACTACTACAGTTGCTCTAACACAGGCTGACAGACCTGCTCCTGCACCACAAAGGGGTAGGAAGCTCGGTAAATCTAAGGCAGCTGGTCCATCACTGAGGCCTGCATCTGAGTCAGTTGAGAGGCCAAACACTAGAGTACCTGCCAGGGCCTATGCCATCAGAGCTCAGGAGGAGCAAGATGCCCCGAATGTCATCAGGGGTACATTTTCCCTCTACAATACTTCTGTGCATGCATTGGTGGATCCAGGATCCACTCATTCCTACATTTGCATCAAACTACCCGTAGAGAGGGGAGTTCCAGTAAAGGAGAGTGATCAAGACATTCTTATCACAAATCCACTGGGCCACAGTGTGGTAGTGAATAAGGTGTATAAAGGTTGCCCGTTGAGGATTTAGGGGTATGAATTCTCGACAGACCTAATTGAATTGCCCTTCCACGAGTTTGACGTGATTTTGGGAATGGATTGGTTATCACGTCATTAGGTAATAGTAGATTGCAAATTGAAGAGGATTTCTCTGAAAACTTCTGAGGGTATTGAGATTACTGCTGTGGGTGAAAAGACAAATTTCCTGTCCAATGTTATCTCAGCCACAGTTGCAAGAAGATTGATGAGAAAAGGCTGTGAAGCTTACCTAGCACACGTGGTTGATACTAGGCAAGCTAAGCCAAACCTATGTGATATACCCACAGTAAGAGACTTCCCATATGTATTTCCTGAAGAATTGCCTGGTTTACCACCAGAAAGGGAAGTCTAGTTTGCTATTGAGGTAATGCCGGGTACAACACCCATTTCTATTGCTCCTTATAGGATAGCACCCACTGAATTGAGGGAGTTGAAAACTCAATTGCAAGAGTTGCTTGATAAGGGGTTCATACACCCCAGTGTGTCACCATGGGGAGCTCCGGTGCTGTTTGTGAAGAAGAAGGATGGAACCTTGAGATTGTGTATTGATTACTGATAGTTGAACAAAGTAACTGTGAAGAATAAATATCTGTTGCCCAGAATTGACGATCTGTTTGATCAGTTGAAAGGAGCCGGTGTATTTTCAAAAATTGATCTCAGGTCAGGGTATCATCAGTTGAGGGTAAAGGATGTAGATGTGTTAAAAACTGCATTCAGAACCTGGTATGGGCATTATGAATTTTTAGTGATGTCGTTTTGGTTAACAAATGCACTAGCAGCATTTATGGACCTTATGAACCGTATCTTCCATCCATACTTAGATCGATTTGTAGTGGTCTTTATTGATGATATTCTGGTGTATTCCAAGACTAGGGAAGAACATGATGAACATTTGAGGATTATTCTGCAAACCCTGCGAGAAAAGAAGCTGTATGCTAAGCTATCCAAGTGTGACTTCTGGATGAGTGAAATCTCTTTCCTTGGACACATAGTATCAGTAGAGGGGATTAAAGTGGATCCCAAAAAGATAGAAGCAGTGATGGAATGGAAGCCTCCCAGAAATACAACTGAGGTCAGAAGTTTCTTGGGGTTAGCTGGGTATTACAGAAGATTTGTGAAGGGGTTTTCTCTTATAGCTACTCCAATGACCAAGTTATTGCACAAGAATGTGAAATTTTGCTGGAACGACAAGTGCCAAGCCAGTTTTGAGAGGCTGAAGGCTATGTTAACAGAAGCACCAGTGTTAACACAGCCAGGGTCGGGAAAGGACTTTGTCGTCTACAGTGATGCCTTGCATAATGGGCTAGGGTGTGTATAGATGTAAGAGGGGAAAGTGGTCGCCTATGCTTCCAGGCAGTTAAGGCCACATGAACAGAACTACACTACTCATGATCTGGAGTTAGCAACAATTATCTTCGCACTGAAGATATGGAGGCATTATTTATATGGTGAAAAATGCTACATCTATACAGACCACAAGAGTCTAAAATATTTGCCAACCCAGAAGGAGCTCAATCTTAGACAGAGGCGATGGATTGAGTTCCTAAAGGACTATGATTGTGTGATAGATTATCATCCTGGGAAGGCAAATGTAGTTACTGATGCTTTGAGCAGGAAGTCCATCACAGCTTTAAGATCACTAAATGCCTGTCTGTCCTTAGCTCAAAGTGGAGCTATTTTGGCTGAGTTGCAAGTGAGGCCAACCCTACTACGGCAGATACAAGATGGGCAGAGGGCAGATGAAAAATTAATAACTATTGTGGGTAAAATTCCAGAAGGAAAGGAAACTGAGTATGAGGTGAAAGCAAATGGGTGTCTGTATTACAGAGGAAGAGTGTGTGTACCAGATGATGGGGAACTGAAGACTAGTATTCTGAAAGAAGCACACACTAGTGTTTATGCTATGCACCCGGGAAGCACGAAAAATGTATAATGATTTGAAGCCTCATTATTGGTGGCCTGGTATGAAGAGGGATATAGCTGACTATGTGACTAAGTGTTTGACATGTCAGCAAGTTAAAGTCGAACATCAAGTTCCATCAGGATTGCTACAGCCTATAAGCATACCTGAATGGAAATGGGACCGGGTCACTATGGATTTTGTTAGTGGTCTACCTCTCACCCAAAGGAAGCATGATTCAGTGTGGGTGATAGTGGATAGATTGACGAAGTCAGCACATTTTCTGCTAGTTAGGACTGACTACTCATTGGAGAAGTTAGCAGAATTGTATATCAGTGAGATAGTTAGACTGCATGGAATCCCACTTTCCATCATATCTGATCGAGACCCAAGGTTTACATCGAGATTCTGGAAAAAGTTGCAAGAAGCCTTGGGCACACAACTCCGTTTTAGCACAGCTTTTCATCTTCAGACGGATGGACAGTCAGAACGAGTAATCCAGATCCTGGAGGATATGCTAAGGAGTTGTGTCATTGAGTTTGAGGGGAGTTGGGATAGATACGTCCCACTGGCAGAATTCGAATATAACAATAGCTACCAAGCTAGCATTCAAATGGCTCCGTATGAAGCATTGTATGGGAGGAAATGTAGAACCCCAGTGGGTTGGGCTGAATTGGGTGAAGATAAGCTGGTAGGACTAGACCTGGTGAAACAGACTGAGCAAAAAGTGAAGATAATCAAAGCTAACTTGAAGGTTGCCTTAGATAGACAGAAATCATATGCTGACTTGAAGAGAAAAGAGATAGAGTATGCAGTTGGCGATAAAGTATTTCTCAAAGTCTCACCGTGGAAGAAAGTACTAAGGTTTGGGAGAAAGGGTAAGTTAAGCCCTAGGTTCATTGGCCCATATGAAGTCATTAAACGTGTGGGACCAGTGGCCTATCGGCTAGCTTTACCACCAGAACTGGATAAAATCCATAATGTATTCCATGTTTCTATGCTGAGAAGATATCACTCGGACCCTTCACATGTCATTTCCATGGAAGAGATTGAAATCCAACCGGACTTGACATATATCGAAGAACCTATACAGATCCTAGCTCGAGAAGTGAAGGAACTGAGAAATAAACAAATTCCACTGGTGAAAGTGCTTTGGAGGCACCACAACACTGAAGAAGAAACTTGGGAAAGTGAAGAGATGATGAGGCAACAGTTCCCTCAACTATTTGCATCAGGTAAATTTCGAGGACGAAATTTTTATTAGAGGGGAAGAGTTGTAACACCCTACTTGTAGCAACTCCGTACATTCTATTGTTCCGGTGATCAGTGTCGGTCCGGACAGCTAGAACGTCCGGAAAAGTATTTAAACTAAAGTGAGGAACCAAAATTAACTCAAATATTAATAAGAAAAATTTAGGAAAAATTTTAGAAATAAAATACAACCAAGTTAAATGAGTCGGTGCCCTAGCGATGGGTAACCTAGTGAGAAGTTGCGGTTCTCGCAACTAGGAGCCCTAAACCCAGGAGAAAAATTATAAAATAATTATTGGGACTCCAGAGAAGGGTTATTGAGGTTCTTATGGCATTAGAATGCTAAGAAAATGCTTAGAAAAATTTTTCAATCGGTACAGACAATTTTGGCCCGTTAAGCCAAACAGAGGGCATTTTGATCATTTCATCTTCAAAAATAATTTTTGGCCAACTTGTCCAGTTAAATAAACAATTTATATAACATAAAATATGATTAAATGTTGTTAAAAATTTAATTGAAATTAATTAGACAAGAAATAGAGAGAAAATGAAAGAAAATGGCATTATGACATCATAGTGATGTCATTAAAGTTTTCCCAACCAACCCAATGTGGACACATGGCATAAACGTATTTAAAAGAGACAAATGGGATTGAAAAATGAAATTAAAATCAGATTTCTCTTCTCTTCATCTTCCTTGCCGTGAACCTCCTCCATAGCCAAACCATTTTCAAGCTTTCAAAGCTTGATTTTCACTCACTTCTACCCAACATAACCCTAACCTAGCAACACAAAAAAGTGTTCTTGCATCTTGGAGATTCTTTTGGGAACAAAAAGAAAAGGAAAACAAGAATTCTAGCAAGTGGGAAATCTCACTCCATAGAGGTTAGTGACCTAAACCTTGAATTTCACTTTAAATTCATGTTTAAGAACTATAAATGTGTGCAAATGACAAAGAAAATTGATGAAATACCATTGGTATGCTAACCCTAAATTTAGGCAGCCTTGGTTAGGGAATGATTGTGATGAGTTTTATGGAGTTAACATGCTTGTATGGCTGCCCACAATATGTATCTACTAAGTGGATTGATGAAATGAAATGAAAATGCATGGGTTATAAAGTTTGAGTTAAGGTTTGGGGTGGAAAAATGGGACTTTGACCATGTGATGATGAAAATAGGTTTTAATGGTCAATTAGTGACCATTTGGTTCTGTTTCAATAAAAAATGAAGTGTGTTGAGTAGAGGGATTTGGGTTTGGTGTGGCTGCCCTCGGTGACCTATAGAATTGGACATGAGTCCAGCAGGTTTGGGTAGCAATAACTTGAATTTTAGAGGTTCAATTGGTGCAACGCTAATTGTACATGAAACTAGACACATAATGGCACAACTTTGGTGAAGGAATCATGCCTAGAAAACCAAACCAAGTTGACCAAAAGTTTTCCCTAATCCGGGTGACCTGCATTCTGCCTGGGCAAAATGACCAAATGAATAGTGTTTGGTCATTTGGCCATAACTCAGTGTAGAAAGGTCCAATTGACCTGAAATTTTACTAGCAACAAGCTGAGATATATACCAAAAACTTTCATGAAAAAACCTAACCCAAATTATGACTAAAACATATTCAAAGAGTGAGTTGCAATCACTGTTCCTAACACTGTAGATTTGGTCAATCCAGAAATTTTGGAAAAACTTTCAATCCGGCTGGGCCATAACTTGAGCTATAAAACTCGAAATAGAGTGAGTCAAAAAAGGAAATTTAACTAGAGAAAATAAGGAACAACTTTCATGTTGATCATTTTGCCAAATTCCCACTACAAAAATGACCAATGGAACAGTAAAGACAAAGCATGAAAACTGAAAATTCTGCCCAATTAACATTAAGCTTAGAAATGGTATTGGCAACCAATACCAACAAATTTTGAATGCAAAATGTGGTATGTTGGGAGTATTAAAACCAATGTACCCATTGTCTATGCAAAAGTCAACATTTTAGTTGACTAATGAAATGAATAGTAACATTCAAACTTGAAATTCAAAAATTGTGAAATTTAAAAGTGTAATATGCCCTAGTATACCTAACAAGATTGGTTTGGATAGCTTGGCATGCCAATAGGGTTCTGTTAGCAGTACTGCATATGGCTTCATGCCATTCTATGTTTCATGGCTTCCCATGCCATTCTGTGACATAATAGCCTTTAGCTATGTTATTTGTGTTGATATGCTTGAGTTTTAACCCTAATAATTATTACAGCTTATTAGCTGTTCTGTTGCACACCGGGAGACACAATGTGACCGATGGTGTGATGGTCCGAGGTACTTAGTACCCAGTGCCAGTTTACCCGTTTATCCAGCCTAGTCGACTAGTATGGGTTACTCGGGCAATGATAATAACTTTTACCAAATTTGAATCAAATAATACTACAAAAAAAATAATATCATAAATTAAGTCCATCCAAAAATGAAATCATACATTCTGCATAATTATTTTATTTTATTTTATTTTATTTTATATTGTCACCACTAAGCAGAATTGCTTAGCGCGTCACATTTGCCACGCGCAGGTACTGGAAACATAGCTGGGGAGCCCAGCAGACATCAGACAGGGTGAGCATTCAGAGCTGCATCCGGAGTCCAGAGTCACCTCACCTCTGTAGTGCATATGGTAGGACATTTGGATTTTGGGTAGCATTTTGTATTTTGTATTTTGTATTAGTTTTGGGATTGTAATTATAAACTCTTGAAATTATTTGATGATGTAAATATATGAAATTTCATATTATTTAAATTTTCTGGATATTATGTTGAGAAATATTTATGAATGTGCTTCCAGTAATGAAGTGAAAAGAAAATTTTCTGAAAATAGTGTTGTGATTTGAGTTTGAGATTTTGAGATTTACTTGAATGTGAATAATGGAGTTTGGATTTGGAAATTATATTGAAAGTGTTTTTAAACAGGTTCAGAAGAACTGTTTTTCCAATTTACAGCTGGCACTCTGCTGGATTTTCTATAAAATTTGCAGAAAAAATTCAGATTTATCAAAAATTGAAAATAAATGAATAAAAAGGGATAAATTGTAATTGAAACATGAATTGGTGCTCCAGCACACTGAGTGGCATATCTTGCTCGGCTATACTGTAGACGGGTAAGGGGTGTCACAGGTATTGTTTTAGCAGTGCTACGAAAGGCTTTATGCCTGTATTCATGGCTTTATGCCCGCACTCATGGCTTTATGCCCGCATTCATGGCTTTATGTCCGCACTCATGGCTTTTATGCCCGATTATATGTTATCATGGCTTTTTGGCTATACTGACTGCATACGTGGTTGACGTTCTGCGTCCCATGGTATGACGGCCCGAGGCACCGCGGTGTCCAGTGCCAACGACCCGTTATCCTGTTTAGTCAGCCTGTCGTAGGTTACTTGGGCAGTGTAATTTATTGAAATAAATTAAGACTATTAGTAATTAAAAATATTAGAAACCAAATAAATGAGTTAATAAGACTTCAAAAGAATTAGTTAGAATTATGAAATGATCCAAACCAAATAAAAATTGTTAAGTAAAATGATAAAAGAATTGCAAAAATAGGTATAACTTAACTAAATATTTTAAATGTACCTTCTATTGCCATATGAATATAAACTGAGTATTTTTATTAATTCTGTATATTGTACATTATCATTGTGAATTTAGGAATTAAACGCTTCCAAAGCGGAACAAATTAGAACAAAAGATAATTAATATTAGACACATTGTATTAAATTAATTTGATTCTTAAATATTCAAATTATGCTTCATTCTTTCTTTATTTGTATATTTTATTTTCTTGTTATATTATTGCACCACTAAGCAGCAATGCTTAGCGTGATGGATTTGTTTCCTCGCGCAGGTACTTTGACTAAGATTTTTGGAGTCCAGATCTGCAGAAGTGTCTAAAGTATTCAAGGTTGTCACCTCCTCAGCAATGCATGTAGATAGGGCCCATATAGATCATATTTTGTATTTTGTATAAAATGCTAGATATTATATCGTAATGTAGATTATGAACAGGTAATTAATAGAAATGTGATGTAAATTAATAAATTAGCTTTTTCATATGTAATTAATTTATATATCATGTAAATTAATGAAATTTGAAAATTTTACTTATGTGATTTGAGCATGAATGAGATTGTATGGATTTGAAGACAGATTTAAAATATATAGATAATGCATGGAAATGAATATGAAATTGAGATATATGAATGGGATGTGAATTATGAGATGGTTATGAGAATAATTGATGAGATTTTATTTTGAAAATATTGTTGAATTCCAAGCAGGTGAATAGTAAAATACGCCAATGTGAAATAAAATAGGGGAAACCCTGCTGGTTTCTCCAAAGAAAGATAATTGATATTAAATTAAACGAATTCAAAATTACTAAAATAATAAAGTAAGATAAGATAGGGTGCTCCGGCACTGAATGTAGCACGCTTTGCTCGGTTACACTATAGTCGGGTGAGGGGTGTTACAGTTCCTCTGCATTCTTTGAGTACACCAAAATATCATCAATGAACACCACAACAAACTGGTCCAAATATGGCCTGAAGATAGTGTTCATCAGGCCCATAAAAACAGCTGGAGCATTAGTCAACCCGAATGGCATTACTAAGAACTCATAGTGGCCATACCGAGTCCTAAAGGCAGTTTTAGGAATACATTGCTCCTGCACCCTCAACTGGTAGTAGCCCGATCTCAAGTCAATTTTGGAGAATATAGTTGCATCCTTCAACTGATTAAACAAATCATCAATCTGTGGTAAAGGATATCTATTGTTTATGGTCACCTTATTCAACTGTCTGTAGTCTATGCATAGGCGGAGAGTACCATCCTTCTTCTTCACAAATAATACTGGTGCTCCCCAAGGTGACACGCTAGGGCGGATGAAACCCTTATCTAACAATTCCTGCAATTGCACCTTCAACTCTTTCAACTCAGCAGGTGCCATCCTATAAGGAGTGATAGAGATTGGCTCCACACCAGGCATAGTCTTAATTTCAAACTGCACCTCTCTTTCCGGAGGCAATCCTAGCAATTCTTCTAGAAAAACATCCGGAAAACCCCATACCATAGAAATATCTTTAAGATCTGGACTCCCTACCTAGGTGCTATCACATGAGCTAGATAAGCTTCACATCCCTTTCTAATCATCTTTCTAGCAAGTGCAGCTGAAATGATATTGGATGGCAATAACTACCTCTCCCCGTGTATCACTACGTCTGCATACTCGGGAAGACCAAAAGTGACTGTCTTTGGTCTACAGTCGATCATGGCGTGATGCCTGGCTAACCAATCCATGCCCAAAATGATATCATAATCTCGAAAGGGCATGTCAATTAAGTCTGATAGGAATGCATGTCCTTGGATCACCAAAGGACAATCCTTATACAATTTGTTCACCCTAACCTCTTGTCCTAAAGGACTAGTCACTAGCACATCATAATCCAATTTCACACAAGGAATAGCAACAGAGCATGCAATACTGGCACTAGCATAAGAATGTGTAGAACCAGGGTCAAACAGCACATATACATCTCTACCAAAGATGGAGAAAGTACCAGCCACAACATCTGATGTCTTAGCTTCATCCCTCTAGTGCATGGTGTACACCCTGGCTGATGCACCACTCTGCTCTAGTTGGCTCGCTGTGCCCTGGCTACCAGAAGTGTTACCTCTACCCCTGCCTCGGCCTTTACTAGCTGTCTGTTGTCCTCTGGAAGCAGAACCTTGAACAGATCCCTCACTGGTGGTAGGCGGCCCAGACCTGCGAGCACTAGTGCAATCTCTAGCAAAATGCCCACTTCCACCACAGTTGTAATAGGCTCCTATGGCCTTATAACATACTCCTCCATGATTCCTGCCATAGGTTTCAAAGGTACGAGTAGGAAAGGAACCCCTAGATGTCTGCTGTCCGGATCTAGGTGGCCTCTGCCCTAAGAATCTTCCCCTACTAGATCCTCTGTTACTTGGTCCCCTAAAGCTTTTCCTCTTACCCGAATTGTTACTTGGACTCTGACTTGTAGGCTTACTGCTCTTCTCTTTTTCAGTGGTTACCTTCTCAGATGCCCCTTCCAGTTCATTCCTTTCCAAATCAAGGGCCTGTGATATCAACCCAGAGAAGTTGTCATGTCAAAACCCAACCACTTGCAATCTCAAACTAGGCTTCAAACCGGCCTCAAACTGTTTGCATCTGTCTCTACTGGTAGTGAGTAGGCTTCCAGCATAGTGGCTGAGGCAGGAAAAGCCTTTCTCATACTCGGCTACAGTCCTGTTCCCTTGCTTCAAACTGAGAAACTCCTATAGCTTCATATCTACATATGTGTCAGGAACATACTTCTGTCTAAATTCTCTGAGAAAGTCATCCCATGTCAACACAGGGGGCTTAACTAAACTATGAGGAATGGTCTTCCACCACTCATATGCATCTCCATGCAGTAGAGAGACCGAGTATTCGAACTTCAAATCATTGGTGCAGTGCAGTTTCTTGAATACTCTCTCCATCCGTTCTAACCATTGCTCAGCTTCCAATGGATCCACTGTAGCCTTGAACTCTGTTGCCCCATACTTCATTAAGTTGTCATATTGTCTGGCTGGGGATGGTGGTTGCACTGGAGGTGCATGCACAGGAGCTTGGACTGTTATATTGCTAGCCATTTGCTGAAATAATGGAGCCATCTGCTGAGTGAACTGAGCAGGAAACTGCATAGGCGGGGCCAGGGTTATTGACCCACGGCATTCTCGAGGAGCCGGGCCTCCCCTGCACCTCACCTCATCGATTGTTCTACGGTGTGATCCCCCTCTTCCATACTGAATCACAAGGAATTCTACTCCTTGGATAACCAACACTAGGAGATTTCCCTCCATTTGTCCATATTTATGATGTAATGCACTATATGTATCAATTAATGACAGTTGAGCAGTTGTACTTATCAAAATTTTTGAAATATGCAATTTCAAAACTTGTATGAAAACCAGAGCTCTGATACCACTAAAACACGGTCTTTTGGTGGCATTTAAGGGTACCTATCAGAGCACTTGCAGGCGTTACGTATCGCCGTCCCTGCAAGCTCCTGGGCAGAGAGCCATGCTTCGCCACAGTTCACTTGTGAGAGTTCCCAGGAATCGTAGGCGTTACGTATCACTGTCCCTACTTTGCTCTGATACCAATTGTAACGGTCGGGCTCTAACCACTAGAGGAATTGTCCGCTTTGGCCATAAGCCTCACAATTTTCAAACACCAAAGTTTGCAATTTTTCCTAATCCTACTATTTCATTACCTCCATTCATCAACCCAATGTCAATTCAAACTAAATAAACCTCAAATGATTATAATTTAACACTACACACACCAATTTCACTCTCTAGCACCAAAACTCCAATTTTCCCATGAACCCTAATCTTTCATAATTAAATTTATATACATTTCATGCAATTTCTTTGCCCCAATCATTTACACGATTTCAACTAAGCTTAATCTCATCATAAATTTTATTCAAAGACTTCAAACCCTAACTTTTCTCCAATTTGGCCAAAACCTTAGTTTAGATTACATACATGTTTTCTTTCATTTTCTTATGAAATTTCATGCTTTCTCATGTAAATTCATCACACCCAAACTTGATTCAAAGCATATTTGGTTAATCAAGCATGAAAGAGAGTGCTTACCTCACTTGATGATTTTCCCACTTCCAATCTCTTCCAAATCTTGTTCGTCTTCTAATCTCTTGTTTTTCCTTGCTTTTAATCCCTAAATCAAAGATTAATTTGATGTTCTCTACCAATTAGATAGAAAACCCATGGAGGAAAAGTAAGGAATTGAGTTTTGAGAATGGGTGTCAATGGAGAAAGAAGGAAGAAAAAGAAAGAAAGAAAGAGAGAAGGAGAGAGAGTGGGTGGTAACTAAATGGGGGAGAGAAGAGGGTTTTTCCCTTTATATATTTATCCCTATTTATTTATTTATTTATTTATTTCATTTAATTGAGTTGTCCAAAGCTCATTGATACAAAAATTTTAATTGGGTCAAAATGGAATTAAAATTCTAGATTTTTATTTCTTTTATTTTCTTTTCACTTTATACTTGAATTCTTTTCCTAAAAAAATATTTTATAATTCAATATATTATTTTCATTTAATTTAATTTACATTTTGGTCAAAAGTCAACTCTTGAGGCGAATTGACCAAAATGCCCCTTATTGGGTCATAATCCGTCTTTTTCAATATACCCGGTGAATCCTTATATTTTTGGGTCACTTGAATTTTTATTGTGTCTATCTCAATTATTTTTCTATTTATTTTTGGTCCTCAAGGTGTCTTTAAATAGTACTAGTCACGGACCAAAAATGGTACTATTCATAACTCTGATGTTCGGGATGTTACAAGGATTCTATTAGCAATAGCTGCATACTATGATTATGAGATTTGGCAGATGGATGTCAAAACAACTTTTCTCAATGGAAACATTGATGAAAACATTTTCATGGAACAACCTAGGTGTTTTGAATTCCAAGATAGTTCCAAGGTGTGCAAGCTAAAGTGATCCATTTATGAGTTAAAACAGGCTTCGAGGAGTTGGAACATCCGTTTTGATGAAGCCATTAAGTTATTTAGTTTTATAAAAAATGTGAATGAGCCATGTGTATATAAGAAGGTTAGTGATAGTGCTATCACTTTCCTTGTATTGTATGTGGATGATATTCTATTAATAGGTAATGACATAGGTATGTTAACAACTGTAAAAGTATGGTTGTCAAATACATTCTCCATGAAAGACTTAGGTGAAGCAACCTATATTCTAGGAATTCGTATCTATAGAGATAGAGTGAAAAGAATAATTGGTTTATCCCAAAGTCTATACTTGGAAAAGGAGTTAAAGAAGTTTAACATGCTTGATTCCAAGAGAGGATTGTTACTAGTAAGACATGGTATCCACCTTTCTAAAGAGATGTCTCCAAAGACACCTGAAGAAAGAGATATAATGGCCAAGATTCCATATGCTTTGGCTATTGGAAGTTTAATGTATGCAATGATGTGTACTAGGCCGGATATCACACATGCTGTTAGTTTGACTAGCAGATTTCAATCTAATCCAGGTTTGGAACATTGGATAGCTGTCAAGAATATCCTTAAGTACTTAAGAAGAACTAAGGATTTATTCTTGATTTATGGAGGTGGTGACTTGCAATTGGATGGTTATACTGATTCTGATTTCTAATCAGATATCGATGATAGAAAGTCTACCTTTGGGTTTGTGTTCATTAGTAATAGAGGTGCAGTCAGTTGGAAGAGTTCCAAACAGAGTACGACTACTGATTCCACTACATAAGCTGAATATATTGCTGCATTAGATGCTGCAAAAGAGGTTGTTTGGATAAAGAAGTTCGTGTCAGAACTTGCTATAGTTCCTTCCATTGAATTAGTAGTTCCTCTCTATTGTGACAACAATGGAGTAGTCATATAGGCTAAGGAACCCTGGTCTCACCAGAAATCCAAACACATAGAAAGGCGCTACCACATTATCAGAGAGATAGTTGGGCGAGGCAATATAGCCATGCGAAAAATAGCATCAGCTGAAAATCCAGCTGATCCATTCATGAAGCCTATGTCACAAGCTCAGTTAGACCGACATCATGAGAAGATGGGTCTAAGATATTTTAATGTATGGCTCTAGTGTTGTGGGAGATTGTTAGTAGTATGCCCTAGAGCATATCATTTAGTATGTATCTTGTACATATTTTATTAATAAAAGGTAATTTCACTTTTCCATTTACATAATGTATTTATGTGTAATAGAAAAGGTCCATTGATATTTTGTTAGAAATTCTATTCTTAAGTTGTTAAGAATATGAGTGACAGTATTTTTAGCACAAAGTATCATAAATTGGCTCACAAATGAGGATACTTCACTGTAATCATATTTGTTCCCAAGGTATTTATATAAGATATAAATAAGATGGAGTGGTGAGTCTCATGCCACATAACAAACATGATAGGCACTTATGCATGATAAGTAGGCCTAATTGGTGACGCATATGACAAGCACATGGAGTTTACTCTTGTCAATGCATTGTCATATATCATATCAGTGCATATAATCTTTAGACCTGAGATAACAAAGTTTTCTTATACATAAGTAGTTTGAGTTTGATACTCCTTTCATACTTGTACTGTGTATGGGTATATGGGCATGTGTTGACTCCTACTAGTTATATATGGAGATAGGTCTTGATCAAGATAGAATTTGTTACCCTAAGTAAATAGGGATAAAATCTTATGTTCATTTAATTGTTCTTGATGTTTCAAGTTCCTGGCCAAGACAGACAGATTTAGTTAGAAAAGAGTTTATAACAAGAAAATCTAATTAATCAAGAACTAGAATTAAAAGAGAACATAATATTCATAGCAAATGGGGTTTGACATTAACCATGACTCCAGCTCGAATTGGGATTTTGTAATAGAGAGATTCTAGTGTATGGTAATATATGATTAAAGGTTATTTAAGATATTCCTTATTACTGATTGGGTGGCTATGGCAAGCTATTCTAGGTGTCAACCATGGTCTATGAGTTGCCTAAGATGATTTAGAGAAATCATTTATAGTAAGAAAGAGTTCTGATGATATTAAGAGTTAATATCATATCTCATTGCCAATTAGTGATGAGCCTAGTGAGTCACACACATACACAAGTTAATCACCAAGTAAAATGTGATTTAATTGATTAATTAAAGAGTTTAATTGATTAATTAAATAGGTTTGGTTTGCAATAAGATTACAAAGTCCCAAGCATGGCTTGAAACCAAATCTAGGTTATTAGATATATAGTATAAGTTAAATTTATATTTAAAGTGTTTAAATATGAATTTAATTGTGAGAAATTAATTAATGGAGATTAATTAATTGATTTATATTTGATATAAATTGATTAGAAGGGGAGAAATAATGATTTTGGATTGAGAACTCAAAATTACAACATAAGGTTAATTTGGTCATTTCACATAGTGACATGTGGCACCATGAGATGGTGACATGTGGCACCATGAGATGGTGGCACATGGCATCATATAAGCTTGCCATTTGTCTTCCTATCATTTAAGATGATCAAAGTCAAGATTAAGTCTAGCTTTGACACTTAGCTTAATGTGATTAAGTCAATTAAAATTAAGATATAATGTGGTGGTGACATGTGGCATAGGGTTTAAGTGACTTAATGACCTAATTATAAAAGGGAAAAGAAAGAAGAATAAAAAACACAACATTCTCTCTAGCCTCTCTAGGGTGGCGGCACACCTCTCTCCCTCTCCTCTTCATCTTTTCTCATCAATTCAAAGAGAATCACTCCATTCCCTTTGAATTAAAATTGCTAGAAATTGTTTCTAGTGTCCTATACACACATACAACCTCTCTAAAGGCAAAAACCCAAATTATAATTAGTTGGCAAGGCTTGAGAAGTTGATTTAGGGGCTGCCCATTGGTGATCTTGGTGTGGACAAGCTAGAGGGACAACACTTGGGGTCCTAGGTACTTCCTAAAGGTGCCAATTGCATCCATAGTGCATCAATGAGGTTAGTGTCCAAACTTCTTTTTTAAACTAGGGTATAAATGAATTAATTTGTTAATTCACGATCTTGAATGGCAAACATAGATCCTAATACATATTAAAAGTGTTTTAATATACAATTGAGCATTGAAATTAATTAGGCACATAACAGATGTGGCATGATGCATGAAACCCTAGAAGAAAATTTTGAAATTCAATGCTCTAACGAACCAATTATTATGCTTCTGCTACTTCATATACTATATGCATTTAAAAATTCTTTATATAAAACATTTTAGAAATTTACTTAATCTTTATAAATTTATCACCTTTAGGTGTACGAAATTATTGTTCATTCCCAATCATATGCTTTATATGTATCATCTCAAAATTTAATATATAATCAATACCTTTGGGCTGAATAATTATACATTAAATTTGACACATCCTTAAAATCATGTAAGATCAACATCTTTTAAGAATTCAACAAAAAAGGTCATTTTAGTAGTTACGTTCCCCATTACATTAAAAGAAATTCTTACACCAGGATATTCTTTATATTACCTTAAAAATAACCTTAATTATGGCTTTAATTAGAACTTAGAACTGAACTGAAATAAATAAAGGGTTCAGTGCAAATTTCTAATAATGGAAGGACTTTATGGGAAGAACTAATAATTTTTATGGGTTGAATTCGAAATTGAAGAATTACTGCCACTCTTCCTCTTAGGTGTGTTTTTCACACATCTTCTTCCCTATAACCAGTGGTGATTTTCCATCTCTAATGAACTGATTTTACACTCAATAAAGAAAACCAAGAAATTCAACTCCTTCTAAACCTAAACATATGTAAACATGTATTTTCTTGAGCAATTAACTTTATATGCTTCTTAGAAAAAAAAAAAAAAACTTTATATGCTCAAAATATGATTATAAACAAATAACTTATCACAAAACTATTGTGGAAAATCCCGTAAGTGCGTAGATCATTAACAAATAATAAAGTGATCAATGAGTATCATTCTCATGAGGACCATGTTGAGTACAAAATTACACAGAAAGTATGATTATGTAAACTATTGAATTTGAGAGGGATGATTAAACTAAAACTAACTATCACTAAAGGCAAATATAAACTAATTAAATAAACTAAATATCAACGAATTAAAACATTCCGGAGCTAAGGGTTCACACTTCAATCAATTATAGACCTAATCCAATTTATTCAATAAATATGAAATTATTACTTTGAAGGAAATTAATTCTAAATTATCTTAAGTCGTTTCTCAAGGCACTCAAGATGTATCTTAATCAACTTAAACCATACATTCATGGCAATTAAATTAATTAAAACCCATTAAGTTCTTTGATTAATTGTTAAATCTACATAGAATATCAGCCTATCTCTAGATCAAGAACCATAAGTTCAAAATCCTATTATTCCAATATTAGTCTTCACCTTTTAGTCATGTAATTAATATCTAAAATCAATACTAAGTGGAGCTCAACACATAGCATGCATTAAGAGCATAAGAAATTGAATTAAAGAATAAAATACCCAAGATATTAAATAAAATCAAGCCAAATCCATAACTGAATCAAAAGTGCTACATTCCTAACCCCAGATACTCACAAATAGTGAGTTTTACAATAAAGTTTATAAAATAATAAAGAAAGGACATGAAAAGAAATATAATGAAAGAATATGGATGGAGAATTGCAATCTTGAACTTTAGAAACTTTAGCTAAAACTCCCTTTAGTAATCTTGCAAATGTTAGTAGTATGCCCTAGAGCATATCATTTAGTATGTATCTTGTACATATTTTATTAATAAAAGGCAATTTCACTTTTCGGTTTACATAATTTATTTGTGTAATAGAAAAGGTCCATTGATATTTTGCTAGAAATTTCATTCTTAAGTTGTTAAGAATATGAGTGATGGTATTTCTAGCACAAAGTATCATAAATAGGTTCACAATCGAGGATATTTCACAATAAGGACATGACTTATCCAGAAATATTGTAATCATGTTTTTTCCCAAGGTATTTATATGAGATATAAATAAGATGGAATGGTGAGTCTCATGCCATATGACAAGCACATAGAGTTTACTCTTGTCAATGCATTGTCATATATCATATCAGTGGATATAATCTTTAGACCTGAGATAACACAGTTATCTTGTATATAGGTGGGTTGAGTTTGATACTACTTTCACACTTGTACTATGTATGGGTATATGGGCATGTGTTGGCTCCTACTAGTTATATACGGAGGTAGGTGTTGATCAAGATGGAATTTGTTACCCTAAGTAAATCGGGATAAAATTCTATGTTCATTTAATTGTTCTTGATGTTTCAAGTTCCTAGCCAGGACAGATAGATTTAGTCAGAAAAGAGTTTCTGACAAGAAAATCTAATTAATCAAGAACTGAAATTAAAAGAAAACATAACATTCATAGCAAATGGGGGTTGACATAAACCATTACTCCAGCTCGAGTTGGGATTTTATAACATAGAGATTCTAGTGCATGGTAATATATGATTATAGGTTCATTTAAAGGTATTCCTTGTTACCGATTGGGTGGCCATGGCATGCTATGCTAAGTGTCAACCATGGTCTATGAGATGCCTAAAATGATTTAGAGAAATCATTTATGGTAAGAAAAAGTTCTGATGATATTAAGAGTTGATATCATATCTCATTGCCAATTAGTGATGAGCCTAGTGAGTCACACACATACACAAGTAATCACCAAGTTAAATGTGATTTAATTGATTAATTAAAGAGTTTAATTGATTAATAAAATAGGTTTGGTTTGCAATTAGATTGAAAGGTCCCTAGCATGGCTTGAAACCAAATCTAGGTTATTGGATGTACAGTATAAGTTAAATTTATATTTAAAGTGTTTAAATATGAATTTAATTATGAGAAATTAATTAATAGAGATTAATTAATTAATTTATATTTGATATAAATTGATTATAAGAGGAGAAATAATTATTTTGGGTTGAGAACTCAAAATTAAAACACAAGGGTAATTTGGTCATTTCACAAGGTGACATGTGGCATGTAACACCCCTAAGTTCGGTAGTGCGTTCTACTGCTCCGGTGACCAGTGTTGTCCGGACAGCTAGGATGCCTAGAACTACACTTCGTTATGAGTGAGGAGACATAAAATAATGAAATACAAGAAGAGAAAATACAAGAAAAACAAAGGAAAAATAATAGCAAAGAAATGTAACCAAGTTAAGCGAGCCGAGAACCCTAGCGATGGGTGACCGCACCGGGAAGTCACGGCGTGGACCGTTGACTAACCTTGGACTGCGGGGAATCCTGGAAAATATTTTTAGGACTCCAATAAATATTTATTGAAGTATAAATATCATTAGAAATGTCAAAAGAAAAATTAAATAATTAGTACAAAGAAAAGTGAGAAATCGAAAAACGGACAAAACCCGGTGTTACCGAAAAATCGGGAATGCAACCCGAACAGGGGCATTATGGTCATTTGACATCCTGAATTGTCTTTTGACCTAAATGTCCATTAAAAAATAAATAATATTACACTTAGAAAATAAAATGAAAAATTAATTTGGTGGTACTTAAAGAAAATAGCAAAAACTATGGGTTTAATGTGGAATAAATGAAAATTAAACATATAAAATCAATTTCTTATGTGAATGGACCACTAAGGGATTATAATATTCACTAATGGGAAGATTTAAACCCACTAAATACTTCATCATCTTCATTTCTTCTCCCATGCCGAAGTGAACTCCATTAAAGACTCTATAGCCAAAATTTGAGAAAGCTCCATTAACTCCTTTATTTCACCTCTAATCACTTAGGTTCCTTCATTAAAGATTGTGTACACATCATAAGGAAGAGCTTGATACCAAAATCAAGAAGTTTAATCAAGGTTTGGCAAGTTCCAACCATAAGGTAAATTTGTATTTTTGAAGATTGCTTTGCTAAACTTTGTGTACATGTTATGGGTGTTGGATTTGTGAGGAAAATTTTCAAGTTTGAAGAGTTATTGAGATGTCCATTTTGGACAGCCATGGAGTTATGTATTTGATGAAATATTTATGCATATATTTGGTGAGAAATGATGTTGGTTAGGGTGATTTAATATCCTAGTAAATTATTCCATATGTATATGGTGATTTTGCACTTGGAATGGAAATTGATGAATTGTAGGACACTTTGGTGTTGAGGAAGCTTTTCTGCAGCCTTGGGATTCTTGGATAAATGTATGTGTTCATGAAGGTGTTGGCAGAAATATTGACATTAAGGTTGATGGATATGTATATAGATTGATTGTGTAAAGTGTATGTAAGAACTAGTAAGGTTTAGGTGTATATGTGATTGTACTTAGACTTTGTAAATGTGAGTTTTAATTGGTGTATTAAGGATGTTTGTAATCTGCCCAAAGTGATGTTAATGTAAAGTGGAATATGGTTTTGGTAATGAACCAAAACAGAATTGGTAAGGGAAGTGGACATATAGTAATGTAAGTGTGTAATTGATGTATGTTTAAGTAAGGTAGTTAAGGGCAGTATGCATTTTAGTCAATAACTTTAAATGTGTAACCTCAATTGGAATGAGACCAATTGGAGGTGAAACTAGGCACAAAATGTGCCAACTTTCATTGAGAAAGCATACCAAAATTCTGCTTGCATGTTAGCATGAAAAATGACCAATTCGGATTAAGTGCAAGTGAAACCTGAAAACTGACCAATTGGGCAGCAGTTAGTGTTTAGGCCATAACTCACTCAAAACAGGTCCAATTGACCTGAAATTTTAACCATGAATAGTTAAGACCCATACCTACAAGTCTTATGAAGACACCAAAGCCCAGAAATGACCATAAGCAAGTCAAACAGCTTGCAAAAGTTCGGATCCAAAAACTGGCCGAACCAGAGTTGACCAAATTGACCTAAAATTGACCTAATTTGATGCCATTTGACCAGCAATAGTATAATGACCATAACTTGGTCTACATAACTCGGAATGACCTGAAATTTTGCCCCGCGTGCAATAAGACATAGATCTACAAGTTTGTAGTTTTGACCGAAAACCGAGGGAACTAGGTCGTCCGGCTAGGTCAAACTAGTATCCCGGAAGTCAGCAAGTTGCAAGAAAATGCACTAAACAAGGAAATGAAATTGGTAACGTGTACCAACCCTAAAACCCTATCGAATGTGACATATTAATGACACTAAAACCTAATTTACCTAAAACGCATCGAGGGTCGGTATATTAGGTGATTAAGCAAATAATAGCCTTCAGTGAATTACTTATCGAACATTATCGTTAGAGACAATTTAATTTAGCACTGAAACACTTCAAATTGTGTTTCTCAGTTACCAAAGACTCAGGAAAAGGGAAGGAAACACTGAGTCCCGACCAGGAGACAGTCATCAGAGGTTTGTGCACAACTAGTTTTCAACTGATTTTGCTCTGAATAATATTTCATATGATTAATTATATGTTATTGTTTTAAGTTGTGTTTGTGCACAACTAGTTTTTAACTGATTTTGTTTTGAATATTTCATATGATTAAATGACATATTTTTCTTATGTATTATGTTCAGCAAGCATTGGATTTAATTCAATGATTATTAAAATTGTTATAGTATGTATGAATTTAGCTTTGTGAAATGGTATTTCCACAAGTATTAAGCATTGTTATGGATTGAATAAATTATGTTTTGGAAAATTGTGATAGAACATGTTTTGAATTGTGATGGTAATTTTCATGGAAAAATGTAAATTTATGATTTGAATTGTGATGAGCATAAAAATTATTGGATATTGAAATTGACTTTAAATCGAATTATATTGTGATTTATGCTCACTAAAATGATTGTGATATTATTTTATATCTCACTATAAATGCTTGACTAGGTTATTACCCGTCTCTCTCATTTGTGGAAAAGACAACAGAGTTAGTTGTGTTTTGATTACCATGGTACGTGCACAGGCTTAGATTTTCCTCTGATTTGAGGTTAGATCTAAGTTATTTTATCGTTATGGCCCTTGCGGAAGAATCATTATTGTGATGGTACTGTGCACGATGATTCGACCTCCCCGACCATAGGGAGTTAGAATCTGATTTGACCTCCCCGACCAGAGGGAGTTAGAATCACATCGAATATGGCCCTTTCGGATTAGTCTTGCATTGTTAGTGAGATAAAGAATGAGTTTTGAGATACAGTATGATTTTTGAGATACATAATGATTTTTGAGATACAGAATGGCTTTTGAATGGTAAGGAATTGTGATTTCAATTATGGTTTATGTATAATTGATTTTGTTGCAATTACTTAAATGGATAGTCATGATTTGATAAATTGAATTTTGTGATCAAAGTCATTTATACAAATGATTTACATTATTGGCAATAAATATTTGGAGTTGTGGAATTTGATGAGTATTCAGATTTCCAAATTATCTACTGTAAATTTTGTCAATGTATATTGTACTATGTTTTAAATTATAGTTGTGCATCATCGAGTTCACCACTCAATGATAGCTTTGTATGTCGTCGCAGTAAGAAGAGCATAGAGCAAAGGAGTAAATTTCTTTGAAGATACATTCAGATCACTCGTGTATATCATAGATATACCCATGTACATAGGTTTTGATGTATGCATGTAATAATATGTATGTAAATTATTTGAGCAGTTGTATAAAAACTCTTGTAAAATATTTTGGTATGTAATTAAATGTAAATTATTATAAATATAAATTTGAGATTTCATTTACTTGAATAGTTTTGTATTATAAATTTTGAGTCTTGTAATCAATGAAATGTTTCTTTATGATGAGATTTGTTTGAAAATGAATTGATTGTTTATTGAGAATTGAATTGTGAATTGAAATAAAGTTTATTGGAGATGTATTTGAGAAAACATATTGGGAGCATTTTCTTTTGCAGGATTGAAGAATTGTTTTCTCAAAATACAGCCGACACTTTACCAAAATTTTGAAAAAATTTTATAACACCAGATTTTAATCTCTAACTTAAATTTCACGAAAATTGTTTTAAAATCCCTTGTAGTATATCTAATGGGTTATCGGTAGGCGAAGTACGGTAATTCATTAGATGTACTACGGGATCATGTTGCATCTTACAGGGGAGTAGGGTGTGACATGTTTTGTGGTATCAGAGCCAGGTTTTAAAGTAAATTTTGAACTGTGAATTTGAAATCTTTTTGTCGGTAACTACAACTGCTCAAATGTTTGATACATATAGTACATTTACATCATAAATATGAACTAATGGAGAGGAATCTCCTTATGTTGGTTATACAGGAATAGAGAATCTTGTGAAAAGATATGGAAGAGAAGAATGAGACAATAGAACAGTCCGTGATGGCAGAAGTACAAGTTGAGGCCCGAGCTCCACAAAGTGTCGAAGGCCCGATTGTACCAGTTTTACCAGTACAAATTACTGCACAAATGGCCCAGCAAATGGCCACTTTCTTCCAACAAATGGCTGATAATCTATCGGCCCAAGCCCAAGTACAGACCCAACCCCCACAAGGGCAACATGAAATAGAGAAGAGGGAGAAACCTATGGGTCAGAGCTCGAACAGTAATTGGAGAAAGAGAAAAGAATTTGAGGAACCTCGAGCTCAGGGATACGATAGAGGTGGATCATTAAGACAGAGACCACCAAGGTCCAGTCGTCGAACAACTAGAAGTTCCTACCCTCCCCGCCAATTTGAAACTTGTGGAAGATATCATGGTGGGATATGCTATAAGGCCTCTGGAGCCTACTATAATTGTGGAAAACTTGGACACTTTGCTAAAGATTGTACTAAACCACCTCGATCTGCTCTCCGAATTTCACAGACCGTTAGTCAGAGTCAAGATAGAAATAGAGTTGGTACTCCTCACCACTATAACACAGTGAATCAACCCGAATATAGTAGCGCACCAGTCAGAGTGTCCACTATGCGCCAAGGAGAAAGAGCAGAAACTTCAGATGTAGCTGCTGGTAAGTTCTTAATTTTTGAAAGAAACAATTAGTTATTATTTGATCCCAGCACTACTTAGTTGTGTGTTAGTGTCAGAACTATATGTTCTGTTGTTATTCCTTTACATGGAAATGAATTTCGATGTATTAGTGACTAGTCCTTTAGGATAATAACTATAATAACAAGTATGATTGACATTAATTTTGGAAGAATTGTTAGCTAAAAGTATTTTCTGACATACCATAAATTATAAAGCTAATTGGCAAGCCTACTTAATGTAAGGTAAGAGGACCTAAAAGTAAGTTACAGTAATAGAATTACTCTAGATGAGGGCAAAGATGTTACTGTTAGTAATTATTAATGGATATTGTAATCAAAATCAATTTAGGATATTAGTGGATTCGAGAAAGATAAGATGTTAGAAAACCTAGTCCATGAGGTTATAACGTAGTGACTATATAATGTTCTCGATGTTTGTATTGTAAGCTGCAGATTATAGTACCGACACGGGATTATTATGTAGAGCTACGTGCTTTCTCGTGGTACAATAAATTAAGAATATTTGTAAGTAATCTATGAATTGATACAGTTGCACCCGAATAAAGTACTACTACTGGAAATAAATGTGAAAATTTTAGTCATAAATTTAAAACTTCAGAACTAGCCTATCAAATGATTACACTTGTAAGGTAGCTAGAGTCAGTGACTCAGTTACATTAATGTGAATTTCCTGTACCCCAGTAATTGCTATAACCTTAGAGATATCAGTACGACTTATCATCCTCAGATGGATGGACAGTCGAAATAAGTGATTCAGGTAAATTTTGAAACTCGTTGAGTTTCTATAAATAATGAAATGAAATGATAATAATAACTTGTAAAATGGAATAAACCCTCGAGAATATACTGAGAACTTCTGTCATTGAATCCGAGGGGAGATGGGACAGATACATCCCACCAATAGAATTTGTATACATTAATAAGTGTCAAGCTAGCATACAAGTGGCACCCTATGAAACATTGTAAGGGAACAGATAACTATGGATTTTGTGATGAGATTTCCGAGGACACAGAATAGTCATGATGCAGTATGGGTTATAGTTTATAGACTAACCAAGTCTGCTCACTTTTTGCCAGTGCAGATGGACTATAGCCTGGAAAGATTGGCCAGATTGTACATATATGAGATTGTAAAATTGCATGGAGTGCCAGTATCAATTTTATCTGATAGAGATCCTAGGTTCACTTCTAGATTCTTGGGTAGTCTTCAGAGAGCCCTAGGAACTAGATTGAACTCTAGCACAGCATTCCACCGACAGACAGATGGCCAGTCTGAGAGGGTTATTCAGATATTGGAGGACATGCTACGGGCTTGTGTGATTGAATTTGAAGGTAGTTGGGACACACACTTGCCTTTGATTGAGTTTGCTTATAACAACAGCTACCAATCAAGCATTGGGATGCCTCCATATGAAGCTTTGTATGGCAGAAAGTGCAGAACTCCTTTATGTTGAGATGAAGTAGGTGAAAGGAAGATAATTGAGCCATAAATTGTTCAGCAGATAGAGGAAAAGATCAGATTGATCAGAGATAGACTTAAGGCTGCGTCAGACCGTCAGAAGTCCTATGTTGATCCGAAGAGAAGAGATATTGAATATGCAGTGGGCGATAAGGTATTTCTCAAAGTTTCTCCTTGGAAGAGGATTATGAGATTTGGCAGAAGGGGGAAACTGAGTCCTCGTTTCATCGGACCATATGAGGTTCTGGAAAGAGTGGGTCCTTTGGCATATCGGTTGGTATTACCTCCAGAGTTAGCAAGGATAAATAATGTCTTCCATGTGTCCATGTTAAGGAGGTACAGATCAGACCCATCTCATGTACTATCAGTTGAAGAGATTGAAGTAAACTAGACCTCTCCTATGAAGAAGAACCCATAAAAATTCTGGCTTATGAGGTGAAGCAGCTAAGGAACAAACAGATACACCTGGTTAAAGTGCTGTGGAACCATCATTCAGGCCAGGAAGCTACTTGAGAACGTGAAGAGGATATGAGGAGACAACACCTACAGCTGTTCAGAGACTAATACCAGGTAAAATTTCGAGACGAAATTTCTTTAAGGGGGGGAGAATTGTAACACCCCTAAGTTCGGTAGTGCGTTCTACTGCTCCGGTGACCAGTGTTGTCCGGACAGCTAGGATGCCTAGAACTACACTTCGTTATGAGTGAGGAGACATAAAATAATGAAATACAAGAAGAGAAAATACAAGAAAAACAAAGGAAAAATAATAGCAAAGAAATGTAACCAAGTTAAGCGAGCCGAGAACCCTAGTGATGGGTGACCGCACCGGGAAGTCACGGCGTGGACCGTTGACTAACCACGATCTGGGAATCTAGAAAATATTTTTAGGACTCCAATAAATATTTATTGAAGTATAAATATCATTAGAAATATCAAAAGAAAAATTAAATAATTAGTACAAAGAAAAGTGAGAAATCGAAAAACGGACAAAACCTGGTGTTCTGAAAAATCGAATGCAACGAATAGAGGGCCATTATGGTCATTTGACATCCCGAATTGTCTTTTGACCTAAATGTCCATTAAAAAATAAATAATATTACACTTAGAAAATAAAATGAAAAATTAATTTGGTGGTACTTAAAGAAAATAGCAAAAACTATGGGTTTAATGTGGAATAAATGAAAATTAAACATATAAAATCAATTTCTTATGTGAGTGGACCACTAAGGGATTATAATATTCACTAATGGGCAGATTTAAACCCACTAAATACTTCATCATCTTCATTTCTTCTCCCATGCCGAAGTGAACACAATTAAAGACTCCATAGCCAAAATTTGAGAAAGCTCCATTAACTCCTTTATTTCACCTCTAATCACTTAGGTTCCTTCATTAAAGATTGTCTACACATCATAAGGAAGAGCTTGATACCAAAATCAAGAAGTTTAATCAAGGTTTGGCAAGTTCCAACCATAAGGTAAGTTTGTATTTTTGAAGATTGCTTTGTTAAACTTTGTGTACATGTTATGGGTGTTAGATTTGTGAGGAAAATTTTCAAGTTTGAAGAGTTATTGAGATGTCCATTTTGGACAGCCATGGAGTTATGTATTTGATGAAATATTCATGCATATATTTGATGAGAAATGATGTTGGTTAGGGTGATTTAATATCCTAGTAAATTATTCCATATGTATATGGTGATTTTGCACTTGGAATGGAAATTGATGAATTGTAGGACACTTTGGTGTTGAGGAAGCTTTTCAGCAGCCATGGGATTCTTGGATAAATGTATGTGTTCATGAAGGTGTTGGCAGAAATATTGACATTAAGGTTGATGGATATGTATATAGATTGATTGTGTAAAGTGTATGTAAGAACTAGTAAGGTTTAGGTGTATATGTGATTGTACTTAGACTTTGTAAATGTGAGTTTTAATTGGTGTATTAAGGATGTTTGTAATCTGCCCAAAGTGATGTTAATGTAAAGTGGAATATGGTTTTGGTAATGAACCAAAACAGAATTGGTAAGGGAAGTGGACATATAGTAATGTAAGTGTGTAATTGATGTATGTTTAAGTAAGGTAGTTAAGGGCAGTATGCATTTTAGTCAATAACTTTAAATGTGTAACCTCAATTGGTATGAGACCAATTGGAGGTGAAACTAGGCACAAAATGTGCCAACTTTCATTGAGAAAGCATACCAAAATTCTGCTTGCAAGTTAGCATGAAAAATGACCAATTCGGATTAAGTGCAAGTGAAACCTGAAAACTGACCAATTGGGCAGCAGTTAGTGTTTAGGCCATAACTCACTCAAAACAGGTCCAATTGACCTGAAATTTTAACCATGAATATTTAAGACCCATACCTACAAGTCTTATGAAGACACCAAAGCCCAGAAATGACCATAAGCAAGTCAAACAGCTTGCACAAGTTCGGGTCCAAAAACTGGCCGAACCAGAGTTGACCAAATTGACCTAAAATTGACCTAATTTGATGCCATTTGACCAGCAATAGTATAATGACCATAACTTGGTCTACATAACTCGGAATGACCTGAAATTTTGCCCTGCGTGCAATAAGACATAGATCTACAAGTTTGTAGTTTTGACCGAAACCCGAAAACCAAGGGAACTAGGTCGTCCGGCTAGGTCAAACTAGTATCCCGGAAGTCAGCAAGTTGCAAGAAAATGCACTAAACAAGGAAATGAAATTGGTAACGTGTACCAACCGTAAAACCCTATCGAATGTGACATATTAATGACACTAAAACCTAATTTACCTAAAATGCATCGAGGGTCGGTATATTAGGTGATTAAGCAAATAATAGCCTTCAGTGAATTACTTATCAAACATTATCGTTAGAGACAATTTAATTTAGCACTGAAACACTTCAAATTGTGTTTCTCAGTTACCAAAGACTCAGGAAAAGGGAAGGAAACACTGAGTCCCGACCAGGAGACAGTCATCAGAGGTTTGTGCACAACTAGTTTTCAACTGATTTTGCTCTGAATAATATTTCATATGATTAATTGTATGTTATTGTTTTAAGTTGTGTTTGTGCACAACTAGTTTTTAACTGATTTTGTTTTGAATATTTCATATGATTAAATGACATATTTTTCTTATGTATTATGTTCAGCAAGCATTGGATTTAATTCAATAATTATTAAAATTGTTATAGTATGTATGAATTTAGCTTTGTGAAATTGTATTTCCACAAGTATTAAGCATTGTTATGGATTGAAGAAATTATATTTTGGAAAATTGTGATAGAACATGTTTTGAATTGTGATGGTAATTTTCATGGAAAAATGTAAATTTATGATTTGAATTGTGATGAGCATAAAAATTATTGGATATTGAAATTGACTTTAAATCGAATTATATTGTGATTTATGCTCACTAAAATGATTGTGATATTATTTTATATCTCACTATAAATGCTTGACTAGGTTATTATCCGTCTCTCTCATTTGTTGAGAAGACAACAGAGTTAGTTGTGTTTTGATTAGCATGGTACGTGCACAGGCTTAGATTTTCCTCTGATTTGAGGTTAGATCTAAGTTATTTTATCGTTATGGCCCTTGCGGAAGATTCATTATTGTGACAGTACTGTGCACGATGATTCGACCTCCCCGACCATAGGGAGTTAGAATCTGATTTGACCTCCCCGACCATAGGGAGTTAGAATCACATCGAATATGGCCCTTTCGGATTAGTCTTGCATAGTTAGTGAGATAAAGAATGAGTTTTGAGATACAGTATGATTTTTGAGATACAGTATGATTTTTGAGATACAGAATGGCTTTTGAATGGTAAGGAATTGTGATTTCAATTATGGTTTATGTATAATTGATTTTGTTGGAATTACTTAAATGGATAGTCATGATTTGATAAATTGAATTTTGTGATCAAAGTCATTTATACAAATGATTTACATTATTGGCAATAAATATTTGGAGTTGTGGAATTTGATGAGTATTCAGATTTCCAAATTATCTACTGTAAATTTTGTCAATGTATATTGTACTATGTTTTAAATTATAGTTGTGCACCACTGAGTTCACCACTCAGCGATAGCTTTGTATGCTGTCGCAGGTAAGAAGAGCATAGAGCAGTGAGTAAATTTCTTTGAAGATACATTCAGATCAGCTCCAGGTATATCATAGATATACCCATGTACATAGGTTTTGATGTATGCATGTAATAATATGTATGTAAATTATTTGAGCAGTTGTATAAAAACTCTTGTAAAATATTTTGGTATGTAATTAAATGTAAATTATTATAAATATAAATTTGAGATTTCATTTACTTGAATAGTTTTGTATTATAAATTTTGAGTCTTGTAATCAATGAAATGTTTCTTTATGATGAGATTTGTTTGAAAATGAATTGATTGTTTATTGAGAATTGAATTGTGAATTGAAATAAAGTTTATTAGAGATGTATTTGAGAAAACATATTGGGAGCATTTTCTTTTGCAGGATTGAAGAACTGTTTTCTCAAAATACAGCCGGCACTTTGCCGAAATTTTGAAAAAATTTTATAACACCAGATTTTAATCTCTGACTTAAATTTCACGAAAATTGTTTTAAAATCCCTTGTAGTATATCTAATGGGTTATCGGTAGGCGAAGTACGGTAATTCATTAGGTGTACTATGGGATCATGTTGCATCTTACAGTGGAGTAGGGTGTGACATGGCACCATGAGATGGTGACACATGACACCATATAAGTTTGCTATTTGTCTTTCTATCATGCAAGGTGATCAAAGTCAAGATTAAATCTAGCTTTGACACTTGGCTTAATGTGATTAGTTCAATTAAAATTAAGATGCAATCAGGTGATGACATGTGGCAAGGGTTTTAAGTGATGACCTACTTATAAAAGGGAAAAGAAAGAAAAAATAAACACATTCTTTTATTCTCCAATTGGTGCCACCACCTATAGTGCTCTCCTCTCCTATTTTTCTTCTCTCATCAATTCAAAGAGAATTTCCAAATTCTTTTGAATTAAAATTGCTAGAAATTGTTTCTAGTGTCCTATACACATCTACAACCTCTCTAAAGGCAAATCCCTAATTTCTAATTAGTTGGCAAGGCTTGAGAAGCTGGTTTAGGGGCTACCATTGGTGATCTTGGTGTGGACTGGACAAGCTAGAGGGACAACTCTTGGGGTCTTAGGTACTTCACAAATATACCAATTACATCTATAGTGCATCAAAAGGTTAGTGCACATATTATTCTTTTAATCTAGGGTTCTAATGAATTAATTTGTTAATTCAAAAATCTTAAATGGCAAATGTAGATCCTAATACATATTATGTCACACCTTACCCCTCTGTAAGGTGTAACATGATCTCGTAGACTACCTAATGAACTACCGAACTTTACTTACCAATAACTCATTAAGTACCCTACAAGGGATTTTAAAACAATTTTCTTACATTTTGGAAGTGGTGAGCATTTTGGTACGAACTAAAATCATTTATTCAAAGTTTAAATACTAGTAAAAATTTTTGACCATTTTAATTTTTCCGCAAATTTTATAAAAATTTTGACAGAGTTTCGTTTGTATTTGGAGAAAACAGTTCTTCAAATACCTGAGAAAAACACTTCCAAAAATTTTTCACAACTCCCAACTACCAAATAATTTCAAGTCAACTCAATTTAATCCACTTCAAAAATAATTCCACAATCCAATCAAAGTTTATCATCTCAAAATATTTAATAACTTCATTCACAGTGCATAAAGTATGAAATTCACAAACTACAAATATTAATTTACAAAAAGAAGTTCCAAAAATAATATTATTACAACTTATTATACAACTGCTCACTTTACATTGATACTTATGACATTACAGTATTTACATCAAAATAACTACAAGGGTATAAAACAATACCCGTACAGAAAAGGTCAATGAAGTCTTCAATATCGATAGCAGCTCACTCTGCTGCTTTCTCCTTGCTCTTATCTGCGACAGCAAAACAAGCTAACGCTGAGTATAAAAATACTCAATGGTGCACAATAAAAATTTGAAATACAATACATAAATCATTCATTGCCAAAATACAATTTAAATATTTCTCAATCACATTTCACAAATTATCAAAGCTCATAATAACACAATTTAGTCAAATAATTTAAGAACACAGTGTTGCCAATTTATGCACAACTTAAGCCATGACACCAAATTTTCGATCAATGCCACGTTGTACACCACGACAAAGCAATCTACAACCCCACTAATTGAAATTAATGAGGGAGGTGGCTAGCTAGCTAATGAGTACTCATTCGATCTACAACCTCAACTGGTAAACCAGAGAGGGAGGAAAATAATCGATCTCACCCCATAAATGGAGGGGGAGTAATGTGATACTGTCATGGTAAGTGTGAACACAAAATCAATTCAAAACAATTTATTCAAATAATTCATGAGAAATCCATAAATTTCCAAAGTCATAGTTCCATTCACAAGGTGGCAACACAATTTATGATTAACATCAAATTTTCATAAATTATACTAAATCAATTTTTCAATGACAAAATGCTCAAATAAGGTTTATTGTGCACAAACCTGACGTGAGTCGCCTCTAGGCCTTGACTCAGTCTCTCAGACCTTCCAAGTCTTTTTCAGCAGAAACACACAGTTTCACAGTGTTTCAGTACCATAACTTAGCATAAATCCAAAAATAAATTTAACTTCACTTTTACCTAGCTCAAATGTACTAAACTCGACGTTCTTGAAATTTTTATGTTTTGGGTTACTATTCACTACACTATTCAAGTTAAATTGTTGACTTTCTAAGGCTTAATAGATATGGGAACTCCAACTTTACCCACATACCATATTTTGATCACCAAACTTGTTGGTTTTGGTCATTTTCTCAAAACTTAGGTCTTTTAGGCAAAATTGCCAAATTTTCAGTTTTGGTGTCTAAGGTTGCACTGTTCCATTGGTCACTTTTCTGTTGGAATTTGGCAAAACTTCCTTCATAGAAAATGTTCCCTATTGTCTTAAGTTTATTCTCCTTTTTCAATCACTCCAATTGGAGTTTTGTAGCTCAAGTTATATCCAAATTACAGTTACTATTCATGTTGCAGTTTTTAGTTCTGGCAGATTATTGATCTAACATCGTTCAGCAATTTGATCAAGTTAAGTCCATAATTTGGTCTAATTTTCTTCACATGAAATGTTCTACTATGCCTTAGGTTTCCATCGGTTCAAGAATCACCTAAATCGGAGTTTTCTAGAGAGAGTTATAGCCATTGAAACTTTACTGTTCATATGGTAAATCTGCAGTTCTACAGATTCAGTGAGTCAACTTTGCTCACTAATTTGATTGGGTTAATGGCATAATTTGGGTTTGTGTTCTTCATGAAAGTTTTAGGTCTATATCTCATCTAACCACTGGTAAAATTTCAGGTCATTTTGACCTGCCTAGCTCGAGTTATAACCAAATGAACAAACACTGTTCATTTGGTCAGTTTGTACAGGGCAGCCTGCAATTTTCCAACTTTGGTCAATTTCTTCACTAGGTTTTAGTCACTTTTTGGGCATGCTTCCTAAATGAAAATTGTGTAATTTAGTGCTTATTTTCATTCCCAATTAGTCTCATACCAATTGGACTTGTAAAATTTCATTTTTGGTCCCTCAAAGTTGACTTGGTCATCTTTGCGTGACATGACCACACTCCCTCCTAATTTGACTTTAATTCCAACACTTCTAACACACTTAATTAGGTCACAAATTACCATTTCTCACTTCACATTAGGTCAAAGACACCATTTACAAGTTTTTCACATTTTTGTTCTGTAAACCCTAATGTCCAAAACCCTAAGTTTGTCCAATCTTCACAATTCATGTAATCTAAATATACAATTCACATATATAACATCTATTCACCAAGATTTCATGTTAAACCTAACTAAATACCATCAAAACCTTAAGGTTCCATGGCTTCCACATTCTCTCTTCCCTTATTTAAGCATGATTTCCTTTATTTCTAAGGCAATTTCATCACACACAAACTTAAATTCATGAATTCAGTAAGAGTCTAAACTTGAAATTGCACTTACCTCAATTTGTAGATTTCAATCTTCAATTTTCCCCTCTTCTCTTCTTTCTTTCTTGCTAAATTTCTTTCTCAAGGGAAGGCAATAAGGTTTTATGGAATAATTATGGAAGAAGTTGGGATTTGGTAAGGGTTTCAAAGCTTGAAGACAAACTTTAATGGAGGAATTTCCATGGAGATGAGAGGGAGAGAGTGTGGCGGCTTGGATGGGATAAGGAAGAAGACTAATTAATTTTTTTTTCTTTTCTTTTCTTTTATCTTTTTATGTCTTAGGAAGACCCAAAAATCCATTTAATTAATTATATTAATTATGACTTTTATGGCATCATGCATGGTGTCATGCATGATGTCATCACCTTTTTACTTTTTCATTTTCTTTTTTTTTCTATTTATTTTTCTGTTAGTTCTTTAATTTAATTCTCGATTCCAAAATTTTCTTTTCTCTGATTTTATTTGACAGTTAGGTCAGGAGTCAGCTCTCGGGGTCAATTGACCAAATTGCCCCTCGCCGGTTCATCCCGGTCTGCAAATAATTCAATATTTCTTCCGGCTCACTGACCTAATTATTTGACTGGCTTAACAGTTCTTTTTCATGATTTTCTCTTTTCCATTGTGTTCGTAATGGTCCTAAGGACCGCAGCGTCACATTTTACAGTTCGAAATTTGAGTTTAAAATGGCTTCGCAGTTGTTCCCGGGACGGTCACCCATCGCTGTGACTCTAGGCTCGTTTAACCTCTTATATTCTATTTTTCTTATTTATACTTAACTAATTGGCATTTACTAATTATTTGTATTTATGGCTTCTTTAGTTATCTTAAGTGTGGTTCTAATCCCCTTAATTGTCCGGACCGACACCGGTCACTGGAACAGTGAAATATACCAGGCCATACAAATAGGGTTGTTATAATTCTCCCCCCCCTTAAATAAATTTCGTCTCAAAATTTTACCTGGTATCAATCTCTGAACAGCTGTGGGTGCTATCTCCTCATGTCCTCCTTTCGTTCCCAAGTAGCCTCCTGGCCTGAATGATGGTTCCACAGCACTTTTACCAATGGTATCTGCTTGTTCCGTAGCTGCTTCACCTCATAAGCCAGAATCTCTATGGGTTCTTCTTCATATGTGAGGTCTGGATTCACTTCAATTTCTTCCACTGGTAGTACATGAGATGGGTCTGATCGATACGTCCTCAACATAGACACATGGAAGACGTTATGTATCTTCTCCAACTCTAGAGGTAATGCCAACCGATATGCCAAAGGACCCACTCTTTCCAGGACCTCATATGGCAAAATGAAACGAGGACTCAGTTTCCCCTTTCTGCCGAATCTCATAATTCTCTTCCAAGGAGAAACCTTGAGGAAAACTTTCTCACCCACTGCATACTCAATATCCCTTCTCTTTAGATCAATGTAGGACTTCTGACGGTCTGATGCAGTCTTAAGTCGATCTCTAATCACTCTAATTTTCTCTTCAGTTTGCTGAATAATTTCGGGTCCAATCATCTTTCTTTCACCCACGTCATCCCAACACAATGGGGTTTTACATTTTCTGCCATACAAATCTTCATATGGAGGCATCCCAATGCTTGATTGGTAACTGTTGTTGTAAGAAAACTCAATCAAAGGCAAGTGTGTATCCCAACTGCCCTTAAACTCAATCACACAAGCCCGTAGCATATCTTCCAAGATCTGAATTACCCTCTCAGACTGGCCATCTGTCTGTGGGTGGAATGCAGTACTAAAGTTCAATCTAGTTCCTAGGGCTCTCTGAAGACTACCCCAGAATCTAGAAGTGAACCTAGGATTTTTGTCTGATACGATGGATACTGGCACTCCATGCAGTCTCACAATCTCATCAATGTATAACTTGGCCAATCTTTCTAAACTGTAGTCCATCTGGACTGGCAGAAAATGAGCAGACTTGGTCAGTTTGTCAACAATGACCCATACTGCATTATGACTCTTTTGTGTCCTCAGAAGTCCCATCACAAAATTCATAGTTATTCTCTCCCATTTCCATTCTGGCACTGGTAGTGGATGTAATAACCCAGTTGGTACTTGATGCTCTGTCTTCACTTGCTGACAACTTAGGCATTTGGAAATAAACTCTGCCACATCTCTCTTCATACCCATCCACCAGTAATGCTCCTTTAGCCCTCTATACATTTTTGTACCACCAGGGTGCATGGCAAAAGGAGACTCATGTGCTTCTTTCAAAATGATCTGCCTCAAATCAGCATCATTAGGAACACACATTCTGCCCTGGTGTAGCAGTAAACCATCATCTCTGATTGAGAATTCTGGTTTCTTGCCCTGCCGGACTTCTTCCAATAACTTCTGATACCTTTCATCATTCTGAGCAGCCATTCTGATCTGATCAATCAATACTGGCTGTACATGCCATGCAACTGCTGTCTGCCCCTCATCATTAATCTCTAAGCTGGCATGCAATGATCTTAACTCATGTACCAAAGACAAAGGAGTAACTCGTAGACTTGCCATAGTCTTGCGACTTAAGGCATCAGCCACAACATTAGCTTTCCCTGGCTAATAGTCTATCAGACAATCATAGTCTTTTATCAACTCTAACAATCTCCTCTGTCTCTAATTCAACTCTTTTTGGGTGCCCAAATACTTCAAACTCTTATGATCTGTGTAGATGTAGCACTTCTCCCCATACAAATAATGTCTCCAGATCTTAAGAGCAAACACAATAGCTGCAAGCTCCAAGTCATGTGTCGGATAATTCCTCTCATGCGGTTTTAGCTGGCGTGATGCATAGGCAATGACATTTCGATCTTGCATCAATACACAGCCTAACCCATTGTAAGAAGCATCACTATAAACTGTATATTCTTTACCCGGTGTAGGTAAAGTCAGGACTGGAGCCTCAGTCAAACATCTCTTCAATTCATCAAAACTCTATTGGCATTTATCCGTCCACTGAAATTTCACATCTTTTCTAAGCAGCTTGGTCAATGGAGATGCCAACATGGAGAATCCCTTCACAAATCGACGGTAGTATCCAGCTAACCCCAGAAAACTGCGAATCTCTGTGATATTTCTGGGTGGCTTCCAATTAAGGACAGCTTCTATCTTGCTAGGATCTACCTTGATGCCCTCTTTAAATACTACATGCCCCAAGAAAGATATTTCTTTCAGCCAAAATTCACACTTCGATAATTTGGCATATAGCTTTTTCTCCCTTAAATTCTGTAGTACAATCCGCAGATGTCTATCATGCTCTTCTGCATTCCTCGAATAGACCAATATATCATCAATAAATACCACAACAAACTGGTCAAGGTATGGTCTGAAGATAGTGTTCATCAGATCCATAAAAGCAGCCGGAGCATTAGTTAACCCGAATGGCATGACCAAGAACTCATAATGGCCATAGCGCGTTCTGAAGGCAGTTTTAGAAATACTTTGCTCTTGTACTTTCAGCTGATAATAACCTTATCTCAGGTCAATTTTGGAGAATACAGCTGCACCCCTCAACTGATCAAACAAGTCATCAATACGGGGCAATAGGTATCTGTTCTTTATTGTCACCTTATTCAACTGCCGATAGTCAATGTATAACCGGAGAGTGCCATCCTTCTTCTTTACAAACAACACCAGCGCTTCCCAAGGTGACACACTAGGGCGGATGAAGCCCTTGTCAAGCAACTCTTGCAACTGTACTTTCAATTCTTTTAGTTTTGCTGGTGCCATTCTGTATGGCGTTATGGAGATTGGGTCCACACCAGGCATAACATCAATCTCAAACTGCACCTCTCTTTCTGGAGGTAATCCTGGCAATTCATCAGGAAATACATCCGAAAAATCACATACCGTAGGGATGTCCCTCAATGCTGGACTATCCACTTGGGTGTCTATCACATGTGCCAAGTATGCTTCACACCCTTTCCTAATCATTTTTCTGGCCAGTGCAGCTGAAATGATGTTTGAAGGCAATAACTACCTCTGCCCATCTATTACTACATCAACATACTGAGGAAGACCAAAAGTGACTATCTTCAGTCTACAGTCGATCATCGCATGATGCCTGGCTAACCAATCCATGCCCAAGATAATATCATAATCTCTGAAGGGCATTTTAATCAAATCAGATAGAAAAGTGTGTCCTTGGATCACCAAAGGACAATCCCTATATAATTTATTTACCCTGACCTCCTGGCCTAATGGACTAGTTACTAGCACATCATAATCCATTGGTACACACTGGATAGCAGTAGAACACATCACACTAGCACTAACATACGAATGTGTGGAGCCAGGATCAAATAACACATGTACATCTTGGTCAAGGATGGAGAAAATACCAGCTACTACGTCTGATGTTTCAGCCTTCTCCCTCTGACGCATGGTATACACTCTGACTGGTGCCCCACTGGATACTGGCTGGTTAACAGTGCTTTGACTCCCAGGAGTATTACCAGGACCCCTACCTCTGCCTCTACCTCTACCAGCTGACTGTGACCCTGTAGGTGCAGAGACTTGGGCTGATCCTTCAGATGTAGCAGAAGGTCCAGACCGGCTCAGACTAGTACAATCCTTAGCGAAATGTCCGCTCCCTCCACAGTTAAAACATGCACCGGTGGCCTTAAAACAAAACCCACCATGTGTTCTACCACAAGTTTCACCTTTGTAAATAGAGCTCCTCGGGGTGCTTCTTTGGGTCTGCGACTGCATCGGTGGTCTTTGGCCAGAGAATCTGCCTCTGCCAGATCTGCGAGAGCTAGATCCCCTAGACTGTTTCCTCTTCCCAGAACCACTCTCAGGTGCTTGTCCAGTAGTCTTTTCAGTCTTCTCTTTCTCTTGTGTACCCTTCTTCACTGCCCCTTCTGATTCTATCCTTTCCAATTCCAGGGCCTGTGAGATCAACTCCGAGAAGTTCTGATGTCGAAAACCCACAACTTGCATTCTCAGATTCGACCTTAACTTGGACTCAAACCTCTTACATCTATCTCTAGAGGTGGAGACTAAGCTTCCAGCGTAGTAGCTCAATCAAGAGAAGTCTCATATTCTGCTATGGTTCTGTCCTCTTTTTTCAAACTCAAGAATTCTTGCAACTTCGTATCCACATATGCATTGGGAACCCACTTTTATCGAAACTCCCTCAAAAAGTCTGACCAAGTAAGGACTGGAGGTTCTACCAGGCTGTGGGAGATGGTCTTCCACCATTCATACGCATCCCCTTGCAACAAGGAAACAGAATACTCAAACTTCAGCTCTTCCGTACACTGCAGCTTCCTGAAAACCCGTTCCATTCGCTCTAACCACTGTTCTAGTTCTAGTGGATCCACAGTGCCTTTAAACTCGGTGGCCCCAAATTTCATCAATTTTTCATATTGCCGAGCTGAGGGCTGTGGTTGTGCTACAGGTACTTGCATCTGAGCTTGGAGTGGCACATTTCCCGCCATTTGCTGGAAAAACGCAGCCATCTGCTGTACAAACTGAGTAGAATGCGATCTTGGAGTAGAGCTGGAGTAGTGACCCACTCACATTCAGAGTCTTTGGGGCTTCCCCTTGAACCTCAGCCTCAACAGATTGTTCTACGGAATGATCTCCTTCTTCCATTCTATTTTCCCAAAATTTCTACTTCCTGAGATCAAACACAAGGAGGTTGACCTCCGTTAGTGCATATTCATGATGTAAATATGTCATATGTGTCAATTAAAGACATTTGAGCAGTTGTACTTATCAAAGAAATGTTCACATAAATAGTCAAAATTCATTGCAAAACCATGCTCTGATACCACTAAAACATGTCACACCTTACCCCTCCGTAAGGCATAACATGATCCCGCAAACTACCTAATGAACTTACCGAAATTCACCTACCGATAACTCATTAAGTACCCTACAAGGGATTTTAAAACAATTTTCTTACATTTTGGAAGTGGTGAGCATTTTGGTAGGAACTAAAATCATTAATTCAATGTTTAAATACTACTAAAAATTTTTGACCATTTTAATTTTTCCGCAAATTTTATAGAAATTTTGACAGAGTTTCGTTTGTATTTGGAAAAAACAGTTCTTCAAATACCTGAGAAAAACACATCCAAAAATTTTTCACAACTCCCAACCGCCAAATAATTTCAAGTCAACTCAATTTAATCCACTTCAAAAATAATTCCACAATCCAATCAAAGTTTATCATCTCAAAATATTTAATAACTTCATTCACAGTGCATAAAGTATGAAATTCACAAACTACAAATATTAATTTACAAAAAGAAGTTCCAAAAATAATATTATTACAACTTATTATACAACTACTCACTTTACATTGATACTTATTACATTACAGTATTTGCATCAAAATAACTACAAGGGTATAAAACAATACCCGTACAGAAAAGGTCAATGAAGTCTTCAATATCGATAGCAGCTCACTCTGCTGCTTTCTCCTTGCTCTTATCTGCGATAGCAAAACAAGCTATCGCTGAGTATAAAAATACTCAGTGGTGCACAATAAAAATTTGAAATACAATACATAAATCATTCATTGCCAAAACACAATTTAAATATTTCTCAATCACATTTCACAAATTATCAAAGCTCATAATAACACAATTTAGTCAAATAATTTAAGAACACAGTGTTGCCAATTCATACACAACTTAAGCCATGACACCAAATTTTCGATCAATGCCGCGTTATACACCACGACAAAGCAATCTACAACCCCACTAATCGAAATCAATGAGGGAGGTAGCTAGCTAGCTAATGAGTACTCATCCGATCTATAACCTCAACTGGTAAACCAGAGAGGGAGGAAAATAATCGATCTCACCCCATAAATGGAGGAGGAGTAATGTGATACTGTCATGCTAAGTGTGAATACAAAATCAATTCAAAACAATTTATTCAAATAATTCATGAGAAATCCATAAATTTCCAAAGTCATAGTTCCATTCACAAGGTGGCAACACAATTTATGATTAACATCAAATTTTCATAAATTATACTAAATCAATTTTTCAATGACAAAATGCTCAAATAAGGTTTATTGTGCACAAACCTCTCTCAGACCTTCTATGTTTTTTTCAGCTGAAATACACAGTTTCATAGTGTTTCAGTACCATAACTTAGCATAAATCCAAAAATAAATTTAACTTCACTTTTACCTAGCTCAAATGTGCTAAACTCGACGTTCTTGAAATTTTTATGTTTCGGGTTACTATTCACTACACTATTCAAGTCAAATTGTTGACTTTCTAAGGCTTAATAGGTATGGGAACTCCAACTTTACCCACATACCACATTTTGATCACCAAACATGTTGGTTTTGGTCATTTTCTCAAAACTTAGGTCTTTTAGGCAAAATTGCCAAATTTTCAGTTTTGGTGTCTAAGGTTGCACTGTTCCATTGGTCACTTTTTTGTTGGAATTTGGCAAAACTTCCATCGGTTCAAGAATCACCTAAATTGGAGTTTTCTAGAGAGAGTTATAGCCATTGAAACTTTACTGTTCATATGGTAAATCTGCAGTTCTGCAGATTCAGTGAGTCAAATTTGCTCACTAATTTGATTGGGTTAATGGCATAATTTGGGTTTGTGTTCTTCATGAAAGTTTTAGGTCTATATCTCATCTAACCACTGGTAAAATTTCATGTCATTTTGACCTGCCTAGCTCGAGTTATGATCAAATGAACAAACACTGTTCATTTGGTCAGTTTGTGCAGGGTAGCCTGCAATTTTCCAACTTTGGTCAATTTGTTCACTAGGTTTTATTCACTTTTTGGGTATGCTTCCTCAATGAAAATTGTGTCATTTAGTGCCTATTTTCATTCCCAATTGGTCTCATACCAATTGGACTTGTAAAATTTCATTTTTGGTCCCTCAAAGTTGACTTGGTCATGCTGCAGCAGCATGACCACACTCCCTCAGAATTTGACTTTAATTCCAACACTTCTAACACACTTAATTAGGTCACAAATGACCATTTCTCACTTCACATTAGGTCAAAGACACCATTTTCAAGTTTTTCACATTTTTGGTCTCTAAACCCTAATGTCCAAAACCCTAAGTTTGTCCAATCTTCACAATTCATGTAATCTAAATATACAATTCACATATATATCATCTATTCACCAAGATTTCATGTTTAACCTAACTAAATACCATCAAAACCTTAAGGTTCCATGGCTGCCACATTCTCTCTTCCCTTATTTAAGCATGATTTCCTTTATTTCTAAGGCAATTTCATCACACACAAACTTAAATTCATGAATTCAATAAGAGTCTAAACTTGAAATTGCACTTACCTCAATTTGTAGATTTCAATCTTCAATTTTTTCTCCTCTTCTCTTCTTTCTTTCTTGCTAAATTTCTTTCTCAAGGGAAGGCAATAAGGTTTTATAGAATAATTATGGAAGAAGTTGGGATTTGGTAAGGGTTTCAAAGCTTGAAGATAAACTTTAATTGAGGAATTTCCATGGAGATGAGAGGGAGAGAGTGTGGCGGCTTGGATGGGATAAGGAATAAGACTAATTAATTTTTCTTTTCTTTTCTTTTCTTTTATCTTTTTATTGTTAGTAGTATGCCGTAGAGCATATCATTTAGTATGTATCTTGTACATATTTTTATTAATAAAAGGCATTTCCACTTTTCCGTTTACATAATATATTTATGTGTAATATAAAAGGTCCATTGATATTTTGTTAGAAATATTATTCTTAAGTTGTTAAGAATATGAGTGACAATAAGTAACACCCTTCTGGTAGCAACTCCGTACATTCTACTGTTTCGGTGACCAGTGTCGGTCCGGACAGCTAGAACGTCCGGAAAAATATTTAAACTAAAGTGAGGAACCTTAATTAACTCAAATAGTAATAAGAAAAATTTAGTAAAAATTTTAGAAATAAAATACAACCAAGTTAAATGAGCCGGTGCCCTAGCGATGGGTAACCTAGTGAGAAGTTGCGATTCTCGCAACTAGGAGCCCTAGACCCAGGGGAAAAATTATAAAATAATTATTGGGACTCCAGAGAAGGGTTATTTAGGTTCTTATGGCATTAGAATGCCAAGGAAATGCTTAGAAAAATTTTTCAATCGGTACAGACAATTTTGGCCCGTTAAGCCAAATGGAGGGCATTTTGGTCATTTCGCCTTCAGAGGTGATTTTTGGCCGACTTGTCCAGTTAAGTAAATAATTATTATGACACAAAATATGAATAAATATTGCTAAAAATTAAATTGAAATTTGGTAGAAAAGAAAAGAAAGAAAAAGGAGCTAAATTGGGAATTATGATGTCATGCTTAGGTAATTAAAAATGCTATGGCCAATCACATTAAAGCAAGACAATTAAAATTCAATAAAAAGGGATAAATGAGGCAGAATTCTAGAAAAGACAGCAGCCCTTTTCTTCTTCTTCAAAACGTCCTACACCTTCTCCCTCACTCCTCCATTAACAAACTTTCCAAACCTTCATTTTCCTTAGTTTATTTCAACTAAACCCTAAGTGCCCAACACAAAACCTTACTCTTTTATCTTAGTGAAGCTTTTGGGAACAAAAAGAAGTAGAGTGGAAGGGTTCTTACAAGCTTGAGATTAGCTCCATTAAAGGTTAGTGTCAATTAATGCTTTAAACTTGTATATGCATCATTAGGAGTGTGAGTTGATCCATTGATTTTATGTGTTTGAAAAGTTGAAATGGTAGAGCTAGGGTTTGGACCCAAAATTGAGATGTTGATCATGTGATGATGAAAATGGGTATTAATGGTCAATTAGTGACCATTTGGTTTGGTTTGAACCAAAAATGAAGTGAATTGGGTTGTGGGATTTAAGGTTGGTGTGGCTGCCTTGTGTGACCTGTAGGTGTGGCTGTGAGTCCAGCCTGTTTGGACAGCCATAACTTGAATTGTAGAGATTCAATTGGTGTTTGTCCAATTGGACATCAAACTAGACACATAATGGCACAACTTTGATGAAGAAACCATGCTCAGAAAACCAAACCAACTTGACCAAAAGTTTGCCCTAATCCGGGTAACCTGCAATCTGCCTGGGCAAAATGACCAAATGAACAGTATTTAGTCATTTGGCCATAACTCAATGTAGCAAGGTCCAATTGACCTGAAAGTTTACCAGCAATAAGTTGAGATATAGACCAACAACTTTCATGAAGAAACCTGACCCAAATTATGACCATAACCTAGTCAAATTGCCAATCCAACTTGAGTTATCAAATCTGGCAGAACCAGTTTTGCCCAGATTTTTAGAATCTGCTCAATCTGGCCAGTTATGGTTTTTAGGCCATAACTTGAGCTACACAACTCCAAATGGAGTGATTCAAAAAACGAAATTCAACTACACAAAATGAGGAACAACTTTCATGTTTACCATTTTTCCAAATTCCCACTGCAACAGTAACTAATGAAACAGTAAACCTAAGGCTTGAAAACTGAAATTCTGTCCAATTCATAATAAGCATAGAGATGGTATTGGCAACCAATACCAACAAGTTTTAAATGCAAAATGTGGTATGTTGATGATATTTAAACTAATTTACCTATTGCCAATGCAAAAGTCAACATTTTAGTTGACCAATTATATGAATAGTAATCATAAAAATTCAATTTCAAAGAATTACATAAATGAAAAGTGTTAAATGCCCTAGTAGGCCTAATGTGATTGGTTTGGATAGGTTGGCATGCCAATAGGGTTCTGTTAGCAGTACTGCATATGGCTTCATGCCATTCTGTATTTCATGGCTTCCCATGCCATTCTGTGACATAATAGCCTTTGGCTATGATAATGAGTTATTATACTCGGGTTTAATCTCCGATAATTATCACAGCTTATTAGCTGTTCTGTTGCACACCGGGAGACACCATGTGACCGATGGTGTGATGGTCCGAGGTACTTAGTACCCGATGCGGTTACCCATTTATCGATCCGATCAACTAGTATAGGTTACTCGGGCAGTATTAATAAATTTTATCAAACTTTAATCGAATAATATTGCAATAAATATTTGAAATTTAGTCTACCCAAAAATGTAAATATACATTTTGCACACATGTCTTATTTTATTTATATTTATTATATTTATTTTATTTTATTTTATATTGTCACCACTAAGCAGAATTGCTTAGCGCGTCGCTTTTGCCACGTGCAGGTACTAGAGACATAGCTGGGGAGTCCAGCAGGCCGCATACAGGGTGAGCCTTTATATCTGCACTCAGAGTTCAGAGTCACCTCACATTGCAGTGCATTTGGTAGGACATTAGGCCACTTTTGATATTTTGATATTTTGATATTTTGTATTTTGTAACCTTGGGTAATTATATTATAAATTCATGTAATTATGTTTTGATGTAAGTATCTATGAAATATGTTCAGTAATAAATTGAGCATTTTTTTTATTGAGTTGACTGTGGTTTGAATTTAATTGAATTTGAGATATTAAAGTGAATTGGGAAATTGTTGAGAATATATTGGAGGTTGATTGAGAATAAGGTGATGATATTATTGGGAGTGTTTTTAATAGGTTCAGAAGAACTGTTTTTCCAATTTATAGCCGGCACTCTGCCGGATTTTCTATAAAATTTGCGAAAAAATTTAGTTTTATCAAAAATTATAAATAAATGAATTAAAAAGGATTAATTGAAATTGAAACATGATTTGGTGTTCCGACACACTGAGTGGCATAACTTGCTCAGCTACACTGTAGACGGGTAAGAGGTGTCACATTTAGTGGTATCAGAGCATCGGTTTAGGCGTTTCTGGGTCTAGATAGAGTACATACCATTGCATTGCATTTGTAAGTGTTGAGGTGACACTGATGCAGATCTGTTGTTTTCTTATTTTGAATAGGTTATGGATCCTGCTTCGCAAAGAGCAGTTGATGAAGAGGTGGAGAGTCATGCTCCACCAAGGGCTGAGTCTGGGGGTAGGGGAGAACCCACTCCACCAGCAGCTGAGGCACCTGCTCAACCTCAATTTTCTCTATTCCAGCAAATGACTGAATTCTATCGACAAATGATGGGGGCAATTCCACCACCACAACCACAACCTCCACTAGCACCACAGAAGTCCCATTTGGAGAAATTGCGAAAACATGGGGCTGTGGACTTCTATGGGAAGAAGGAGGATGATCCCATGGCTGCAGAAAATTGGTTGGACAGAACCATCAGAGTACTGAAACAGTTAAACTGCACCCCCGAGCAGAACCTGGTGGGTGCTGTGTCCCTACTTCAGGATGACGCATATCAGTGGTGGGACACAGTAACCAGTGAGGTGCAACCTGAACGGATCACTTGGGAATTCTTCCTTATAGAGTTCAGGAAGAAATATATTAGCAAAGTATATTTAGAAGAGCGAAGAAGGGAATTCATCAGTTTGAGACAAAGACAGTTGTCAGTGGCTGAGTATGAGCGTGAGTTTGTCAGACTGAGCCGGTATGGGAGGGAGATAGTCCCTACCGAGGCGGAGAGGTGCAGACGGTTTGAGGAAGGGCTCAATGACAACATCAAAGTTATGATCACAGCACTAGAGATTACAGATTTTGCTAAACTGGTAGATGCAGCATCGAAAGTAGAAAGGGTCAGAATCAATGAACAAAATAGAAGGGAAAGACAGCAGAAGACGGGTCCGGTCCAAAGGCATTTTCTGCTCCCGAGAAGAAGAGAAGGGTCCTCTGCTCGAGTTCGAGACCACCACAGGTCGGGTCGATCTTAGGGGCCTGCATCGCAGATTCACACCTAGGAGAGGCCAGCCCACACCATCAATGGGCAGCTCTCCAGGGACGGTGTTTAGGGGACTAGCCCCTGCATCTTACACTGTCGATCTATCGAAGTGGCATAAAGGGGAGTGTTGGCGAGTGACCGATGCATGTTTACGGTGTGGATCGACAGAACATCAGATCAAGAATTGTCCGAAAAGGACTACTACTATTGCTCCAACACAAACTGACAGACCTACTCCTGCACCACAAAGAGGTAGGAAGCCTGGTAAACCTGAGGCAGCTGGTCCATCACTAAGGCCTGCATCCGAGTCAACTGAGAGGCCAGACACTAGAATACCAGCCAGGGCTTATGCCATCAGAGCTCAAGAGGAGCAAGATGCCCCGAATGTCATCAAGGGTACGTTTTCCCTCTACAACACTTCTGTACATGCATTGGTGGATCCAGGATCCACCCATTCCTACATTTGCATCAAACTACCCGTAGAGAGGGGAGTTCCAGTAGAGGAGAGTGATCAAGATATTCTGGTCACAAATCCACTAGGCCACAGTGTGGTAGTGAATAAGGTGTATAAAGGGTGCCCGTTGAGGATTCAGGGGTATGAATTCTCGGCAGACCTAATTGAATTGCCCTTCCACGAGTTTGACGTGATTTTGGGAATGGACTGGTTGTCACGTCATCAGGCAATAGTTGATTGTAAATTGAAGAGAATTTTTCTGAAAACTTCTGAGGGTAATGAGATCACTGTTGTGGGTGAAAGGACAACTTTCCTGTCTAATGTTATCTCAGCTACAGTTGCAAGAAAATTGATGAGAAAAGGCTGTGAAGCTTACCTAGCACACATGGTTGATACTAGGCAAGCTAAGCCAAACCTGAATGATATACCCACAGTAAGAGACTTCCCAGATGTATTTCCTGAAGAGTTGCCTGGTTTACCACCAGAAAGGGAAGTCGAGTTTGCTATTGAGGTAATGCTGGGTACAACACCCATTTCCATTGCTCCTTATAGGATGGCACCAACTGAATTGAGGGAGTTGAAAACTTAGTTGCAAGAGTTGCTTGATAAGGGGTTCATACGCCCCAGTGTGTCACCATGGGGAGCTCCGGTATTATTTGTGAAGAAAAAGGATGGAACCTTGAGATTGTGTATCGATTACCGGCAGTTAAACAAAGTAACTGTGAAGAATAAATATCCATTGCCCAGAATTGACGATCTGTTTGATCAGTTGAAAGGAGCCGGTGTATTTTCAAAAATTGATCTCAGATCAGGGTATCATCAGTTGAGAGTAAAGGATGCAGATGTGTCAAAAACTACATTCAGAACCCGGTATGGGCATTATGAATTTCTAGTGATGCCGTTTGGGTTAACAAATGCACCAGCAGCATTTATGGACCTTATGAACCGTATCTTCCATCCATACTTAGATTGGTTTGTAGTGGTCTTTATTGATGATATTTTGGTGTATTCCAAGACTAGGGAAGAACATGATGAACATTTGAGGATTGTTCTGCAAACCCTGCGAGAAAAGAAGCTGTATGCTAAGCTGTCCAAATGTGACTTCTGGATGAGTGAAATCTCCTTCCTCGGACACATAGTATCAGCTGAGGGGATTAGAGTAGATCCCAAAAAGATAGAAGCAGTGATGGAATGGAAGCCACCCAGAAATACAACTGAGGTCAGAAGTTTCTTGGGGCTAGCTGGATACTATAGAAGATTTGTGAAGGGGTTTTCTCTTATAGCTGCTCCAATGACCAAGTTATTGCATAAGAATGTGAAATTTAGCTGGAACGACAAGTGCCAAGCCAGTTTTAAGAGGTTGAAGGCTATGTTGACAGAAGCACCAGTGTTAACGGCCAAAGGTCGTCGAAAAGACTTTGTGGTCTACAAGTGATGCCTCACATAATGGGCTAGGTGTGTATTGATGCAAGAGGGGAAAGTGGTCGCTATGCTTCCGTGCAATTAAGGCCACATGAATGTAACTACCCTACTCATGACCTGGAGTTAGCAGCGATTATCTTCGCACTGAAGATATGGAGGCATTATTTATATGGTGAAAAATGCTACATCTATACAGACCACAAGAGTCTAAAATATTTGCCAACCCAGAAGGAGCTCAATCTTAGACAGAGGCGATGGATTGAGTTCCTAAAGGACTATGATTGTGTGATAGATTATCATCCTGGGAAGGCAAATGTAGTGGCTGATGCTTTGAGCAGGAAGTCCATCACCGCTTTAAGATCACTAAATGCCTGTCTGTCCTTAGCTCAAGATGGAGCTATTTTGGCTGAGTTGCAAGTGAGGCCAACCCTGCTACAGCAGATACAAGATGGGCAGAAGACAGATGAAAAACTAATGGCCATTATGGCTAAAATTCCTGAGGGGAAGGAAATTGAATATGAGGTGAAAGCAGATGGGTGTCTATACTACAGAGGAAGAGTATGTGTACCAGATGATGGGGAACTGAAGACTAGTATTCTGAAAGAAGCACACACAAGTGTTTATGCTATGCACCCGGGGAGCACAAAAATGTATAATGATTTTAAGCCTCATTATTGGTGGCCTGGTATGAAGAGGGATATAGCTGACTATGTGACTAAGTGTTTGACATGTCAGCAAGTTAAAGCAGAACATCAAGTTCCATCAGGACTGTTGCAGCCTATAAACATACCTGAGTGGAAATGGGACCGGGTCACTATGGATTTTGTGAGTGGTCTACCTCTCACCCAAAGGAAGCATGATGCAGTGTGGGTGATAGTGGATAGATTGACGAAGTCAGCACATTTTCTGCCAGTTAGGACTGACTACTCACTGGAGAAGCTAGCAGAATTGTATATCAGTGAGATAGTTAGGCTGCATGGAATCCCACTTTCTATCATATCTGACTGAGACCCAAGGTTTACATCAAGATTCTGGAAGAAGTTGCATGAATCCTTGGGTACACAACTCCATTTCAGCATAGCTTTCCATCCTCAGACGGATGGGCAATCAGAAAGAGTAATCCAGGTCCTTGAGGATATGCTGAGCAGTTGTGTCCTTGAGTTTGAGGGAAGTTGGGATAGATATCTTCCACTGGCAGAATTTGCATATAACAATAGCTACCAAGCTAGCATCCAAATGGCCCCGTATGAAGCACTGTATGGGAGGAAATGTAGAACTCCAGTGTGCTGGACTGAATTGGGTGAAGATAAGCTGGTAGGGCCAGACCTGGTGAAACAGACTGAGGAAAAAGTGAAAATAATCAAAGCTAACCTGAAGATTGCCTCCGATAGACAGAAGTCTTATGCTGACCTGAAGAGAAAAGAGATAGAGTATGCAGTTGGTGATAAAGTGTTTCTCAAAGTCTCACCATGGAAGAAAATATTGAGGTTCGGAAGAAAAGGTAAGTTGAGCCCTAGGTTTATTGGCCCATATGAAGTCATTGAACGTGTGGGTCCAGTGGCCTATAGGCTAGCTTTACCACCAGAGCTGGACAAGATCCACAATGTGTTTCACGTGTCCATGCTCAGAAGATACCGCTCAGATCCTTCACATGTCATCTCCATGGAAGAAATTGAAGTACAACCGGATTTGACATATGAAGAGGAACCTATACGGATCCCAGCTCGAGAAGTGAAGGAACTGAGAAATAAACAAATTCCACTGGTGAAAGTGCTTTGGAGGCACCACAACATTGAAGAGGCAACTTGGGAAAGTGAAGAGATGATGAGGCAACAGTTCCCTCAACTGTTTGCATCAGGTAAAAATTTTGAGGACGAAATTCAAATTAGAGGGGAAGAGTTGTAACACCCTCCCGGTAGCAACTCCGTACATTCTACTGTTTCGGTGACCAGTGTCGGTCCGGACAGCTAGAACGTCCGGAAAAATATTTAAACTAAAGTGAGGAACCATAATTAACTCAAATAGTAATAAGAAAAATTTAGTAAAAATTTTAGAAATAAAATACAACCAAGTTAAATGAGTCGGTGCCCTAGCGATGGGTAACCTAGTAAGAAGTTGCGATTCTCGCAACTAGGAGCCCTAGACTCGGGGGAAAAATTATAAAATAATTATTGGGACTCCAGAGAAGGGTTATTTAGGTTCTTATGGCATTAGAATGCCAAGGAAATGCTTAGAAAAATTTTTCAATCGGTACAGACAATTTTGGCCTGTTAAGCCAAACGGAGGGCATTTTGGTCATTTCGCCTTCAGAGGTGATTTTTGGCCGACTTGTCCAGTTAAGTAAATAATTATTATGACACAAAATATGAATAAATATTGCTAAAAATTAAATTGAAATTTGGTAGAAAAGAAAAGAAAGAAAAATGAGCTAAATTGGGAATTATGATGTCATGCTTAGGTAATTAAAAATGCTATGGCCAATCACATTAAAGCAAGACAATTAAAATTCAATAAAAAGGGATAAATGAGGCAGAATTCTAGAAAAAACAGCAGCCCTTTTCTTCTTCTTCAAAACGTCCTACACCTTCTCCCTCACTCCTCCATTAACAAACTTTCCAAACCTTCATTTTCCTTAGTTTATTTCAACTAAACCCTAAGTGCCCAACACAAAACCTTACTCTTTTATCTTAGTGAAGCTTTTGGGAACAAAAAGAAGTAGAGTGGAAGGGTTCTTACAAGCTTGAGATTAGCTCCATTAAAGGTTAGTGTCAATTAATGCTTTAAACTTGTATATGCATCATTAGGAGTGTGAATTGATCCATTGATTTTATGTGTTTGAAAAGTTGAAATGGTAGAGCTAGGGTTTGGACCCAAAATTGAGATGTTGATCATGTGATGATGAAAATGGGTATTAATGGTCAATTAGTGACCATTTGGTTTGGTTTGAACCAAAAATGAAGTGAATTGGGTTGTGGGATTTAAGGTTGGTGTGGCTGCCTTGTGTGACCTGCAAGTGTGGCTGTGAGTCCAGCCTGTTTGGACAGCCATAACTTGAATTGTAGAGATTCAATTGGTGTTTGGCCAATTGGACATGAAACTAGACACATAATGGCACAACTTTGATGAAGAAACCATGCCCAGAAAACCAAACCAACTTGACCAAAAGTTTGCCCTAATCCGGGTAACCTGCAATCTGCCTGGGCAAAATGACCAAATGAACAGTATTTAGTCATTTGGCCATAACTCAATGTAGCAAGGTCCAATTGACCTGAAATTTTACCAGCAATAAGTTGAGATATAGACCAACAACTTTCATGAAGAAACCTAACCCAAATTATGACCATAACCTAGTCAAATTGCCAATCCAACTTGAGTTACCAAATCTGGCAGAACCAGTTTTGCCCAGATTTTTGGAATCTGCTCAATCCGGCCAGTTATGGTTTTTAGGCCATAACTTGAGCTACACAACTCCAAATGGAGTGATTCAAAAAAAGAAATTCAACTACACAAAATGAGGAACAACTTTCATGTTTACCATTTTTCCAAATTCCCACTGCAACAGTAACTAATAGAACAGTAAACCTAAGGCTTGAAAACTGAAATTCTGTCCAATTCATAATAAGCATAGAGATGGTATTGGCAACCAATACCAACAAGTTTTAAATGCAAAATGTGGTATGTTGATGATATTTAAACTAATTTACCTATTGCCAATGCAAAAGTCAACATTTTGGTTGACCAATTATATGAATAGTAATCATAAAAATTCAATTTCAAAGAATTACATAAATGAAAAGTGTTAAATGCCCTAGTAGGCCTAATGTGATTGGTTTGGATAGGTTGGCATGCCAATAGGGTTCTGTTAGCAGTACTGCATATGGCTTCATGCCATTCTGTATTTCATGGCTTCCCATGCCATTCTGTGACATAATAGCCTTTGGCTATGATAATGAGTTATTATACTCGGGTTTAATCTCCGATAATTATTACAGCTTATTAGCTGTTCTGTTGCACACCGGGAGACACCATGTGACCGATGGTGTGATGGTCCGAGGTACTTAGTACCCAGTACCAGTTTACCCGTTTATCCAGTCCAGTCAACTAGTATAGGTTACTCGGGCAGTATTAATAAATTTTATCAAACTTTAATCGAATAATATTACAATAAATATTTGAAATTTAGTCCACCCAAAAATGTAAATATACATTTTGCACACATGTCTTATTTTATTTATATTTATTATATTTATTTTATTTTATTTTATATTGTCACCACTAAGCAGAATTGCTTAGCGCGTCGCTTTTGCCACGCGCAGGTACTGTAGACATAGCTGGGGAGTCCAGCAGGCCGCATACAGGGTGAGCCTTTATATCTGCACTCAGAGTTCAGAGTCACCTCACATTGCAGTGCATTTGGTAGGACATTAGGCCACTTTTGATATTTTGATATTTTGATATTTTGTATTTTGTAACCTTGGGTAATTATATTATAAATTCATGTAATTATGTTTTGATGTAAGTATCTATGAAATATGTTCAGTAATAAATTGAGCATTTTTTTTATTGAGTTAACTGTGGTTTGAATTTAATTGAATTTGAGATATTGAAGTGAATTGGGAAATTGTTGAGAATATATTGGAGGTTGATTGAGAATAAGGTGATGATATTATTGGGAGTGTTTTTAACAGGTTCAGAAGAACTGTTTTTCCAATTTATAGCCGGCACTCTGCCGGATTTTCTATAAAATTTGTGAAAAAATTTAGTTTTATCAAAAATTATAAATAAATGAATTAAAAAGGATTAATTGAAATTGAAACATGATTTGGTGTTCCGACACACTGAGTGGCATAACTTGCTCAGCTACACTGTAGACGGGTAAGAGGTGTCACACAATATTTCTAGCACAAAGTATCATAAATAGGTTCACAATCGAGGATACTTTATAATAAGGACATGACTTATCCAGAAAGATTGTATTCATGTTTGTTACCAAGTTATTTATATGAGATATAAATAAGATGGAATGGTGAGTCTCATGCCATATGACAAACATGATAGGCACTTATAAATGATAAGTAGGCCGAACCAGTGACACTTATGACAAGCACATGGAGTTTACTCTTGTCAATGTTTTGTCATAAATCATATCAGTGCATATAATCTTTAGACCTGAGATAGCACAGTTATCTTGTATATAGGTAGTTTGAGTTTGATACTGCTTTCATACTTGTACTGTGTATGGGTATATGGGCATCTGTTGGCTCCTACTAGTTATATATGGAGGTAGGTGTTGATCAAGATGGAATCTGTTCCTCTAAGTAAATAGAGTTAAAATCCTATGTTCATTTAATTGTTCTTGATGTTTCAAGTTCCTGGCCAGGACAGATAGATTTATTCAGAAAAGAGTTTCTGATGAGAAAATCTTTTTAATCAAGAACTGAAATTAAAAGAGAACATAATATTCATAGCAAATGGAGTTTGACATAAACCATGACTCCAGCTTGAGTTGGGATTTTGTAATAGAGAGATTCTAGTGCATGGTAACATATGATTATAGGTTCATTTAAGGTAAACCTTATTACTAATTGGGTGGCCATGGCATGCTATGCTAGGTGTTAACCATGGTCTATGAGGTTCATAAAATGATTTAGAGAAATCATTTATGGTAAGAAAGAGTTCTGATGATATTAAGAGTTGCTATCATGTTTCATTGCCAATTAGTGATGAGCCTAGTAAGTCACACACATACACAAGTTATCACCTATTTAAATATGATTTAATTAATTAATTAAAGAGTTTAATTGATTAATTAAATAGGTTTGATTTGCAATTAAATTGCAAAGTCCCTAGCATGACTTGAAACCAAATCTAGATTATTGGATGTATAGTATAAGTTAAATTTATATTTAAAGTGTTTAAATATGAATTTAATTAATGAGAAATTAATTAATAGAGATTAATTAATTAATTTATATTTGATATAAATTGATTAGAAGAAGAGAAATAGTTATTTTGGGTTAAGAACTCAAAATTAAGACACAGGGGCATTTTGGTCATTTCGCAGTGTGACACGTGGCACCATGAGATGGTGACACATGGAATTACACATAAGCTTGCCAAATGTTTTTTTAATCATGTAAGATGATTAAAATCAAGATTAAATATAGGTTTGACACTTGGCACGATGTGATTGGGTCTTTTAAACCTAGAGCTAATCAAAGGGTGACATGTGGCAAGGGTTTAATGTGTTAACCTAGCTATATAAGTGTTGTTATGAAAAAGAAAAATAACCAGTAGCCACTCCTCTCCTTTGTCATGCCATTTTGTGGCTCTTCATCTATTCTTCTTCATCTCTCATCAATTCAAAGAGATTAGCCATCAATCTCTTGAATTAAAAACACTAGAAATTATTTCTAGTATCCTGTTTACATCTCTAATCTCTTAAAAGGCAGAACTTGAATTTCTAATTAATAGAAAAAAGCTTTAGAAGCTGTTCAAGGGCTGCCATAGGTGTTCTTGGTGTTGACAAGCTAGAGGGACAACATTTGGTGTCCTGAAGACAAATCTCAAAGGCGTAGACACGCTGCAGTGCATCAAGAGGTTAGTGTAATCGTTCTTGATTTAATCTAGGGTTCTAAAATTAATCTGATTAATTTTAAAATCTTAAATGGCAAATACAGATCCAAAAACATATTAAAAGAGTTTTAATATGTTGTTTATCATTGAAATCAAATAGATAAAAATAAATCTTGCATGATGCATGTGACCGTAGGTGAAAATTTTTGAATTCAATGGTATAAACTTGTGTTTTTCACGCTTCCGTTCCTTCATTTATGTCTTAAGAAGACCAAAAAATCTATTTAATTAATTATATTAATTATGACTTTTATGGCATCATGCATGATGTCATGCATGATGTCATCACCTTTTTACTTTTTCACTTTCTTTTTTTTTCTATTTATTTTTCTATTAGTTCTTTAATTTGATTCTCAATTCCAAAATTTTCTTTTCTCCGATTTTATTTGACAGTTAGGTCAGGAGTCAGCTCTCAGGGTCAATTGACCAAATTGCCCCTCGCCGGTTCATCCCGGTCTGTAAATAATTCAATATTTCTTCCATTTCCTTGACCTAATTATTTGACTGGCTTAACAGTTCTTTTTCATGATTTTCTCTTTTCCATTGTGTTCATAATGGTCCTAAGGACCGCAGCGTCACATTTTACTGTTCGAAATTTGACTTTAAAATGGCTTCGCAGTCGTTCCCGAGACGGTCACCCATCGTTGTGACTCTCAGATCGTTTAACCTCTTATGTTCTGTTTTTCTTATTTATACTTAACTAATTGGCAATTACTAATTATTTGTATTTATGGCTTCTTTAGTTATCTTAAGTGTGGTTCTAATCCCCTTAATTGTCCGGACCGACACTGGTCACCAGAACAGTGAAATATACCAGGCTATACAAATAGGGGTGTTACATATTAAAAGTGTTTTAATATGCAATTAAACATTGAAATCAATTAGGCATATAATGGATGTGGCATGATGCATGAAACCCTAGAAGAAAAAATTTTGTATTCAATGTTCTAATCTGTCAATTTACATGCTTCCGCTCCTTCAATTGGTATCAGAGCCACTATATTTGCCATTTAGATTGTTTAATATCTGATTTAATTATGTGATTTGATCAAAAGTTGATTGATTCATTGCTGGTTGGACCAACAATGTGGCGGCAAGATGAAGAGCACCATTGGTGCGCATTGTTTGGTTCATTCAACCATGCGCATGGTTTTTGGGCTTGGGTGTGGGCTTAGTTTCAAAGCCCATAATTAGGCCCATGACTAATTAAAATGTTTAATTAGGAGTTTTAATCACACAATTAAATTTTAATTCATTTGTTTGAATGAGATTCAAATCTGAATTTTTAAATTTGTTTGAATGAGATTCAAATCTAAATTTTTAAATTTGTTTGAATGAGATTTAAATCTGAATTTTTAGTTGAATATGAGATATTCAATTTAATTTTAGTATGTATGTTTTATTTAATTGTTAAATGGTAATATGCATGATGGATGATCATAGACAATAAAAGACCAATGTGATTTGATTTATTTCTTTTATTTTTCTCTGGGTTATAAATTAACTAATTTATTTTGGTGGCATGTATTATAAGTGTTGTAATAATTTTGGATTGTAATTTCATTTATTTGAGGACGTTAAAATCCATGTTCTTGTAAATTTGCCTTGGTATGCCAAGGATTACAATGTAATTAGATTCCAAGAAGATCAACGAGGTCAAGAGCATTGGTGGGACCAGTGGGAGGAATTCAAAATCAAGTGTTGATTATGTACTCCTTTGGCAACTCTTGTAATATGAATGAATGAAATGCCCCTAGGAATGCCTTGATTCAATTCTTGGTGCCTCAGAATTGAATCCCTTAGAAAGTCCACGAACATAACATATTTATTGTTTATCCATGTATGTATGAGATCTATGTGAATGTATGCAAGTATTTGATATATGCATGCCAAATGGATAATGTGCAAAGTGAGACCATAATAGTAATTAAGCCAACCACTAAATCTTCCAAACAAATGATTAAGTTGGAAATGTTATAATTAAGGTAATTATATCATGGGCCCTCCATTGAGGCAATTATTTTAAGAAATTTTAAATACTTGCATATGATTTTCTTAAGAATAATTTTTAAGCATGAGATGTTATAAATATGTAAATGGTTTGGTGTCCAATAATGGATGTGCCTGAGGACATTAAAATTATTTACATGTTTACTGGCTCAATGGGATCAACTTAACTAATGCAAGATAAGTCAATAATGGATGTGCCTGAGATTTTGAGCATTAGGGGCTAGGTAAATGATTGAACCTCACATGAGATATAATGGGCAAGGAGTTGCTCACTTACAGTTTATTGTAATTCCAATAATGGATGTGCCTGAGGATGATCAATAAGACTATAAGAATTCAATCACCCACTAGAAATCCATCCAACTAGGATTTTCGTTTCCTAATTTGGAAGTGTAGGATTCACTAAGTTAGTGGGAGGACCAATTTGATTAAAAGACCATAATCATTTTGGTTAATTACATAATACACTTACTAATTAATCTAGTTATTTTCTGTAGTTATTCTTCTGATAATAATGAGCACACAACAGCCACCACCATCCAATTTCCTTGCGAGCATACTTGATCATAATAGGTTAACAGGACCTAATCTTTCTGATTGGCTAAGAAATTTAAAAATTGTCCTAAACTTAGAACATATTGGATATGTTCTAGACTCAAAGGTTCCTGGTCCCTTACCTCCAGAGGCCACTCAAGAGGAACATAATACTTTGGACAAGTGAAAGGAGCATGATATGAGAGCTAAGTGTTACATGCTTGCTTCCATGAGTAATGGGTTACAGAAGCAACATAAAAATATGCAATATGCAAGTGAGATCCTCCTTCACCTGTAAGAGTTGTATCGTGAGCACAGCAGGAATGCTAGGTATGAGATATCTAGACAGCTATTCCGTATGAGGATTTCTAAGGGACAGAATGTTGGGGATCATGTCCACAAGATGATTCGGCTTATTGAGCAGCTGGAACATCTTGACTTTCACATGGATTTCCAATTGCAGACGGATTTGATTCTTCAGTCCCTACCTGAGTCATTTGGGAATTTTGTGACAAATTTCCATATGACTAAGCAGGAATACACCTTAGCTGGTTTACTTAACATGCTTATTATTGTCCAAAAGAATATGCCGGACAATAAAGGAAAAGAGGTAGCTTTGATTGCATCTTCTTCTGCTAGAAAGTCCAACAAGAAGAAGGGCAATAAGAAAAAGAAACCTCAAATTCCTGGTCCTTCCAAGAAGATAGCTAAATAGAAAGGGAAGACCAAAGCTGATGGAGGCAAAGGAAAGTGTTTCCATTGCCAAAAGGATGGGCACTGGAAAAGAAACTGCCCAGAGTATCTTGCTTCTTTGAAGGACAAGAAGGATACACCTTCAGAAGGTATGTCTGTATTGTCACACCCTACTCCTCCGTAAGATGTAACATGATCCCGTAGTACACCTAATGAATTACCATACTTCACCTACCAGTAATCCATTAAATATACTACAAGGGATTTTAAATCAATTTTCGTGAAATTTAAATCATCGATTAAAATCTGGTGTTATAAAATTTTTTTAAAATTTTGGTAAAGTGCCGGCTATATTTTGAGAAAACAGTTCTTCAAACCTGAAAAGGAAAACACTCCCAATATGTTTTCTCAAATACAAGTCCAATAAACTTCATTTCATCTCACAATTCAAATCTCAATAGTCAAATCAATTCATTTTTAAACCTACCTCATCATAAAAGAAACATTTCATTGATTACAAGACTTAAAAATTAATATTACAAAACTAAACAGATAAATGAAATCTCAAATTTACATTACAATGATTTGCACTTAATTACATACCAAAATATTTTACAAGAGCTTTTATACAACTGCCCAAATAATTTACATACATATAATTACATACATACATCAAAACCTATGTACATGGGTATACCTATGATATACCTAGAGCTGATCTGAATGTGTCTTCAAGGCACAGCTATAAGAATTCTCACTCAGTTGCCCTATCCTTACTTTCACCTGCAACAGCATACAAAGCTATCGCTGAGTGGTGAACTCAGTGGTGCACAACTATAACTTAAAACACAGTACAATATAACTTAGCAAAATTACAGCAAATAATTTGAAATTTTGGATACTCATCAAATTCCAAAAATCAAAATATTCGTTGCCGATAATATAAATCATTTGTATAAAATGACTTTGAGCAAGAAATTTAATTTATCAAATCACAACTGGACATTTAAAGTAATTCCAACAATTATGGAAATAAAGATTGATTCCAATAAAATCAATTATGCATAAATCCCATTTGAAATCAAATTTCTTTACTATTCAAAAACTATTCTTTATCTCACTAACTATGCAAGACTAATCCGAAAGGGCCATATCCAGGGTGATTCTAACTCCCTATGGTCGGGGAGGTCGAATCATCGTGTACAGTACACACCACAATAATGAAACTTTTGAAAGGGCCATAACAAAAAAAAAACCACAATAATGAAACTTTCGAAAGGGCCATAACAAAAAAAAAAAAAAAACTTACATCTAATCTCTAATCAGAGGAGAATCTAAGTCTGTGCACATACCATGGAAATCAAAACAAAGCTAACTCCATTGTCTCTTCAACAAATGAGAGAGACGGGTAATAACCTAGTCAAGCATCTATAGTGAGATACAAAACAATATCATAAATCTCTTTGTCCTTCTTGTGAGCATAAATCACAACACAATTCGATTTAAAGTCAATTCCAATATCCAATAATTTTTATGCTCATCACAATTCAAAAAATAAATTTGTATTTTTCCATGCAAATTGCCCATCACAATTCAAAACATATTCTATCATAATTTTTCAAAACATAATTTACTCAATCCACAACAATGCTTAATACTTGTTGAAATACCATTTCACAATGCTAAACTCATACATACTATAATAATTTCAATAATCATTGAATTAAATCTAATACTTGATAAACATAATACATAAGGAAAATAACTTCATTTAATCATATGAAATATTCAGAACAAAATCAATTAAAACCTAGTTGTGCACAAACTTCTGATGAGTCACCTCTTGGCCTTGACTCAGTGGGTCTTTTCCCTTCCTAGTGTCTTTTCTAACTGAAACACACAATTTAAAGTGTTTCAGTACTCATTTAAATTATTTCTAATAATAAGGTTCAATAATTAAATTTTATTAATACTATTCCTTTCATTAGTCAACCTATAATGTTGACCTTTAATGCGCACTAGGTGAATTAGTTTCAATGTCACTAATATGTTCCATTTTTCACTCCTCACATGTTGATATATGTTGTCAATTTCATTTCAAAGCTTATTGCATTTTATTGTAATTACTCAGATTTCATGGTCAATGTTTACTGTCTATTGGACTAAGCTACAGTGTAAATTTAATAGATTTCTCTTCATTAAATTCTTTCTCATTGTGTCTTCTTTAATTTCCTTTTTGAATCACTCCATTTGGAGTTGTATAGCTCAAGTTATGATCACTTAACCATAACTAGGTCAAATCTAAATTTTAGTTTCCTTTTTAGGCATTTTCGGTTCTAACTTTACTAATTTATTTGGACTGTTTGTAATCATATTGAGGTCTAGCATTCTCCATAAGTATTGTTTCCCTATTTCTTAGGGACAACCAGAAATTTTGCTTAACATTTTTCAAGTCTTATAGAATTCTTTATAGACAAATTGTTAACTTGGACTCAAAGATCCTATATTGGCATGATCCTCAATTAGGTCAATGGCTTTGACCTTAAATTCTGACCTTATATATTTATAATTTGAGAAAGTTGTCTAAAACAATGTTTTAGGTCTCTTTCTTAACTTTCCAGATTGGTATGGCTCATTTAAATTGGACACTTCTTGGGAGATATGAATTTTCTAGATTTTATGGTCAAATGTGCCAATTCCATATTTAGTGTGCCAATTTAATCAAGTTAATTGACCTAGTTCCCTTGATTTCTGTGTAACACCTCTCACCCGTCTACAGTGTAGCCGAGCAAGGCGTGCTACACGGCGTGCCGGAGCACCTAATCTTATCCGATTTCATTATATTTCTTGATTTACTTGTTCAAAAACTTTATCTGAGATTTAGGCTATGTTTACTGTTTATCAAAATCTGACTAATTTGGAAATTTCAAAAATTTTAAGGATAATCCAGCAGAGTGCCGGCAGTAATTTGGACTAACAGTTCTTCTGAACCTGCCAAAAACAATTTCAATATATACTTAAATTCATAACTCAGATTAACTAAAAGTATTCTCATCAGTTTCTCAAACTCAGATTCAGTCTCAAAATTTCTCAAACTCAATCTCATTCAGAATCATTATGATTAGATAATCAACTCAAATATTAGAATTCTTATTTTTCATTAACTTATATAATTTGCCAATTAAGTACATAAATTTATCAAGTGCAGGATATACAAATGAAATTACAGTTACTAATTCACATTACAATAATAGCAGTAATTATAATGTACATATTAGAAAACATGCTTAAAATGAGCCCTATCTGCATGCATTGCTGAGGAGGTGACAATCTTGAACTCTTCTGACACTTCTGCAGATCTGGACTCTAAAAATCTCAGTCGACAGTCAACTGGTTTTACCTTCAGTGCCTGCGCGAGGAAGCAATTCCATCGCGCTAAGCATTTCTGCTTAGTGGTGCAATAGTATAACAAGAAATAATATATGCAAATAAAGAAAGAAATAAATCATAATTCAGATACTCAGGAATCAATTTAATTTGGTATGGTATTTCTAGTATCAACAATCTTATATACTAGTTTGTTCCTCTTTGGAAGTGCTTAGTTTATAACTTTTCAGTAATACTACCCAGTATATAAATTATTCTAACAGTATTATATTTCAAGTCTCTACGATTATGCAATTTATATTTTTGTTATGTTTCTTTTGCTAATTTCTTTTACTCATTCATTCTATACTTAATTTAATTGTACTGAAATTTCATTATACTTAACTTAGCTTCCTGAATTGAATAATGTTTTAAATGACAACCCATATAGCCTATACACTGACCAGACTGGATAAATGGATATACTAGCACTGGGTACCTAGTACCTCGGGCCGTCACACCATCGGTCACAAAGTATCTCCCGGTAAACAAGCAATGTGGCTAAAAAGCCATATAATCAATCAGGCATTGAGCCGAGTATAATAACACAAACTGTATAGCCATAGGCTATTAAAATCATAGTATGGCATAATAAGCCATAAAACACAGTATGACGTAAAGTCATTTACAGAACAGCTGTCAGAATCCTATTGGCATGCCAATCTATCCAAACTAGTCAACTAGGCAAACTAGGGCATATTACAAGATTAAATATTTATTTCTTTATTTTCAGGGTTTACTGGTCATTACACAATTCACTAATCAATGAAATTATTGACTTTTTATACATCATGGATAACTTGATTCTAGTATCAACATGTCACAATTTGCATTTCAATATACTGCCAATATAGTGCAATTTACCATTTTTACAAGTTGGCATTCATTGCAAAATTGCTTCAAGCATCATTATATATAAATGTCAAATTCTCAATTTTTTTGTGCTAGATTGGTCTAACTTAAAGTCCTATTTCTCTTGGTTTTTAGCTTCTAGTCAAAGAAGCAAAATTGTAGCTCTATGTCTTATTGCAAACTGTGCAAAATTTTAGGTCATTATGAGTTGTATAGACCAAGATATGGTCAATTTACTAAAGCTGGACAGATTGCACCTTTGGTGCAAAATTTGGTCAATTTTTTAATTTTTGTGTGCTAGATTTGTCTAGCTTAAAGTCCTATTTCTTTTTGTACTACTCCCTTCAATTCATTTCATTAGTCAACCTATAATGTTGAACCTTGATGCACTCTACGTGAGTCAATTCTAATGTTACCAATATGTCACATTTTATAGCCCTTTAGTGTTGGTATATGTTACCAATTTCATTTCCAAGTGTATTGCATTTTATTGCAATTTACCGGATTTCGGTCTACTATTTTGGCCTAGCTGGATGACCTAGTTCCCTCGATTTTTAGGTTTCGGTCCAAACTACAAACTTGTAGGTCTATGTCTTATTGCACGCGGAGCAAAATTTCAAGTCATTCTGAGTTGTGTAGACCAAGATATGGTCAATTTACCAATGCTGGACAGAATGCACTAAAATAGTAGGCTCAGGTCATTTTTAGGTCACTTTTGGTTCGGCCAGTTTAGTACCTGAACTTGTGCAAGCTATTTGAGTTAGTTCTAGCCATTTCTGGGTTTTGGTGTCTTCATAAGAATTGTAGCTCTATGTCATATTGCACTCGGGGAAAAATTTCAGGTCATTCTAAGTTGTATATACCAAGATATGGTCAATTTACTAAAGCTGGACAGATTGCACCTTTAGTGCAAAATTTGGTCAGTTTTAGTTCTGGCAGTTTTGGTACCTGAACTTGTGCAAGCTATTTGACTTAGTTCTAGCCATTTCTGGGCTTTGGTGTCTTCATAAGAATTGTAGCTCTATGTCTTATTGCAGTCTGTACAAAATTTCAGGTCATTCTGAATTGTATAGACTAAGATATGGTCAATTTACTAAAGTTGGACAGATTGCACCTTTAGTGCAAAATTTGGTCAGTTTTAGTTCTGGCAGTTTTGGTACCTGAACTTGTGCAAGCTATTTAACTTAGTTCTGGCCATTTCTGGGCTTTGGTGTCTTCATAAGAATTGTAGCTCTATGTCTAAACTAACCATGGTAAAAATTTCAGGTCAATTGGACCTGTTTTGAGTGAGTTATGGTCATCCAAAAGACTACTGTTCATATGGTCAAAAATCTGGGTTGCAAGGTTGCTAATCCGGATTTGGTCATTTTTAAAGTCAGTTTCTAGGCAGAATTTTGGCAACATTTCTACATGAAAGTTGGCCTATTTGGTGTCTAGTTTCACCCCCCATTGGCCTCATACCAATTGGGTTCATAGTTTGGCACTTATGGCCTAATTTAGGTACTGCCTTCAATACATAACCTGCACAAAGCACATACACTTCCAATTTGATATTCCTTCTCCTCCTTATTACTTCAATATTCAATCAATAACACTTCCATATATATATTGTACACAATTCCAGCAACAATTTTGGGCAGAATATTGAAGTGCTCAATGCACACAATTCACCATTAAATTCAACATTCACTTCCACCAAAATTCAACATATCTCAATGTCAATATTACACATACACTTCAACATAATCATACTTCAATATCACTTACACTTGCTGCCCACAATTTAACATTAGCATATTTTATTAATAACTACATGTTCACACACAAAGTCATGGTTTAATAGGCTACCAAACATGGCAGTTTGCCCAAAGCATTAAGGTTCTATTACACACCCTTAATTCAAGCACTACATGCACATACTTAGATTTTAACTTACTACTTCTTCCATTTAAGTTATTCAACCTTAATTTCCATCCATTATAGGTAAGAAAAACTCAACTACAATAAACTTTCATGGCTGTCCAAAATTGAATATATCAAAAACTCATCAAATCCTTCAAATTTCTTCACCATCCAACTCATCTCAACCTTAATACAAACTTTAATGAAGCAAGGGATAAAAAACTAGCACTAACCTTTTTTGAGCTTCACCAAAACTTCATCAAATCCTCTTCTTTTTGCTTCCATTATACTGCCCATGATGTATAGACTAAGTTTAATGAAGGAACTTATGAAAATCAAGGCTTGAAGATGGGTAGATGAAGGCTTGTATATGGGGCGGCCATAGATGAAGCTTGGAGAAATTTCAATTCGGCAAAGAATAATGAAGAAGAAGATGAATAGTGGAAAAATCTATCCTAGTGGTCCTTATATACTCCACTAATGCCCCACTAATCACAATTAAAAATTAGATTAATTCAAGATTTCCTTTAATTGCAATTATGCCCTCCAATTCCCTTAAATTACATGTTATCTTGAATTTCATTTTTCATTAAATTTTCAAAATATAATACCACTTATTTTTCATGGACATTTAAGTCAAAAGTCAACTCTAGGTGTCAATTGACCAGAATACCCCACTTCGGGTTATATTCCTGATTTTTCGGTAACACCGATTTTTGTCTGTTTCTTGATTTTTCATTTTTCTTTGTACTAATTTATTAATTTTTCTTTAATAATTCTAGTGTGAATTATATTTCAATAGACCTTTACTTACGTCCTGGAATTAAATTCTGAGGGTTCCTCGCGGTCTTGGGGTCGGCAACGGCCTTCCCAGTGCAGTCACCCATCGATGCAGTGTCGGCCTGTTTAACTTAGCTTCATTTTCTCTCTTTCATTTGTCTTTGATTTTTCTTGCATTTTCTTCTTATTTATTTCACCATTATATGTCTGTTCATTATCACCGAAGTGTAGTTCCAGACATTCCGACTTTCCGGGGCAGACATTAGCCGTCGAAACAGTAAAACGTACGGACTACGAAAATGAGGATGTTACAACTCTTCCCCTCTAAAAAGGAATTTTGTCCTCGAAATTCATCTAATTCAACAACCGAGCTTATCGTTGTCTCATAATTTTATTCACTTTTCCATCATTGTTTTCCTCTGCCTTTAGTATTTCTACTCATGAAATTCTATTATTCATTAGTTTCTTGATCTCTCATACTAGGATTGTTTACCAGTCCTTCTGTTTCTTTTACCAATTCCAACTCTGTTAAATTACCCTTTGTCTAGGTATTCTGCATTTATCTCATGCAAAACTCCATCAATGAAAGGCATCTATTCTTGCTTCCAGAGGGAATAGCACTACAATTTCTAAATATATTTTCAAATACCTAAATTATTCTTTTCTGACAAAAATATCAAAATAATTATAAGACTCTATATCAATGTCTAGATATCTTTTCCCAACTCAGTTCAACGTACTGGTGTTCTGCACTTTTTCCCTTACAGTGTTTCATAGGGTGCCATTTGTATGCTCACTTGACACTTATTATTGTATACAAATTCTGTTAGTGGGAGGTATTTGTCCCATCTCCCCTCAGATTCAATGACACAAGTTCTCAGTATATTCTCGAGGGCTTATCACATATTACAGGTTATTATTATCATTTTATTTCATTGTTTACAGGAACTCATTGAGTTTCAAAATTTACCTGAATTACTCATTTTGACTGTCCATCCGTCTGAGGATGATAAGTCGTACTGATATCTCTAAGCTTATAACAATTACTGTGGTACAGGTAGTTCACATTAATGTAACCGAGTCACTGACTCTAGCTACCTTACAAGTGTAGTCTTTCGATAGGCTAGTTCTGAAGTTTTAAATTTCTGACTAGAATTTTCACATTTATTTCCTGTAATAGTACTCTATTCGGGCGTAACTGTATCAAATTATAGATTACTTACAAATATTCTTATTTTATTCTACCACGAGGAAGCACGTAGCTCTACACAATAATCTCATGTCGGTACTGTAATCTGCAACTTACAATACAAACATTGACAACATTACGTAGTTATTACGTTATAACCTCATGAACTAGGTTTTCTACTTCTTTTTCTAATGCCCTCTACGGCTCTAAGCCCATATCTTAACTTTGAATAATCAAAAGTAAACAGATCTGCATAGTGTCACCTCGACTCTTATGAATGCAATGCATGTATGCACACTATCTTTCCACTTATCTTTGCCTAGGAACGCCTAAACCGTGCTCTGATACCACTAAATGTAACACCCCTGACCCGTCTACAGTGTAGCCGAGCAAGGCGTGCTACACGGCGTGCCGGAGCACCTAATCTTATATGATTTCATTATATTTCTTGATTTACTTGTTCAAAAACTTTATCTGAGGTTTAGGCTATTTTTACTGTTTATCAAAATCTGACTAATTTGGAAATTTCAAAAATTTTAAGGATAATCCAGCAAAGTGCCGGCAGTAATTTGGACCAACAGTTCTTCTGAACCTGCCAAAAATAATTTCAATATATACTTAAATTCATAACTCAGATTAACTCAAAGTATTCTCATCAGTTTCTCAAACTCAGATTCAGTCTCAAAATTTCTCAAACTCAATCTCATTCAGAATCATTATGATTAGATAATCAACTCAAATATTAGAATTCTTATTTTTCATTAACTTATATAATTTGCCAATTAAGTACATAAATTTATCAAGGGCAGGATATACAAATGAAATTACAGTTACTAATTCATATTACAATAATAGCAGTAATTATAATGTACATATTAGAAAACATGCTTAAAATGAGCCCTATCTGCATGCATTGTTGAGGAGGTGACAATCTTGAACTCTTCTGACACTTCTGCAGATCTGGACTCCAAAAATCTCAGTCGACAGTCAACTGGTTTTACCTTTAGTGCCTGAGCGAGGAAGCAATTCCATCGCGCTAAGCATTTCTGCTTAGTGGTGCAATAGTATAATAAGAAATAATATATGCAAATAAAGAAAGAAGTAAATCATAATTCAGATACTCAGAAATCAATTTAATTTGGTATGGCATTTCTAGTATCAACAATCTTATATACGAGTTCGTTCCTCTTTAGAAGTGCTTAGTTTATAACTTTTCAGTAATACTACCCAATATACAAATTATTCTAACTGTATTGTATTTTAAGTCTCTACAATTATGCAATTTATATTTTTGTTATGTTTCTTTTGCTAATTTCTTTTACTCATTCATTCTATACTTAATTTAATTGTACTGAAATTTCATTATACTTAACTTAGCTTCCTGAATTGAAAAATGGTTTAAATGACTGCCCATATAGCCTATACATCGACTGCATCGATAAACGGATATACTAGCACTGGTACACTGTACTGGTCGTTACACCATCGGTCACAAAGTATCTCCCGATGTGCAAACAGTGTGGCTAAAAAGCCATCTAATCAATCAGGCATTAAGCCGAGTATAATAACACAAACTGTATAGTCATAGGCTATTAAAATCATAGTATGGCATAATAAGCCATAAAACACAGTATGACGTAAAGTCATTTCTGAGCAATGTCGAGAATCCTATTGGCATGCCAACCTATCCAAACTAGTCAACTAGGCAAACTAGGGCATATTACAAGATTAAATATTTATTTCTTTATTTTGAGGGTTTACTGGTCATTACACAATTCACTGGTCAATGAAAATATTGACCGTTTTTATAAATCATGGATAACTTGATTCTAGTATCAACATGTCACAATTTGCATTTCAATATGCTGCCAATATAGTGCAATTTACCATTTTTACAAGTTGGCATTCACTGCCAAATTGCTTCAAGCATCATTGTATATAAATGTCAAATTCTCAATTTTTGTGTGCTAGATTGGTCTAGCTTAAAGTCCTATTTCTCTTGGTTTTTAGCTTCTGGTCAAAGAAGCAAAATTGTAACTCTATGTCTTATTGCACTCTGTGCAAAATTTCAGGTCATTACGAGTTGTATAGACCAAGATATGGTCAATTTACAAAAGCTTGACAGATTGCACCTTTGGTGCAATATTTGGTCAATTTCTTATTTTTTGTGTGCTAGATTTGTCTAGCTTAAAGTCCTATTTCTCTTGGTACTATTCCCTTCAATTCATTTCATTAGTCAACCTATAATGTTGACCCTTGATGCACTCTACATGAGTCAATTCTAATGTTACCAATATGTCACATTTTATAGCCCTTTAGTGTTGGTATATGTTACTAATTTCATTTTCAAGTGTATTGCATTTTATTGCAATTTACCAGATTTCGGTCTACTATTTTGACCTAGCCGGATGACCTAGTTCCCTCGGTTTTTGGGTTTTGGTCCAAACTACAAACTTGTAGGTCTATGTCTTATTGCATGCGGGGCAAAATTTCAGGTCATTCTGAGTTGTATAGACCAAGATATGGTTAATTTACCAATGCTGGACAGAATGCACTAAAATAGTAGGCTTAGGTCATTTTTAGGTCACTTTTGGTTCGGCCAGTTTTGGTACCTGAACTTGTGCAAGCTATTTGACTTAGTTCTGGCCATTTCTGGGTTTTGGTGTCTTCATAAGAATTGTAGCTCTATATCTTATTGCACTCGGGGAAAAATTTCAGGTCATTCTAAGTTGTATATACCAAGATATGGTCAATTTACTAAAGCTGGACAGATTGCACCTTTAGTGCAAAATTTGGTCAGTTTTAGTTCTGGTAGTTTTGGTACCTGAACTTGTGCAAGCTATTTGACTTAGTTCTAGCCATTTCTGGGCTTTGGTGTCTTCATAAGAATTGTAGCTCTATGTCTTATTGCACTCTGTACAAAATTTCAGGTCATTCTGAGTTGTATAGACCAAGATATGGTCAATTTACTAAAGCTGGACAGATTGCACCTTTAGTGCAAAATTTGGTCAGTTTTAGTTCTGGCAGTTTTGGTACCTGAACTTGTGCAAGCTATTTAACTTAGTTCTGGCCATTTCTGGGCTTTGGTTTCTTCATAAGAATTGTAGCTCTATGTCTAAACTAACCATGGTAAAAATTTCAGGTCAATTGGACCTGTTTTGAGTGAGTTATGGTCATCCAAACGACTACTGTTCATATGGTCAAAAATCTGGGTTGCAAGGTTGCTAATCCGGATTTGGTCATCTTTAAGGTCAGTTTCTAGGCAGAATTTTGGCAACATTTCTACATGAAAGTTGGCCTATTTGGTGTCTAGTTTCACCCTCCATTGGCCTCATACCAATTGGGTTCATAGTTTGGCACTTATGGCCTAATTTAGGTACTGCCTTCAATACACAACCTGCACAAAGCACATACACTTCCAATTTGATATTCCTTCTCCTCCTTATTACTTCAATATTCAATCAATAACACTTGTGACGAACCGCTCAGGGGGGCCCATCACACTGGTGCACCGTGAACTTTGGCCACGCGTACACCCAGATATCATCCTTGCCGAAGGGATTTTCTTTCGCCTCCCCCAGGATTCGAACCCACAACCAGACGGCCTTTAAACTCGGTTGGGAAGCATCCTGAGTACCAATTGAGCTACTAGCTCAATTGGTACTCAGGATGCTTCTACTAGCTCAATTGGTACTCAGGATGCTTCCCAACCGAGTTTAAAGGCCGTCTGTTGTGGTTCAACTCGGGAGGCGAAGAAAATCCTTCTAAGGATGATATCTGGGTGTACGCGTGGCCAAAGTTCACGGTGCACCAGTGTGATGGGCCCCCCTGAGCGGGTCGTCACATTAAAAAGGCGCCTTTTTATTGTCACACCCCGGCTTAGTGGGCCCCAGCTCAAGCCCCTCTATGGGTGGCCATCTTGCCGCTGCACTTCAGAGAGGCGCGGTGCGACTCACAAGGTACTGTCCGCTCTGGTGGAGTTCAATCCCTTCGCCCTGCAGAGCTAGGATTCGAACCCTTATCACCTCACGGGTTTGCTTCGCCTCTTACCAATTGAGAAAATGTGACACCCCTTACCCGTGTACAGTATACCCGAGTAAGTAATGCCACACGGTGTACCGGCACACTCTAATATTCCTCAATTAATTTATATCATACTTTTGCATATAATTTATGAAATACAATTTGTTTAAGCCATTGATCAAAAGTATTATTCATTTAAGGTTCCGAAAATTTTAAAGAAAATCCGGCGGAGTACCGGCTAAAAATGGAGAAAACCGTTCTTCGGAACCTGTTAAAAACACTTCCAATAAACAAGTTCATTCATTCTCAACTTCAATATCATCACAAAACTCAATATCAAGATTTGAACAATTTTTCAGTTTCAGGTTTCAACAACCTTTTCATTTCTCAACATCCATTTCTCATATACAAGTAATAAATACATGCTCAAATCTTGCATTCATAGTCATAACTTTCATTATTTACATAAACATCAAAATATATTACATGAGTTCAAGTACATATGAGAAAATACAAATCTGCTACAAAATATCAAAATGACAAAATGACACCTAGTGCCCTACCGATGCAATCGCAGTAGTGAGGTGACACGGACACCGAGCGTAACTCGGATGGACTCACCCACGTGGTCTACTGGGCTCACGGTCGGAATCTCCAGTACCTACGCGTGGCAAAAGCAACGCGCTAAGCAATAATGCTTAGTGGTGCAATAATATAATAGAAGAAATTGGCAAGAAAATAAATGTGTATGCAAAGTGTATGCTTTCTTTGTTTGATTTTGGTATATTCATTAATTCATTAACTCTGTTCACTTTTATTCATTTGGTTGCCCCAAGTAACCTACACTAGACGACTGGACTGGATAACGGGTAAACTGGCACTGGGTACCTAGTACCTCAGGCCGTCACACCATCGGTCACATATGCATCTCCCGGTGTGCAGCAATGTAACTAACAAGTCAGAATGATATCGAGCACAAGGCCAAGTCTCAATGCAAAGTCGAATGGCTAAAAGCCATGAAATCACAGAATGGCATTTTTGCCATGTGCGATCGCTAACTGAACCCTATTGGCATGCCAAACTATCCAAACCAATCTTGTTAGGTATACTAGGGCATTTGAAACTCTTAAATTCATCAATTTGTGAATTTCAACTTTTTTGGTGTTACTATTCATCATTGGTCAACAAAAATGTTGACTTTTAGAATAAAAATGTGTACATCAACTTTGGCACTCCCAACATACCACATTTGGTGTTTAAAACTTGTTAGCATTAAGTGTTTTTGCCATTCCAAAGTGTAACTCAACACAAACAGATTTTTCAGTTTTGGTGAGTCAACTTCACTGTTCCATTGGACACTGTTACTGTTGGAATTTGAGGAAATGTAAAACATGAAAGTTGTTCCTTATTTTGTCTAGTTGAATTTCCTTTTTGAATCACTCCATTTGGAGTTTGTAGCTCCAGATATGGCTCATAAACCCAGGCTGTCCGGATATGCAGTCTGCAGAATTTTACCATATCTACAGTGCATGAACAGTGACTTGAGTCACTTGGTTGAATGGGTTCTGGCCATAATTTGGGGTAGGTTCCTTCATGAAAGTTGTTTGTCTATGTCTTAACTTGTTGCTGTAAAAATTTCAGACCAATTGACCAAATTTACAGTGACTTATGGCCAAATGAACAGTTACTGTTCATTTGGTCAAATTCTGCAGAGGCAGTTTCAGGGTTCCGGATTGTGGCTGAGTTTTGACCCTTTTGCTTTGGTCTTTCGGGCATGGTTTCTTCAGCAAAAATGTGCCATTATAAGCCAAGTTTCATGTCCAATTGGCCAAACATCAATTGGACAAGCACAGCCCAAGTTATGGCAGTGCAAAGGGACTGAAATTTCAGTCCCTATGCTGCTGTCCATAGGGCAGTTTATACTTTTACTTTACCATCTCATTTTTCAGTTCTAATTAGGGTCCACCTCCCGAAAATGGTCACTAATTGACCATTAAAAAGTTCCCTAACCATTTCCTAAGCTAAGTCACAATTTCACCTACACAACCCTAATGTCCAAACTCATTACTCATACACTTTGATTAACATACTTACTTAAGTCTCCATGCATATTAATACTTTAACCATGATTTCCAACCATTCTAAGCTTATCAAACAATCAACCTCAATCTCCCATAGGGCTGCCTAAATTCTTTGGTAGAGATACACATGGATTTGTTTCATTATTTCACAATTTTTCATTCATTACAAGCATAGATCATGGAACTAATGAGTTTTAAACTTCATATATGCACTAACCTTGTTTGGGCAGAATTTCCAAAGCCCTAAACTCCAATTTCTTCCTTCTTCTAGGCTTCCAAGAGACCATGCAAGGTACTAGAACAAACTTTAGTGAAGCTAGGTTATGATTTTAAGGTGAAACAAGGTAGGAATTTGAGCTTGCTTATTTGAACTTCAATGGAGGTTTCTAGGTGTGTTTCAGCTGGGTAGGGAATGAAGAGGGGCTGCTGCAAATTTTGGTAAATTTAGTATTCATTTAGTCTTTTATTTAGTTAGTCAAAGGGTGGTTAAATTGTGATTGGTCCAAATAACCTTAATGACATCACCATGATGCCATAATTAAGCTTTTTTCCTCATTTTCTTTCCTTTTCTCCACTACTCATTTTCAATTTGATTTCTAGTAATGTTTATTCATATTTTATGTTATATTAATTATTTACTCAACTGGACAAGTCGGCCAAAAATCACCTCGGAAGGCGAAATGACCAAAATGCCCTCCGCTTGGCTTAACGGTCAAAATCGTCTGTCTGGAATTGAAAAATTTTTCTAGGTATTTTCTTGGCATTCTAATGCCATGGGAACCTCAATTACCCTTCTCTGGAGTCCCAAAATTATTTTATAATTTTTCCCCGGTCTAGGGCTCCTCGTTAGAACCGCAACTTCCCTCCGTGACCCATCGCTTGGGCACCTACTGCTTGACTTCGCTTGTATTTTATTTCTAAAATTTTTACTAAATTTTTCTTATTAATATTTGAGTTAATTAGGGTTCTGACTTTAGTTTAAATATTTTTCCGACGTTTTCATGTCAGGACCGACACCGACACGAATAGTAGGATGTACTGAGTGGTTATCGGAGGGTGTTACAACTCTTCCTCTAATTTAAATTTTGTCCTCGAAATTTACCTGATGCAAACAGTTGAGGGAACTATTGCCTCATCGACTCTTCACTTTCCCAAGTTGCCTCCTCGGTGTTGTGGTGCCTCCAAAGCACTTTCACCAATGGAATTTGCTTGTTCCTCAATTCTTTTACTTCCGAGCCAGATCCGTAGAGGTTCCTCTTCATATGTCAAATCCATTGTATTTCAATTTCTTCTCCGAGATGACATGCGAAGGATCCGAGTGATATCTTACGAGCATAGACACGTGGAATACATTCGGATCTTGTCCACTCGTGGTAAAGCTAGCCTATAGGCCATGGACCCACACGTTCAATGACTTCATATGGGCCAATGAACCTAGGGCTTAACTTACCTTTCCTTCCAAACCTCAATACCTTCTTCCATGGTGACACCTTGAGGAACACTTTGTCGCCAACCACATATTCTATTTCTTTTCTCTTCAGGTCGGCATAAGATTTCTGTCTGTCTGAGGCAACCTTCAAGTTGGCTTTGATTATTTTCACTTTTTCCTCAGCCTGTTTCACCGTGTCCGCCCTACCATTTGTCTTCTCCCAATTCAGTCCAAAGACACCGAGTTCTACATTTTCTCCCATACGATTGCTTCATACGGCCATTTGAATACTAGCTTGGTAGCTATTGTTGTATGCAAATTCTGCCAGTGGGAGGTATCTATCCCAGCTTCCCTCAAACTCAATGACACAACTCCTCAGCATATCCTCAAGGACCTGACAAGTATTTCACGTTATTGTTATCATTTCAATTCAATATTTGTATCAATTTCATGGGTTTCAATTGTTTACCTGGATTACTCTTTCTGATTGCCCATCCGTCTGAGGATGGAAAGCTGTGCTGAAATGGAGTTGTGTACCCAAGGATTCATGCAATTTCTTCCAAAATCTCGATGTAAACCTTGGGTCTCGATCAAATATGATGGAAAGTGGAATTCCATGCATCTAACTATCTCACCGATATACAATTCCGCTAACTTCTCCAAAGTAGTCGGTCCTAATCGCGAAAGTGTGCCGACTTTGTCAATCTATCAACTATCACCCATGTTGCATCATGTTTCTTCCGGTGAGAGGTAGACCACTTACAAAATCCATGGTGACCCGATCCCATTTCCATTCGGTATGCGTATAGGTCAGAGCAAACTGATGGAACTTGATGTTCTGCCTTGACTTGTCGACATGTCAAGCATTTAGTCACATAGTCACTATGTCCTTTTTCATACTGTGCCACCAATATTGAAGCTTCAGATCATGATACATCTTTGTACTTCACAGGTGCATAGCATATACACCGTGTGTGCCTCTTTTAGAATACGGTCTTCAATTCCCATCATCCGTACACATGCCTTTCTTTGTAATACAGACACCCATCGACTTTCACCTCATAGTCGCTTGCTTTTCCCTCTGAGATCTTGCTCATAATAGCCATTAACTTTTCATCCTTACGCCCATTTAGTATCTGGCAGTGCAGTTTGGCCTCACTTGCAACTCAGCCAAAATAGCTCCATCTCGAATCAAAGATAGAAGGGCATTCAATGATCTCAAAGCTGTCATGGATTTTCTGCTCAAAGCATCAGCAACTACATTTGCCTTCCCAGGATGGTAGTCAATTACACAGTCATAATCCTTCAGGAACTCAATCCATCGCCTCTGTCTAAGGTTGAGCTCCTTCTGGGTTGGCAAGTATTTTAGGCTTTTGTGGTCCGTGTAAATGTAACACTTTTCCCCATACAAGTAATGCCTCCATATCTTCAGTGCGAAGATAATTGCTGCGAGCTCTAGATCATGGGTAGGGTAGTTCTGTTCATGTGGCCTTAGCTGTCTGGAAGCATAGGCGATCACTTTCCCCTCTTGCATCAATACACACCCTAGCCCATTATGTGAGGCACCACTATAGACCACAAAGTCCTTTCCAGACACTGGCTGTGTTAACACTGGTGCCTCTGTCAACATAGCCTTCAATTTCTCAAACTGTCCGACACTTGTCATTCCAACAAATCGACATTCTTGTGTAACAACTTGGTCATTGGAGCGGTATTAGGAAAATCCTTCACAAATCTTACAGAATACCCAGCTAGCCCCAAGAAGCTTCGACCTCGGTTGTATTTCGGGAGGCTTCCATTCCATCATCGCTTCTATTTTCTTGGGATCCACCTAATCCCATCACCGACACTATGTGTCCAAGGAATGCAATTTCACTCGACCAAAAGTCACACTTGGACAACTTAGCATCAGCCTTCTTTTCATGAGGTTTGCGTAACAATCCTCAAATGTTCATCATGTTCTTCCTGGTCTTGGAGTACACCGAATGTCATCAATAAAAACCACTACGAACCGATCTAGGTATGGATGGAAGATACGGTTCATAAGGTCCATGAACGCCGCTGGTGCATTTGTTAGGCCAAATGGGCATCACCAGAAACTCATAATGCCCATACCGGGTCCTGAATGTAGTCTTGGGCACATCTACATCTTTCACCCTCAGCTGATGATACCCTGATCTGAGATCAATCTTAGAAAATACTCCTGCTCCTTCAGCTGATCAAACAGATCATCAATTCTAGGCAACGGATACTTGTTCTTCATACACTTTATTCAATCGCCAGAATCAATACATAGCCTCAAAGTCCCATCCTTCTTCTTTACAAGACCTGGAGCTCCCCATGGTGACACATGGGCGTATGAACCCCTTATCCAAAGAATCCTTGCAATTGAGTTTTCAACTCCTCAATTCAATGGGTGCCATCCTATAAGGAGCAATAGAAATGGGTCTTTGTGCCGCAGTTGTCTCAATAGCAAACTCGACTTCCTTCTCGGTGGCAAACCAGCAACTCTTCAGAAATACTTGGAAATCTCTCACTGTGGGTATGTCACTCAAGTTTGGCTTAGCTCGCCTAGTATCCACCACATGTGCTAGGTAGGCTTCACACCTTTTCTCATCATTCTTCTTGCAATCAGAATGAGATGACATTGGACAAAAATCATCCTTTCCCCACAACTGTGATCTCATTACCCTCTGAAGTTTTTAGAGAAATTCTCTTCAATTTGCAATCAACTATTGCCTGATGACGTGACAACCAGCCCATTCCCAAAATCACGTCAAACTCATGGAAGGGCAACTCAATCAAGTCTGCCAAGAATTCATACCCCTGAATCCTCAACGCAACCTTTGTATACTTTGTTCACCACTACACTGTGGTTTAATGGATTAGTGACCGTAATGTCTTGGTCACTTTCCCTACCAGATCCCCTTTCTACGGATAGATTGATGCGGATGTATGAATGAGTGGATCCTGGATCCACCAATGCATGCACAGGAGTATTGTAGAGGGAGAACGCACTCGATGACGTCCCGGCATCTTGCTCCTCCCGAGCTCGGGGCATAATTTCGCAGTGGCACATTATCCGCCTCTCTGCGGCTCGAATGCAGCCTCGTGATGGTCCCATCGCCAGATTTACGGACCTTCTACCCCTTGGTGGTGCAGAGCGGTGCATGCGCTTGTGTCGGAGTAGCGTAGTAGTTCTGCGTGGCGGTTCCTCAGCGATGCTGTTGACCCACACCTCAAGCGAGCAGTCACTCTCCAACACTCCCCTTATGCCATTTTTAAGCAGTGTGGGAAGATGCCGAAGATCTGGGGCTGGTCCCTGAACCCTATCCTGGAGAGTCCACCGATGGTGGTGTGGGTGACCTCTCCTAGGGGTGGCTGTGGCTGGGCCTGAGACCACAGCCCTGTGGGTGAACTTTGTGCAGAGGACCCTTGAACTTCTTCCACGATGCAGAGCTGAACTAGGCCCGACTCCCCTCTTCTGTCTCTCTCTCTTCTAGTCCACTCACTAATTCTCACTTTTTCAACCTTTATGGCAGCTTCCACTAACTTGGTAAATGCAGGATTCCCAAGGCGGTGAGCTGGATCTTGATGTTGTCATTTAGTCCCTCTTCAAATCTCTTACATCTTTCGACTTCATTAGGGACTATCTCCCTTCCATAACGGCTTAATCGAACAAACTCCTTCTCATACTCTACGCCACCACAACCGCCTTTGCCTCAGTTAATGAATTCCCTTCTTCTCTCTTCTAGGTATCTGTACCCACATATTTCTTCTTGAACTCGAGAGGAAGAAGTCCAAGTTCTGACTTGGGCTGCACTTCATGGACACGGTGTCCCACCATCCGTAGGCATCGTCTTGTAACAAGGATATAGCGACTTCTAAGTTACGCTGCGGGTGCAATGGAGTTGTTTTAAGACTCTTCCCGTTCTGCTCAACCAATTCTACGCCAGCAGAGTCATCTTCTCTCTTGCCATAGAAATCCACCGCCCCAAATTTTCTTAACCTTTCGGTGTGATTTACCGTGGAGCGGTGGTGGTGGTGGTGGTCTTTGCATTACTCGCCATTTGTCTAAAGAAATCGGCCATTTGTTGAAACATGGCTGTGGAGGTGGCGCAGTTCTCGCTTGAGTGGCGGGCGATTCTCTCATGCCCAGCCTCTCAGTGCTGCAGTGGAGCATGACTCTCCACTTCCTCCTCGACGGCTCTCGAGATGACGGGTCCATATCCCATTGAATAAGAAAGATAAACGATCTGCGTTAGTGTCACCTCGACTCTTACAAATGCAATGCATGGTATGGACTCAATCTAGCCCAAACGCCTAAACCGTGCTCGATACCACAAAATGTGACACCCCTTACCGTGCAGTATACCCGGTAAGTAATGCCACACCGGTGTCAGACACTCTAATATTCCTCAATTAATTTATATCATACTTTGCATATAATTTATGAAATACAATTTGTTTAAGCCATTGATCAAAAGTATTATTCATTTAAGGTTTCAAATTTTAAAGAAAATTCAGTGAGTAGCTAAAAATGGAGAAAACTCTTCGAACTCACTTGTTAAAACACTTCCAATAAACAAGTTCATTCATTCTCAACTTCAATATCATCACAAAACTCAATATCAAGATTTGAACAATTTTTTTGATTCTGTGTTTCAACAACCTTTTCATTTTTCAACATCCATTTCTCATATACAAGCAATAAATACATGCTCAAATCTTGCATTCATAGTCATAACTTTCATTATTTACATAAACATCAAAATATATTACATGAGTTCAAGTACATATGAGAAAATACAAATCTGCTACAAAATATCAAAATGACAAAATGACACCTAGTGCCCTACCAATGCACTGCAGGTAGTGAGGTGACACGGACAGAAGCTGTCGGATGGACTCACCCCTGTGGTCTCTGGCTCCACGGTCGGAATCTCGGTACCTTTCACGTGGCAAAGCAGCGCTAAGCAATAATGCTTAGTGGTGCAATAATATAATAGAAAAAATTGGCAAGAAAATAAATGTGTATGCAAAGTGTATGCTTTCTTCGTTTGATTTTGGTATATTCATTAATTCATTAACTCTGTTCACTTTTATTCATTTGGTTGCCCCAAGTAACCTACACTAGACGATTTGGATCGATAACTAAAAGCGGCTGGGTACCTAGTACCTCGGCCGTCACACCATCGGTCACATATGCATCTCGGTGTGCAATGAGCCTAACAAGTCAGAATGATATCGTGCACAAGGCCAAGTCTCAATGCAAAGTCGAATGGCTAAAAGCCATGAAATCACGAATGGCATTTTTGCCATGTGCGATCGCTAATCGAACCGTATTGGCATGCCAAACTATCCAAACCAATCTTGTTAGGTATACTAGGGCATTTGAAACTCTTAAATTCGTCAATTTGTGAATTTCAACTTTTTGGTGTTACTATTCATCATTGGTAAACAAAAATGTTGAATTTTTGAATAAAAATGTACATCAACTTTGGCACTCCCAACATACCACATTTGGTGTTTAAAACTTGTTAGCATTAAGTGTTTTGCCATTCCAAAGTGTAACTCAACACAAACAGATTTTTCAGTTTTGGTGAGTCAACTTCACTGTTCCATTGGACACTGTTACTGTTGGAATTTGAGGAAATGTAAAACATGAAAGTTGTTCCTTATTTTGTCTAGTTGAATTTCCTTTTTTGAATCACTCCATTTGGAGTTTTGTAGCTCCAGATATGGCTCAAAAACCCAGGCTGTCCGGATATGCAGTCTGCAGAATTTTACCATATCTACAGTGCATGAACAGTGACTTGAGTCACTTGGTTGAATGGGTTCTGGCCATAATTTGGGGTAGGTTCCTTCATGAAAGTTGTTTGTCTATGTCTTAACTTGTTGCTGTAAAAATTTCATACCAATTGACCAAATGTACAGTGACTTATGGCCAAATGAACAGTTACTGTTCATTTGGTCAAATTCTGCAGAGGCAGTTTCAGGGTTCCGGATTGTGGCTGAGTTTTGACCTTTTGCTTTGGTCTTTTGTGCATTGTTTCTTCAGCAAAAATGTGCCATTATAAGCCTAGTTTCATGTCCAATTGGCCAAACATCAATTGGACAAGCACAGCCCAAGTTATGGCAGTGCAAAGAGACTGAAATTTCAGTCCCTATGCTGCTGTCCATAGGGCAGTTTATACTTTTACTTTACCATCTCATTTTTCAGTTCTAATTAGGGTCAACCTTCCTAAAATGGTCACTAATTGACCATTAAAAGTTCCCTAACCATTTTCCTAAGCTAAGTCACAATTTCACCTACACAACCCTAATGTCCAAACTCATTACTCATACACTTTGATTAACATACTTACTTAAGTCTCCATGCATATTAATACTTTAACCATGATTTCCAACCATTCTAAGCTTATCAAACAATCAACCTCAATCTCCCATAGGGCTGCCTAAATTCTTTGGTAGAGATACACATGGATTTGTTTCATTATTTCACAATTTTTCATTCATTACAAGTATAGATCATGGAACTAATGAGTTTTAAACTTCATATATGCACTAACCTTGTTTGGGCAGAATTTCCAAAGCCCTAAACTCCAATTTCTTCCTTCTTCTAGGCTTCCAAGAGACCATGCAAGGTACTAGAACAAACTTTAGTGAAGCTAGGTTATGATTTTAGTGTGAAACAAGGTCGGAATTTGAGCTTGCTTATTTGAACTTCAATGGAGGTTTCTAGGTGTGTTTTTAGGTATAGGGAATGAAGAGGGATGCTGCAAATTTCGGTAAATTTAGTATTCATTTAGTCTTTTATTTAGTTAGTCAAAGGGTGGTTAAATTGTGATTGGTCCAAATAACCTTAATGACATCACCATGATGCCATAATTAAGCTTTTTTCCTCATTTTCTTTCCTTTTCTCCACTACTCATTTTCAATTTGATTTCTAGTAATGTTTATTCATATTTTATGTTATATTAATTATTTACTCAACTGGACAAGTCGGCCAAAAATCACCTCGGAAGGCGAAATGACCAAAATGCCCTCCGTTTGGCTTAACGGGTCAAAATCGCATCTGGATTGAAAAATTTTTCTAGGTATTTTCTTGGAATTCTAATGCCATGGGAACCTCAATTACCCTTCTCTGGAGTCCCAAAAATTATTTTATAATTTTTCCCCCGGGTCTAGGGCTCCTCGTTGCGAGAATCGCAACTTCCCTCCTGAAATTTATTCCATGCATAAGAATCAAGTTTGAGATCCTTTTGACCCACTTGAAGGTATTGTACCTAGAGGGAATAAATGGGTTTTCAAGAAGAAAATTGGTTCTAATGGAAAGGTAAAAACCTATAAAGCAAGGTTAATAGCAAAAGGGTTTTGCCAAAGGCAAGGAATCGACTGTGAGGAGACTTTCTCGCCTGTTGCCATGCTTAAATCAATTAGGATTCTATTAGCTATAGCTGCATACTATGATTATGAGATTTGGCAAATGGATGTCAAAATAGCTTTTCTCAATGGATACATTGAAGAAAACATTTTCATGGAACAACCTAGGGGTTTTAAATCCCAAGATGGTTCCAAAGTATGCAAGCTAAAGCGATCCATTTATGGGTTGAAACAAGGTTCGAGGAGTTGCAACATCCATTTTGATGAAGCCATTAAGTCATTTGGTTTTATCAAAAATGAGGATGAGCCATGTGTATATAAGTGAAGGAACGGAAGCATGAAAAACACAAGTTTATACCATTGAATTCAAAAATTTTCACCTAGGGTCACATGCATCATGCAAGATTTAATTTTATCTATTTGATTTCAATGATAAACAACATATTAAAACTCTTTTAATATGTTTTTGGATCTATATTTGCCATTTAAGATTTTAAAATTAATCAGATTAATTTTAGAACCCTAGATTAAATATAGAACGATTACACTAACCTCTTGATGCACTGCAGCGTGTCTGTGCCTTTGAGATTCGTCTTCAAGACACCAGATGTTGTCCCTCTAGCTTGTCCACACCAAGAACACCTATGGCAGCCCTTGAACAACTTCTAAAGCTTTTTTTATTAATTAGAAATTCAAGTTCTACCTTTTAAGAGATTAAAGATGTAAACAGGACACTAGAAACAATTTCTAGTGTTCTTAATTCAAGAGATTGATGGCTAATCTCTTTGAATTGATGAGAGATGAAGAAGAATAGATGGAGAGCCTCAAAATGGCGTGACAAAGGAGGAGTGGCTGCTGGTTGCTTTTCTTTTTTTCATAACAAGACTTATATAGCTAGGTTAACACATTAAACCCTTGCCACATGTCACCCTTTGATTAGCTCTAAGTTTAAGTGACCCAATCACATTGTGCCAAGTGTCAAACCTATATTTAATCTTAATATTAATCATCTTACATGATTAAAAACATTTGGCATACTTATGTGTAATCCCAGGTGTCACCATCTCATGGTGCCACTTGTCACACTGTGAAATGACCAAAATACCCCTGTGTCTTAATTTTGAGTTCTCAACCCAAAATAATTATTTCTCTTCTTCTAATCAATTTATATCAAATATAAATTAATTAATTAATCTCTATTAATTAATTTCTCATTAATTAAATTCATATTTAAACACTTTAAATATAAATTTAACTTATACTACACATCCAATAATCTAGATTTGGTTTCAAGTCATGCTAGGGACTTTGCAATCTAATTACAAACCAAACCTATTTAATTAATCAATTAAACTCTTTAATTAATTAATAAAATCATATTTAATTAGGTGATAACTTGTGTATGTGTGTGACTTACTAGGCTCATCACTAATTGGCAATGAGACATGACATCAACTCTTAATATCATTAGAACTCTTTCTTACCATAAATGATTTCTCTAAATCATTTTATGCACCTCATAGACCATGGTTAACACCTAGCATAGCATGCCATGGCCACCCAATTAGTAATAAGGTTTACCTTAAATGAACCTATAATCATATGTTACCATGCACTAGAATCTCTCTTTACAAAATCCCAACTCAAGCTGGAGTCATGGTTTATGTCAAACTCCATTTGCTATGAATATTATGTTCTCTTTTAATTCCAGTTCTTGATTAAAAAGATTTTTCTCATCGGAAACTCTTTTCTGAATAAATCTATCTGTCCTGGCCAGGAGCTTAAAACATCAAGAACAATTAAATGAACATAGGATTTTATCTCTATTTACTTAGAGGAACAGATTCCATCTTGATCAACACCTACCTCCATATATAACTAGTAGGAGCCAACACATGCCCATATACCCATACATAGTACAAGTATGAAAGCAGTATCAAACTCAAACCACCTATATACAAGATAACTGTGCTATCTCAGGTCTAAAGATTATATGCACTGATATGATTTATGACAATGCATTGACAAGAGTAAACTCCATGTGCTTGTTATAAGTGTCACTGGTTCGGCCTACTTATCATTTATAAGTGCCTATCATGTTTGTCATATGGCATGAGACTCACCATTCCATCTTATTTATATTTCATATAAATAACTTGGTAACAAACATGAATACAATCTTTCTGAAAAAGTCATGTCCTTATTATGAAGTATCCTCGATTGTGAACCTATTTATGATACTTTGTACTAGAAATACCGTCACTCATATTCTTAACAACTTAAGAATAGAATTTCTAACAAAATATCAATGGACCTTTTCTATTACACATAAATATATTATGTAAACGGAAAAGTGGAAATGCCTTTTATTAATAAAATATGTACAAGATACATACTAGGGCATACTACTAACAATCTCCCACTAGCACTAGAGCCATTCATTACAATATCTTAGACGTATCTTCTCAAGATGTTGGTCTAGCTGAGTCTGTGACATAGGCTTAGTGAATGGATCAGCTGGATTTTCAGCTGATGCTATTTTCTGCATGGCTACATCGCCTCGTCCAACTATTTCTCTGATAATGTTGTAGCCCCTTTCTATGTGTTTGGATTTTTGGTGAGACCTTGGTTCCTTAGCCTGTATGACTGCTCCATTGTTGTCACAGTGTAGTGGAACTGCTGACTCAATGAAAGGAACTACTGTAAGTTCTGTCACGAACTTCTTTATCCAAATAGCTTCCTTTGCAGCATTTGATGCAGCAATATACTCAGCCTCTGTGGTGGAATCTGCAGTCGTGCTCTGTTTGAAACTCTTCCAACTGACTGCACCTCCATTACAAATGAACACATATCCAGAGGTAGACTTTCTATCATCGATATCCATTGGAAGTCGAATCGCAATAATAACCATCCAATTGCAAGTCTCCACCTCCATAAATCAAGAATAAATCCTTAGTTCTTCTCAAGTACTTAAGGTTATTCTTGACAGCTATCCAGTGTTCCAAACCTGGATTAGATTGATACCTGCTAGTCAAACTAACAACATATGAGATATCCGGCCTAGTACACAACATTGCATACATTAAACTTCCAATAGCCGAAGCATATGGAATCCTGGCCATCTTATCTCTTTCTTCAAGTGTCTTTGAAGACATCTCTTTAGAAAGGTGGATACTATGTCTCACTGGTAACAATCCTCTCTTGGGATCAAGCATGTTAAACCTCTTTAACACCTTTTCCAAGTATAGACTTTGGGATAAACCAATTATTATTTTCGCTCTATCTCTATAGATGCGAATCCCAAGAATATAGATTGCCTCCCCTAAGTCTTTCATGGAGAATGTATTTGACAACCATACCTTTATAGTTGTCAACATACCTGTGTCATTACCCATAAACAGTATGTCATCCACATATAAAACAAGGAAAGTGATAGCACTGTCACTAGCCTTCTTATATACACATGGCTCATCCTCATTTTTGATAAAACCAAAGGATTTAATGGCTTCATCAAAATGGATGTTTCAACTCCTCGAAGCTTGTTTCAACCCATAAATGGATCGCTTTAGCTTGCATACCTTGGAACCATCTTGGGATTCAAAACCCTTAGGTTGTTCCATGAAAATGTTTTCTTCAATGTATCCATTGAGAAAAGCTGTTTTGACATCCATCTGCCAAATCTCATAATCATAGTATGCAGCTATTGCTAATAAAATCCTAATTGATTTAAGCATGGCAACAGGCGAGAAAGTCTCCTCATAGTCGACTTCTTGCCTTTGGCGAAACCCTTTCGCTACTAGCCTTTCCTTATAGGTCTCTACCTTTCCATGATAACCAATTTTCTTCTTGAAAACCCATTTGTTCCCTATAGGTACAATACCTTCAGGTGGGTCAACAAGATCCCAAACTTGATTCTTATACATGGAATCAATCTCGGATTTCATAGCATCAATCCATTTTGAAGAGTCTATATCTGATATAGCTTCTTCATAGGTAAGTGGATCATCTCCATGATCTACTTCTTCATGAGTAGACATGAAGATGTTTCATCATGAAGGAAACCATATCTCACTGGTGGGTGAGATACCCTAGTTGTTCTATGAGGAATAGCGGTAGATGTTTCATCAATGGGTATAGGTTGACTAGATGGATCTATATCCATCTGATCTGTTGGTTGGTCAGAATTCTCCAATTCTAACTCTATTTGCCTTCCTTTGCCTCCTTCTTGAACAAACTGTTGTTCAAGAAATGTGGCATCTCTACTTATCACAACCTTTTGTGAAGTAGGCAAATAAAAATAATATCCAAAACTATCTTTTGGATATCCAACAAATCGACCTTTTTCTGATCTGGTCTCCAATTTATCAGTGTTCAGCTTTTTGATATAAGCTGGACAACCCCAAATCTTAACATGCTTAAGACTTGGTTTTCTTCCATGCCATATCTCATAAGGTGTGGAAGAAACTGATTTTGATGGAATCCTATTCAGAATATACAAAGCTGATTCTAATGCAAATCCCCAAAAGGAGATTGGCATATCAGTATAGCTCATCATACTACGTACCATATCCAATAGGGTACGATTTCTCCTTCAGATACACCATTCACCGTGTGGCGTTCTGGAGGAGTCGGGGAAACAATGCCATGCTCTCTCAAGTATTCATCAAATTCAGTACTCAAATATTCACCTCCACGATCTGATCGAAGAGCTTTAATACTCTTTCCTGTTTGATTTTCTACTTCAGATTTAAATTCTTTGAACTTTTCAAAGGATTCATGTTTGTATTTCATCAAATACAAATACCCAAACCTTGATTTATCATCAGTAAAGGTAATAAAATAATGAAAGCCCCCTCTAGCCATTTCTTTAAATGGACCACATACATCACTATGTATTAGCTCCAAAATATTTTCAGGTCTTAGCCCTTGTCCAACAAAGGGTGATCTAGTCATTTTACCTTGAAGGCAAGATTCACAAGTTGGAGTAGGCTCAGAGCCCAATGAGGATAGAATCCCCATTTTCTCCAGTTTTGCAATCCTATCTTCTGCAACATGACATAACCTTAAGTGCCAAATATATTTTGAACTTGAGTTGGTTTTCACCATGGCATTGCATTCTTTTAGATCACTTGCATTCAATTTGTGTTTGTCATTATTATCCAAATAATAAAGACCATCATTCATATAACCTGAACCAACATATTTATTTCCAAAATAAATATTGCAAACATCATCTGTGAACTGAAATTCATAGCCATTTCTAGTCAAACTAGATATAGAAATGATGTTCTTAAAAGCATCAGGTACATATAAAATATTATCCAAACACAAAACATGTCCATACATGTAAAAAGATTTAGATCCTATGGCTAAAGCTTCAACAGTTGAGCCATTGCCAATCCGGACTCTAACATCTTGAGAACGCAAGCTGCTACTATTTGCTAGTTCCTGCATATCATTAGAAATATGAGAACTGGCACCAGTATCTAAAACCCAAGCTGTAGATGAACTATGAGTATCATCAGAATCTAAATAACAAGATATGGACATACCTTCCGAAGGTGTATCCTTCTTGTCCTTCAGAGAAGCAAAATACTCTAGGCAGTTCCTTTTCCAATGCCCATCCTTTTGGCAGTGGAAACACTTTCCTTTGCCTACATCAGCTTTAGTCTTCCTTTTCTGTTTAGCTATTTTCTTGGAAGGACTAGGAATTTGAGGTTTCTTTTTCTTATTGCCCTTCTTCTTGTTGGACTTTCCAGCAGAAGAAGATGCAATCAAAGCTACCTCTTTTCATTTATTGCCCGGCATATTCTTTTGGGCAATAACCAGCATGTTGAGTAAATCAAGCTAAGGTGCATTCCTGTTTAGTCATATGGAAATTTGTCACAAAATTCCCAAAAGACTCAGTAAGGGACTGAAGGATCAAATTCGTCTGTAGTTGGAAATCCATGTTGAAGTCAAGATGTTCCAACTGCTCAATCAGCCAAATCATCTTGTGGACATGATCCCCAACATTCTGTCCCTCAGACATCCTCATGCGGAACAGCTGCCTAGATATCTCATACCTAGCATTCCTACTGTGCTCACCATACAACTCTTGTAGGTGAAGGAGGATCTCACTTGCACTCTGCATGTTTTCATGCTGCTTCTGTAACTCATTACTCATGGAAGCAAGCATGTAACACTTAGCTCTCATATCATGCTCCTTCCACTTGTCCAAAGTTTCATGTTTCTCTTGAGTGGCCTCTGGAGGTAAGGGACCAGGAACATTTGAATCTAGAACATATCCCATATGTTCAAGGTTCAGGACAAGTTTCAAATTTCTTAGCCAATCAGAGAGATTAGGTCCTATCAACCTATTGCGATCAAGTATGCTTCCAAGGATAATGGATGGTGGTGGTTGTTCTGTGCTCATTTTTATCAGAAAATAACCAGATTAATTAATAAATGTATCATGTAATTAACCAAAATGATTATGGTCTTTTACTCAAATTGGTCCTCCCACTAACTTAATGAATCCTACACTTCTAAAGTAGAAAACGGAAATCCTAGTTGAATGGATTGCTAGTGAGTGATTGAATTCTTATAATTCTATTGATCATCCTCAGGTACATCCGTTATTAGAATTACAATAAACTATAAGTGAGCAACTCCTTGCCCATCACATCTCATGTGAGGTTCAATCCTTTACCTAGCCCCTAATGCTCAAAATCTCAGGTACATCCATTATTGACTTATCTTGCATTAGTTAAGTTGATCCCATTGAGCCAGTAATTATGCAAATAATTTTAATGTTCTCAAGTACATCCAATATTGGCCACCAAACCATTTACATATTTACAACATCTCATGCTTAACAATTATTCATAAGAAAAATCTCTTAAATTAATTGCATCTTATGCAACTATTTAAAATTTCTTAAAATAATTGCCCCAATGGAGGGCCTATGTTATAATTACTTTAATTATAGCATTTCCAACTTAATCATTTGTTAGGAAGATTTTATTGTCATCCTAATTACTATTAAGGTCTCACTTTGGAAATTATCCATTTAGCATGCATATATCATATAATTGCATACATTCCCATACATCTTATGCATTCATGGATAAGTAGTAAATATGGTATGATCATGGACTTTCTAAGGTATTCAATTCTAAGCCACCAAGAATTGAATCAGGGCATTCCTAGGTGCATTTCATTCATTCATTTTACAAGAGTTGCTGAAGGAGTACATAATCAACACTTAATCTTGAATTCCTCCCACTGGTCCCACCAATGCTCTTGACCTCCTTGAACTTCTTGCAATCCAATTACATAGTAATCCTTGGCATACCAAGGCAAATTTACAAGAACTTAAATAAATGAAATTACAACCCAAAAATTATTACAAACTTAATAATACATACCCAAAATAAATTAAAATAAATTAATTAATTTACAATCCCAAAGAAACATAAAAGAAATAAATCCAATCACATTGGTCTTTTATAGTCCATGATCATCCATCATGCATATCACTATTTAACAATTAAATAAAACATACATACTTAAATTAAATTGAATATCTCATATTCAACTTAAAAATCCAGATTTGAATATGATTCAAATAAATTTAAAAATTCAGATTTGAATCTCATTCATACAAATTTAAAAATTCAGATTTGAATCACATTCAAACAAACTTAAAAATTCAGATTTGAATCACATTCAAACATTTTTTAAAAAATCAGATTTGAATCACATTCAAACATTTTTTTTAAAAATCAGATCTGAATATTATTCAATCAACTTTAAAAAATCAGATTTAAATATGATTCAAACAACTTTAAAAATTCATATTTGAATCACATTCAAACAACTTTTAAAATTCAGATTTGAATCACATTCAAACAATTTTTAAAATTCTGATTTGAATCATAATTTAATTGTGTAATTAAAACTACTAATTAAACACTTTAATTAGTCAAAGAATAGGCCTTAGATCATACAACAATTGCAGAATTAAAAGCCAAACCTTGAACCACCCATGGAAGCCAAACCATGCGCACCATTGATGGTGTTTTTCAAGCATGCCGCCACACCTCCATTGCAACCAGCAATGGATAAATCATCTCATGATCATAACACACAATTAAATCATATAATCAACAATCTAAATGGCAAATATAGTGGCTCTGATACCAATTGAAGGAACGGAAGCGTGAAAAACACAAGTTTATACCATTGAATTCAAAAATTTTCACCTAGGGTCACATGCATCATGCAAGATTTATTTTTATCTATTTGATTTCAATGATAAACAACATATTAAAACTCTTTTAATATGTTTTTGGATCTGTATTTGCCATTTAAGATTTTAAAATTAATCAGATTAATTTTAGAACCCTAGATTAAATCAAGAATGATTACACTAACCTCTTGATGCACTGCAGCGTGTTTGTGCCTTTGAGATTCGTCTTCAGGACACCAGATGTTATCCCTCTAGCTTGTCCACACCAAGAACACCTATGGCAGCCCTTGAACAGCTTCTAAAGCTTTTTCTATTAATTAGAAATTCAAGTTCTGCCTTTTAAGAGATTAAAGATGTAAATAGGACACTAGAAACAATTTATAGTGTTCTTAATTCAAGAGATTGATGGCTAATCTCTTTGAATTGATGAGAGATGAAGAAGAATAGATGGAGAGCCTCAAAATGGCGTGACAAAGGAGGAGTGGCTGCTGGTTGCTTTTCTTTTTTTCATAACAACACTTATATAGCTAGGTTAACACATTAAACCCTTGCCACATGTCACCTTTTGATTAGTTCTAGGTTTAAGTGACCCAATCACATTGTGCCAAGTGTCAAACCTATATTTAATCTTAATATTAATCATCTTACATGATTACAAACATTTGGCATGCTTATGTGTAATCCCATGTGTCACTATCTCATGGTGCCACGTGTCACACTGTGAAATGACCAAAATGCCCCTGTGTCTGAATTTTGAGTTCTCAACCCAAAATAATTATTTCTCTTCTTCTAATCAATTTATATCAAATATAAATAAATTAATTAATCTCTATTAATTAATTTCTCATTAATTCAATTAATATTTAAATACTTTAAATATAAATTTAACTTATACTACACATCCAATAATCTAGATTTAGTTTTAAGTCATGCTAGGGACTTTGCAATCTAATTGCAAACCAAACCTATTTAATTAATCAATTAAACTCTTTAATTAATTAACTAAATCATATTTAATTAGGTGATAACTTGTGTATGTGTGCTATCTCGGGTTTAAAGATTATATGCACTGATATGATTTATGATAATACATTGACAAGAGTAAACTCTATGTGCTTGTCATAAGTGTCACTGGTTCGGCCTACTTATCATTTATAAGTGCCTATCATGTTTGTCATATGGCATGAGACTCACCATTCCATCTTATTTATATCTCATATAAATAACTTGGTAACAAACATGAATACAATCTTTCTAGATAAGTCATGTCCTTATTATGAAGTATCCTCGATTGTGAACCTATTTATGATACTTTGTACTAGAAATACCGTCACTCATATTCTTAACAACTTAAGAATAGAATTTCTAACAAAATATCAATGGACCTTTTCTATTACACATAAATATATTATGTAAACAGAAAAGTGGAAATGCCTTTTATTAATAAAATATGTACAAGATACATACTAAATGATATGCTCTAGGGCATACTACTAACAATAAGAAGGTTAGTGATAGTGCTATCACTTTCCTTGTCTTATATGCGGATGACATTTTATTGATGGGTAATGACATAGGTATGTTGATAGCTGTAAATGATTGGTTGTCAAATACATTCTCCATGAAAGACTTAAGGGAGGCAACGTATATTCTTGGAATTCGTATCGATAGAGATAGAGCGAAAAGAATAATTTGTTTATCCCAAAGTCTTTACTTGGAAAAGGTGTTAAAGAGGTTTAACATGCTTGAATCCAAGAGAGGATTGTTACCAGTGAGATATGGTATCTACCTTTCTAAAGAGATGTCTCCAAAGACACCTAAAGAAAGAGATAAAATAGCCAGGATTCTAGATGCTTCGGCTATTGGAAGTTTGATGTATGCAATATTGTGTACTAGGCCGGATATCGCATATGCTGTTAGTTTGATTAGCAGGTTTCAATTCAATCCAGGTTTGGAACACTGGATAGCTGTCAAGAATATCCTTAAGTAATTGTGAAGAACTAAGGATTTATTCTTGATTTATGGAGGTGGTAACTTGCAATTGGATGGTTATATTGATTCTGATTTTCAATCAGATATTGATGATAGAAAGTCTACCTCTAGGTTTGTGTTCATTTATAATGGAGGTGCAGTCAGTTGGAAGAGTTCCAAACAGAGTACGACTAATGATTCCACCACAGAGGCCGAGTACATTATTGCATTAGATGCTGCAAAAGAGGCTGTTAGGATAAGGAACCCCGGTCTCACCAGAAATCCAAACACATAGAAAGGCACTACCACATTATCAAAGAGATAGTTGGGCAAGGCGATGCAGCCATGCAGAAAATAGCATCAGCAGAAAATCCAGCTGATCCATTCACGAAGCCTATGTCATAAGCTCAGTTAGACCAACATCTTGAGAAGATAGGTCTAAGATATTGTAATGAATGGCTCTAGTGATAGTGAGAGATTGTTAATAGTATGCCCTAGAGAATATCATTTAGTATGTATCTTATACATATTTTATTAATAAAAGGCAATTTCACTTTTCCATTTACATAATGTATTTATGTGTAATAGAAAAGGTCCATTGATATTTTGTTAGAAATTCTATTCTTAAGTTGTTAAGAATATCAGTGACAGTATTTCTAGCACAAAGTATCATAAATTGGTTCACAATCGAGGATACTTCACAATAAGGACATACTTATCCAGAAAGATTGTAATCATGTTTGTTCCCAAGGTATTTATATGAGATATAAATAAGATGGAATGGTGAGTCTCATGCCATATAACAAACATGATAGGCACTTATACATGATAAGTAGGCCGAACTAGTGATGCATATGACAAGCACATGGAGTTTACTCTTGTCAATGCATTGTCATATATCATATCAGTGCATATAATCTTTAGACCTGAGATAACATAGTTATCTTGTATATAGCTGGTTTGAGTTTGATACTGCTTTCATACTTATACTATGTATGGGTATATGGGCATGTGTTGGCTCTTACTAGTTATATATGGAGGTAGGTGTTGATCAAGATGGAATCTGTTACCCTAAGTAAATAGGGATAAAATCCTATGTTTATTTAATTGTTCATGACATTTCAAGTTCCTGGCCAGGACAGACAGATTTAGTCAAAAAAGAGTTTCTGACAAGAAAATCTAATTAATCAAGAACTGGAATTAAAAGAGAACATAACATTCATAGCAAATGGGGTTTGACATAAACCATGACTCCAGCTCGAGTTGGGATTTTGTAACATAGAGATTCTAGTGCATGGTAATATATGATTATAGGTTTATTTAAAGGTATTCCTTATTACTGATTGGGTGGCCATGGCATGCTATGCTAGGTGTCAACCATGGTTTATGAGATGCCTAAAATGATTTAGAGAAATCATTTATGGTAAGAAAAAGTTCTGATGATATTAAAAGTTGATATCATATCTCATTGCCAATTAGTGATGAGCCTAGTGAGTCACACACATACACAAGTAATCACCAAGTTAAATGTGATTTAATTAATTAATTAAAGAGTTTAATTGATGAATTAAATAGGTGTGGTTTGCAATTAGATTGCAAGGTCCCTAGCATGGCTTGAAACCAAATCTAGGTTATTGGATGTATAGTATAAGTTAAATTTATATTTAAAGTGTTTAAATATGAATTTAATTATGAGAAATTAATTAATAGAGATTAATTAATTAATTTATATTTGATATAAATTGATTAGAAGAGGAGAAATAATTATTTTGGGTTGAGAACTCAAAATTAAAACACAAGGGTAATTTGATCATTTCACAGGGTGACATGTGGCACCATGAGATGGTGACACATGGCACCATATAAGTTTGCTATTTGTCTTCCTATGATGCAAGGTGATCAAGGTGTCACCATGGAAAAAAGTACTGAGGTTTGGAAGAAAAGGTAAGTTAAGCCCTAGGTTCATTGGGCCATATGAAATTATTGAACGTGTGGGACCAGTGGCCTATAGGCTAGCTTTACCACCAGAGCTGGACAAGATCCACAATGTGTTTCATGTATCCATGCTGAGAAGATACCGCTCAGATCCTTCACATGTCGTTTCCATGGAAGAAGTTGAAGTACAACCAGACTTAACATATGAAGAAGAACCCTTATGGATCCTAGCTCGGGAAGTGAATGAATTGAGGAACAAGCAGATTCCACTAATGAAAGTGCTTTGGAGGCACCACAACACCTAGGAGGCAACTTGGGAAAGTGAAGAGACGATGGGGCAACAGTTCCCTCAACTGTTTGCATCAGGTAAATTTTGAGGACGAAATTTAAATTAGAAAGGAAGAGTTGTAACACCCTCACTGTAGCAATTTCGTACATTCTATTATTCCAGTGACGGGTGTTGGTCCAGACAGCTAGAAAGAACATCTGGAAAAATATTTAGACTAAAGTGAGGAGCCATAATTAACTCAAATATTAACAAGAAAAATGTAGGAAAAATTTTAGAAATAAAATACAACCAAGTTAAATGAGCTGGTGCCTTAGCGATGGGTAACCTAGTGGGAAGTTGCGGTCTTTGCAACTAGAAGCCCTAAACCCAGGGGAAATTTATGAAATAATTTTTGCGACTCTAGAGAAGAGTCATTGAGGTCTCTATTGTCACACCTTATTCCTTGTAAGGCACGACATGTTCCCGTAGCATACCTAATGAATTACCGAACTACACCTATCGATAACCCATTAGTTATGCTGTAAGGGATTTTAAACAAATCATAACTTTTTATCTTATCAATTCTTTTGCCAAAAACTGCATGGGAATAGTTAAAATTCAATGTAAACATTCATTGGAAATAATGATGGACTAAATATTGCAAAGGTTACATTTCCATAAGTCTCAAAATAAAATACAAATAGTTACAAACTCAAAATACTTTAGTAATGCAGTACTTTTTAATACAAACTACTCAATGTCCGTACATCCATACATATAGGTACAAAATACATCCAAAGGAATCACAAGGGTATACCTAACATAAATACCCATAATCAATACCAAAATGCTGCTTCCAAGTCTCTCACTCGATAGCCTTCTCCTTTCCCTTGCCTGTGACAACATAAAGAAGCTATCGCTGAGTATATCACTCAGTGGTGCACGACTAATAACTTTAAAACTTAAGGTAAAATATAATTTTTCAAAGCATAATAAATCACATTTTTCTTAAGCATGAAAGCTTCACAATAGTTCTAAGTCCATAAGAGCCATTTATTGGAATAACATTACAATTGAGAAATCACACTTCATAAATCACAATTCACAAAGCATTAGTGTTGCCAACATCAACACACAGTTCAGGCCATGACACAAAATTTCACAATCAGTGCCGTGTTGTACACAATGACAAAGTAATCTCAACCTCACTAACCGTTATTAATGAGGGAAGGGCTAGCTAGCTAATGAGTACTCATGTAGTCTTATCCCACTAACCGTTATTAATGGGAGACATAATCATATCAAATATCAAACCCCAAATAGCCGTTACTACTGGGGAGTTACGAAGGGACTGTCATGCTAACTGTGGTTTCAAAACAACTTTCAAGAGTTTCTAAATCAATAATCATGTTTGCAAAACAATAACATATTCAAATCATCATAAAACCCATAAAAGGGGTGGCAACACACAAATTTCTCAAATGCAAGAGAAAAACCATACCTCATTCAAAATAAACTCATTTCAAATCAAACTCATTCAAATCAATTTACGAAGCTAAAACAAAAAAAAAAAAGTGTTAGTTGTGCACAAACCTTCCTTGTTATTTACTTCTCCTTGTCCGTTCCAACTTCTTTTTCTACTAAAAATACACAAATAGAATACCTTAATACTAATCTCAATTGCTGCCAAGAACTCATTACATGAATGTCTAATGTATCCCAAGTTAGCTTTGCAAATTTGGGAAAATTTTGGTTTTAGACAACTTGGTGTCCCAATTTTTGAACCCAATTTTTACCTAGTTTCGATCATAATTTGGCGAGGTGTTCTTCATGAAAATTGTTTATCTAGGTCTTAACTTTATTTTCCTTTTTGAATTGCCTAATTCGGAGTTGTGTAGCTCAAGTTATGTCCAAAACACGATTACTGTTCACGTCACTATTTATGCTGCAGATTCAGTTTTGGCAGATTTATTGATTCAATTTCGTTCAGCAATTTGGTCATGTTAAATCCATAATTTGGTCTAATGTTCCGCATATGAAATGTTCTACTATGTCTTAGGTTTCCATTGGTTCAAGAATCACCTAAATCAGAGTTTTCTAGAGAGAGTTATGGCCATGCAAGTTTACTGTTTATATGGTCAAATTCTGCAGGTTCTAGAATTCTGCAGATTCGGTGATTCAACTTTACTTAGTAGTTTGATTGGGTTAAGTCCATAATTTGGCCTCAAGTACTTCATATGAAATGTTCTACTATGTTTTAAGTTTCTATCGGTTCAATAATCACCTAAATCGGAGTTTTATAGAGAGAGTTATGGCCATACAAAGTTTACTGTTCATATGGTCAAATTCTAATTAGTGACTTGAAAAATGACCAAATCCAGATTAGTGACTTGAAAGCCTGAAAATTGACCATTTGGGCAGCAATTAGTGTTTTGACCATAACTTACTCAAAATAGGTCCAATTGACCTAAAATTTTTTCCATGAATAGTTTAGACATAGATCTACAATTCTTATGAAGACACCAAAGCCCAGAAATGTCACACCCTACCCCTCTGTAAGGCATAATATGATACCGTAGTATACCTAATGAATTACCAACTTCGTCTACTGATAACCCATTAAATACACTACAAGGGATTTTAAAACTTTTCTTACTTCTTTTTACAGTGGTGAGCACTATTTACAGGTGTTAAAAATTTTTTTGAACTTAAGTGAAAGAGATAACACATTTGAATTCTTAGGAATTTCTGTAAAAGTTTTGGCGAAGTGCCCTCTGTATTTTAAATAAAACAGTTCTTCAAAAACCTGTAAAAAGCACTTCAAATATATTTCTTAATCTCAAACTCCAACAATATTCAACACAATATGTTTTTCAACTCAAATCCACAATAATTTTTCAAAGACTGAGATAAAAGAAATACAGTACAAATTTTACAAGTCAAAATAACTCATAATTTATTTTACAACTTCAATGTACAATTTTAATTTACAACTGCTCAAAACCAAGAACAATATATACATACAGTGAACATACATTACAGTACAAAATACAAAATGTGGTATACTCAATATACCCGATGATCTCTCAGTGTTGCCCTAGCAGCCTAGTCTGCTGCCCTGTCAATCTGTCTACTTGCGACAGCAATGAAAAGCTATCGCTGAGACAATGTCTCAGTGGTGCACAACATTAACCAAATACAACTTTAAATCACAATTCATAAATCATATAAATGATGGATACGTAAAACCATAATTAAATTCAAGACAATGAATGTCATAAGGAATTTAACACAATATCACATTAAATCTCAGTAATCAAAACATAATTAAATTCAAAAGACAGTGAATGTCAATAAGAATTTAAACTCCATTTAAGAATATCACAATAAATCTCAATAGTCAAAACATGGTTAAATTCAAAAGACAGTGAATGTCAATAAGAATTTAAACTCTATTTCACAAATTATCAAATCTCATAATAACACAATTTAGTCGAATAATTTAAGAATACAGTGTTGCCAATTCATTCACAACTTAAGCCATGACACAAAATTTCCAATCAATGCCGCGTTGTACACCACAACAAAGCAATCACAACCCCACTAATCGAAATCAATGAGGAAGGGAGCTAGCTATATAATGAGTACTCATCCGATCACCTCAACTGGTAAATCAGAGAGGGAGAAAAATAAACGATCACGACTCCATAAATGGAGAAGGAAAATAAACGATCACAACCCCATAAATAGAGAAGGAATGATACGATACTGTCATGCTAAGTGTGAACACAAAATCAATTCCAAACATTTTATTCAAATGGTTCGTTAGAATCCAATAAATTTCCAAAGTCATAATTTCATTCACAAAATGGCAACACAATTCATAATTAACTTTAATTTTCACAAATCACACTAAATTAATTTTTTCACAGTTTCAAACCATGTACAATGCTTTTCAAGCAATAAGTATCCATTCAAACACATTTCCATAATTGTAAACAATAATATACAAATAATCATAATTTATTTCATTTGAAAAACTCAAAAGAAATAACTGTTGTGCACAAACCTCTGATTACTGTCTCCTGGTCTTGACTCAGTGTTTTCTTCCCTTTCCCTGAGTCTTTGCTAACTGAGAAACACAATTTGAAGTGTTTCAGTACTTAATTAAACTGTCTCTAACGATAATGCTTGATAATTAATTCACTGAATTCTATTATTTGCTTAGTCAACCTAATATGTTGACCCTCGATGCATTCTAGGTAAATTAGGTTTTACTGTTACTAACATGTCACATTCGATAGCCTTTTAGTGTTGGTACATATTACCAAGTTCATTTCTATGTATCTTGCATTTTCTTGCAATTTGCTGGATTCCGGGATACTAGTTTGACCTAGCCTGACGACCTAGTTCCTTCGGTTTTCGGGTTTTGGTCAAAACTACGAACTTGTAGATCTATGTCTTATTGCATGCGGGGCAAAATTTCAGGTCATTCTGAGTTGTAGACCAAGTTATGGTCATTTTACAATTGCTGGTCAAATTGCATCAAAATTGGTCACTTTAGGTCATTTTAGGTCAATTTTGGTTCAGCCAGTTTTTGGACCTAAACTTATGCAAGCTGTTTGACTTGCTTATTGTCATTTCTGGGCTTTGGTGTCTTCATAAGACTTGTAGATATGGGTCTTAACTATTCATGATCAAAATTTCAGGTCAATTGGACCTGTTTTGAGTGAGTTATGGCCAAAACACTAACTGCTGCCCAAATGGTCAATTTTCAGGCCTTATTTGCACTTAATCCGGATTTGGTCATTTTTCAAGCTACCTTGCAAGCAGAATTTTGGCAAGCTTCCTTCATGAAAGTTGGCACATTTTGTGCCTAGTTTCACCTCCAATTGGTCTCATACCAATTGGAGCCACACACTTAAAGTTCTAGGCCAAAATGCATACTGCCTTATTGCACTTCTTTTATTACTCATCAAAGATCACTTTTAGCATTTGCCAATTCACACATTCTTACCCAATCTAGTTTGTACCATAACCTAAACATATTTTACCACATATTGTTGATCATTTTGGCAGCTTACAATCACATTCAACATACACTATAAAGTGTAGAATTTACCAAGTCCAAGTTACACACAATTTAACTACATAACAAGCTCATTTACATGCCTAAACTCAAACCCTTGTACACATATACAATCTGCCATAGCAAGCACCATAATTCAACCATGTAATTTCATAAACCAACCCATGAAATAACATCCTTATAGTTCACCAAACCAGGCTGCCGATTCATGCATTTACATTCCATTAATTCCCAAGCCTCAAATTTTAAGTACACTTTCACATACACTAAGTATACATCACCCAATTTATTCCTACACATATAAACACTTAATCAACCCTTTAATCTACCATTTACAAGCAAGAATAAACTGCCCTTAAGGAGTTTCCATGGCTGCCAAAAATAAACATCTCCCTTAGAACATCAAACTCCAAAATTCTTTCCACAATTCAAGTACCCATAACCTCCTCACAAACTTTAATGAAGCAATAACCAAAAATACAAACTTACCACTTTGGAAACTCTTCAAAACATTGACTAAACTTGATCTTCTTGCTGCCTATCTACTGCCCAAATGGTGTAGAACAGTTTTTGTGAAGGAAAAGGTAAGAAAATTGGCTTGGAGATGAAGGGATGAAGCTTGCATGAAGCTTGAAACAAATGGCCTTGGAGGTTTTCTTCCTCCTTGGTCTCGGCAGGAATTTGAGAGGTAGAAGAAAGTGATTTTCCGCTGTCCAAAAATCAGATTAATGGTCCACTTTAGGTGTTAGTGGACCACTAAGTGGAAAGATAATGTTAATTTAATCTTAAGGTTTCATTTTCCCACATTAAGCTTCCCATTTTTGCTATTTACATTAGGTACCACTAATTTAATTTTTCATGACATTTTCCAAGTGCAATATCATGTATTTTTAATTGACATTTAGGTCAAAAGACAACTTGGGGTGTCAAACGACCACAATGCCCCTGTTCGTGTTGCATTCCCGATTTTTTTGTAACACCGGGTTTTGTCCATTTTTCGATTTCTCACTTTTCTTTGTACTAATTAATTAATTTTTCTTTGATATTTCTAATGGTATTTATACTTCAATAGAGGTCTATTTAAGTCCTAAAAATATTTTTCAGGGTTCCCCGCGGTTCAGAGCTAGTCAACGGTCCACGCCGTGACTTCCCGGTGCGGTCACCCATCGCTAGGGTTCTCGGCTCGCTTAACTTGGTTACATTTCTTTGCTATTATTTTTCCTTTGTTTTTCTTGCATTTTCTTTTCTTGTATTTCATTATTTTATGTCTCCTCAATCATAACGAAGTGTAGTTCTAGGCATCCTAGCTGTCCGGACAACACTGGTCACCGGAACAGTAAAACGCACTACCGAACTTAGGGGTGTTACAATTCTCCCCCCCTTAAAATAAATTTCATCCACGAAATTTTACCCAATAGCCATCTTACAATAGTCATACGTTTATTTTCTCCTTTCTATACGATCGTAAAATCTTCTTTTCCTCAAATTTGTATAAGACTTTTAACAATCTAATACAACGTTTAATTTGTTTGGATAACACCAATCTCCTCTTACTATTGTGCTGTCTAATATTTCGGTTCATGTTCCTTCTTGAATGACCCTTGAGGTCATGTTAGAACGATTTATCTAGTCATTGGTTCTCTGACCATTCTAGTCAATAGTCTTCCTCACATTCGTAATATTTCTTTGTTATATATGAATCAACTGTTCAAATCTCTACTTTCACAACTCTTTTTATCTGTCAATATTCTATAACTTACTTCCTTTTGTACTGAACTATAACCTTTCGATATTCTAACTTTTGAGTTTTAGATCCCTAAGTAGGATTTTCAAACTTATTTCTAACAATTAAATTCTGTCCTGGCATAACTATACCAAAACAGATGCCGTTGGCAACTATTCTCATCTAGGTGTACTATCGGGTAGTACGTAGCTCTACACAATAATCTCAAGTTAGTACTGTAATCTGTAGCTTACAGTATAAACATCAAGAACATTGCATAGTTACTACGATACATTCCAATAGATCAAACTTTCCTATCTTTTATCCTTTTCGAATTCACTGATATCCGAACTTATTCTGATTACAATATCCATTAGCAATTACTAACAGTAACATCCTTGCCCTCATCTAGAGCAATTCCATTACTGCATCTTACTTTTACGTCCTTTTGCCTTACATTAAGTAGGCTCGCCAATTAGCTTTATAATTTATGGGGTGTTAGAAAATACTTTTCGCCGATAAACTCTTCCAAAACTAATTTCACTTATTATCACAATCCTTATCCTAAAGGACTAATCACTAATGCATCAAAATTTATTTCCCTGTAAAGGAATAACAACAGAACATATAATTCTAACACTAACATAAAAGCATTCAGACTCCAGTTCAAACAATACATAAACGAAGAGTGCCATTCTATATGGTGTTATGGAGATTGGATCCACACCAGGCATAACATTAATTTCAAACTGTACTTCTCTTTCCGGAGGTAATCATGGCAATTCATCAGGAAACACATCTGGAAATTCATACACTGTAGGGATGTCCCTCAATGCTGGACTTCCCACTTGGGTGTCTACCACATGTGCCAAGTATGCTTCACACCCCTTTCTAATCATTTTTCTAGCTAGTGCAGCTGAAATGACGTTTGATGGCAATAGCTGCCTCTTCCCATGTATTACCATATCGATTGTCTTGAGGAGACAAAAGTGACTGTCTTGACCTCTGATCAATCATGGCATGATGCCTGGCTAACCAATCCATGCCCAAGATGATATCATAATCTCTGAAGGGCATTTCAATGAAATCAGACAGAAAAGTGTGTCCTTGGATCACCAAAGGACAATCCCTATACATTCTATTAACCCTGACCTCCTGTCCTAGCGGACTTGTTACTAGCACCTCAAAGTCCATTTTTGTACATGGAACAGTAATGCAATTAATGATGCTAGCACTCACATAAGAATGGGTAGAACCCGGATCAAATAACACAAACACATTTTGATTAAAAGTTGAGAAGGTACCAGCCACAACATCAGACGTCTCAGCCTCTTCTCTCTGTCTCATTGCGTAGACTTTGACCGGAGCACTGTCTTGTTCTGATTGTTTCACTGTGCCTTGGCTGCCTGCTGGGCTACCTCTACCCCTGCCTCTACCTCTGCTGGGTGGTTGTGAACTTCTGGTGACAGGGCTCTGAACTGACCCTTCTGCAGTAGTAGGAGGTGGTCCAACTTTGCGACTACTGGTGCAGTCCTTGGCAAAGTGTCCTGTGCCTCCACAGTTATAACAGGCTCCAATAGCCTTATAGCATATCCCACCATGATATCTTCCACAAGTTTCACATTGGCAGGAAGGGTAGGGACCTCCGGTACTCTGCTGACCAGATAGAGGAGGTTTCTGTCCTGAATGTCTTCCCCTACCAGACTTTTTGCCACCTCTGCTATGTCCCCCATAGTTCTTCCTCTTTCCAGTAGGACCACTGGAACTCTGTTCTACTGATTTTCCCTCTTTCTCTGTCTTCTCTGATTTCTTTTTCTCAGGAGCAGCTTCAGACTTAATTCTTTCCAACTCTAGGGCTTGAGAAACAAGTTCAGAGAAGTTAGTGTGTTTGAATCCGACTACTTGCAATCTGATACTGGGCTTCAAGCCGATTTCAAACCTCTTGCATCTCTCCTTGCTGGTAGAAAGTAGATTTACTGCATAATGGCTTAGGCGAGAAAATTCTCTTTCATACTCAGCCACTGATCTGCTTCCCTGTTTCAGACTTAGGAACTCTTGTAGCTTCTGGTCTACAGAAGCATTAGGGACATATTTTTGTCTGAATTTCGTGAGAAAGTCATTCCATGTTAGCACTGCAGGTTCTACCAGACTGTGGGGAATGGTTTTCCACCAGTCATAAGCATCCCCCTGTAGTAAAGATACTGAGTATTCAAATCTGAGCTCCTCTGTGCAGTGCAGTTTCTTGAATACCCTATCCATCCTCTCTAACCACTGTTCTGCCTCTAGAGGATCTACTGTCCCCTTGAACTCTATAGCCCCATATTTCATCAATTTGTCATACTGTCTAGCAGAAGACTGTGGTTGTACCACTGGTGTCTGTATTGGGACTTGAGTAGGCACATTACCAGCCATTTGTTGGAACATTGCAGCCATCTGCTGAGCGAACTGAGCAGGGAACTGCGGTATTACGGGGGCTGGTGCTGCTGAACCACTGACATTGTGTAGGGCTGGGGCATCCCCTTGCACCTCAGCCTCAATAGATTGATCGACTGAACGATCACCCTCTTCCATAGTCAATGCGAGAATCTTAGATCTTCTGAACAAATAACACAAGGAGATTTCCTCCCGTTAGTGCATATTTATAATGTAATGTACTGTATGTATCAAATAATGATATTGAGCAGTTGTACTATGAAGAAAGAATATTCAAATAACATGTGAAAACAGAATTTAAAAACCTGCTCTGATACCACTAAAACATGTCACACCCTACCCCTCTGTAAGGCATAACATGATCCCGTAGTATACCTAATGAATTGCCAACTTCGTCTACTGATAACCCATTAAATACACTACAAGGGATTTTAAAACTTTTCTTACTTCTTTTTACAGTGGTGAGCACTATTTACAGGTGTTAAAAATTTTTTTGAACTTAAGTGAAAGAGATAACACATTTGAATTCTTAGGAATTTCAGTAAAAATTTTGGCGAAGTGCCCTCTGCATTTTAAATAAAACAGTTCTTCAAAAACCTGTAAAAAGCACTTTAAATATATTTCTCAATCTCAAACTCCAACAATATTCAACACAATATGTTTTTCAACTCAAATCCATAATAATTTTTCAAAGACTGAGATAAAAGAAATACAGTACAAATTTTACAAGTCAAAATAACTCATAATTTATTTTACAACTTCAATGTACAATTTTAATTTACAACTGCTCAAAACCAAGAACAATATATACATACAGTGAACATACATTACAGTACAAAATACAAAATGTGGTATACTCAATATACCCGATGATCTCTCAGTGTTGCCCTAGCAGCCTAGTCTGCTGCCCTGTCAATCTGTCTACTTGTGACAGCAATGAAAAGCTATCGCTGAGACAATGTCTCAGTGGTGCACAACATTAACCAAATACAACTTTAAATCACAATTCATAAATCATATAAATGATGGATACGTAAAACCATAATTAAATTCAAGACAATGAATGTCATAAGGAATTTAACACAATATCACATTAAATCTCAGTAATCAAAACATAATTAAATTCAAAAGACAGTGAATGTCAATAAGAATTTAAACTCCATTTAAGAATATCACAATAAATCTCAATAGTCAAAACATGGTTAAATTCAAAAGACAGTGAATGTCAATAAGAATTTAAACTCTATTTCACAAATTATCAAATCTCATAATAACACAATTTAGTCGAATAATTTAAGAATACAGTGTTGCCAATTCATTCACAACTTAAGCCATGACACAAAATTTCCGATCAATGCCGCGTTGTACACCACGACAAAGCAATCACAACCCCACTATTCGAAATCAATGAGGAAGGGAGCTAGCTATATAATGAGTACTCATCCGATCACCTCAACTGGTAAACCAGAGAGGGAGAAAAATAAACGATCACGACTCCATAAATGGAGAAGGAAAATAAACGATCACAACCCCATAAATAGAGAAGGAATGATACGATACTGTCATGCTAAGTGTGAACACAAAATCAATTCCAAACATTTTATTCAAATGGTTCGTGAGAATCCAATAAATTTCCAAAGTCATAATTTCATTCACAAAATGGCAACACAATTCATAATTAACTTTAATTTTCACAAATCACACTAAATCAATTTTTCCACAGTTTTAAACCATTTACAATGCTTTTCAAGCAATAAGTATCCATTCAAACACATTTCCATAATTGTAAACAATAATATACAAATAATCATAATTTATTTCAATTGAAAAACTCAAAAGAAATAACTGTTGTGCACAAACCTCTGATAACTGTCTCCTGGTCTTGACTCAGTGTTTTCTTCCCTTTCTTTGAGTCTTTGCTAACTGAGAAACACAATTTGAAGTGTTTCAGTACTTAATTAAACTGTCTCTAACGATAATGCTTGATAATTAATTCACTGAATTCTATTATTTGCTTAGTCAACCTAATATGTCGACCCTCGATGCATTCAAGGTAAATTAGGTTTTACTGTTACTAACATGTCACATTCGATAGCCTTTTAGGGTTGGTACATATTACCAAGTTCATTTCCATGTATCTTGCATTTTCTTGCAATTCGCTGGATTCCGGGATACTAGTTTGACCTAGCCGGAGACCTAGTTCCCTCGGTTTTTGGGTTTTGGTCAAAACTACAAACTTCTAGATCTATGTCTTATTGCACGCGGGGCAAAATTTCAGGTCATTCTGAGTTATGTAGACCAAGTTATGGTCATTTTACTATTGCTGGTCAAAGTGCATCAAAATTGGTCACTTTAGGTCATTTTAGGTCAATTTTGGTTCGGCCAATTTTTAGACTCAAACTTATGCAAGCTGTTTGACTTTCTTATGTTCATTTCTGGGCTTTTGTGTCTTCATAAGACTTGTAGATATGGGTCTTAGCTATTCATGGTCAAAATTTCAGGTCAATTGGACCTGTTTTGAGTGAGTTATGGCCAAAAGACTAACTGCTGCCCAAATGGTCAATTTTCAGGCCTTATTTGCACTTAATCCGGATTTGGTCATTTTTCAAGCTACCTTGCAAGCAGAATTTTGGCAAGCTTCCTTCATGAAAGTTGGCACATTTTGTGCCTAGTTTCACGTCCAATTGGTCTCATACCAATTGGAGCCACACACTTAAAGTTCTAGGCCAAAATGCATACTGCCCTATTGCACTTCTTTTATTACTCATCAAAGATCACTTTTAGCATTTGCCAATTCACACGTTCTTACCCAATCTGGTTTGTACCATAACCTAAACATATTTTACCACATATTTGATCATTTTGGCAGCTTACAATCACATTCAACATACACTATAAAGTGCAGAATTTACCAAGTCCAAGTTACACACAATTTAACTACATAACAAGCTCATTTACATGCCTAAACTCAAACCCTTGTACACATATACAATCTGGCATAGCAAGCACCATAATTCAACCATGTAATTTCATAAACCAACCCATGAAATAACATCCTTATGGTTCACCAAACCAGGCTGCCGATTCATGCATTTACATTCCATTAATTCCCAAGCTTCAAATTTCAAGTACACTTTCACATACACTAAGTATACATCACCCAATTTATTCCTACACATATAAACACTTAATAAACCCTTTAATCTACCATTTACAAGCAAGAATAAACTGCCCTTAAGGAGTTTCCATGGCTGCCAAAAATAAACATCTCCCTTAGAACATCAAACTCCAAAATTCTTTCCACAATTCAAGTACCCATAACCTCCTCACAAACTTTAATGAAGTAATAACCAAAAATACAAACTTACCACTTTGGAAACTCTTCAAAACATTGACTAAACTTGATCTTCTTGCTGCCTATCTACTGCCCAAATGGTGTAGAACAGTTTTTGTGAAGGAAAAGGTAAGAAAATTGGCTTGGAGATGAAGGGATGAAGCTTGCATGAAGCTTGAAACAAATGGCCATGGAGGTTTTCTTCCTCCTTGGTCTCGGCTGGAATTTGAGAGGTAGAAGAAAGTGATTTTGCACTGTCCAAAAATCAGATTAATGGTCCACTTTAGGTGTTAGTGGACCACTAAGTGGAAAGATAATGTTAATTTAATCTTAAGGTTTCATTTTCCCACATTAAGCTTCCCATTTTTGCTATTTACATTAGGTACCACTAATTTATTTTTTCATGATATTTTCCAAGTGCAATATCATGTATTTTTAATTGACATTTAGGTCAAAAGACAACTCGGGGTGTCAAATGACCACAATGCCCCTGTTTGTGTTGCATTCCCGATTTTTTTGTAACACCGGGTTTTGTCCGTTTTTCGATTTCTCACTTTTCTTTGTACTAATTAATTAATTTTTCTTTGATATTTCTAATGGTATTTATACTTCAATAGAGGTCTATTTAAGTCTTAAAAATATTTTTCAGGGTTCCCCGCGGTCCAGAGCTAGTCAACGGTCCACGCCGTGACTTCCCAGTGCGGTCACCCATCGCTAGGGTTCTCGGCTCGCTTAACTTGGTTACATTTCTTTGCTATTATTTTTCCTTTGTTTTTCATGCATTTTCTTTTCTTGTATTTCATTATTTTATGTCTCCTCAATCATAACGAAGTGTAGTTCTAGGCATCCTAGCTGTCCGGACAACACTGGTCACCGAAACAGTAAAACGCACTACCGAACTTAGGGGTGTTACAAGAAATGGCCAGAACCAAGCCAAATAGCTTGCATAAGTTCAGGTACCAAAACTGGCCGAACCAAAAGTGACTTAAAAATGACCTAAGCCTACCATTTAAGTGCATTCTGTCCAGCATTGGTAAATTGACCATATCTTGGTCTACACAACTCAGAATGACCTAAAATTTTTCCCCGCGTGTAATAAGACATAGACCTACAAGTTTATTGGACCGAAACCCGAAAACTGAGGGAACTAGGTCGTCCGGCTAGGTCAAAATAGTACACCAAAATCTAGTAAATTGCAATAAAATGCAATACACTTGAAAATGAATTTGGTAACATATACCAACACTAAAGGGCTATAAAATGTGACATATTGGTAACATTGGAATTGACTCACTTAGAGTGCATCAAGGGTCAACATTATAGGTTGACTAATGAAATGAATTGAAGGGAATAGTACCAAGAAAATTTAAATATTGGATTTTATGGTTGGAAACAAATTCATTGAGTACTGAAACACTTTAAATTGTGTGTTTCAGTTGGTAAGGATATTGAGAAGCATAAATAACATTGAATCAAGGCCTAGGAGTGACTCAAATCAAGTTTGTGCATAACTAGTTTTTAACTGATTTTGTTCTGAATATTTCATATCATTAAATGACATATTTTTCTTATGTATTATGTTTAACAAGCATTGGATTTAATTCAATGATTATAGAAATTGTTATAGTATGTATGAATTTAGCTTTGTGAAATGGTATTTCCACAAGTATTAAGCATTGTTGTGAATTGAATAAATTATGTTTTGGAAAATTGTGATAGAACATGTTTTGAATTGTGATGGGCAATTTGCATGGAAAAATGCAAATTTATGATTTGAATTGTGATGAGCATAAAAATTATTGGATATTGGAATTGACTTTGAATCGAATTGTATTGTGATTTATGCTCACTAAAAGGATTGTGATATTGTTTTATATCTCACTATAGATGCTTGACTAGGTTATTACCCATCTCTCTCATTTGTTGAGAAGAGAATGGAGTTAGTTGTGTTTTGATTACCATGGTACGTGCACAGGCTTAGATTCTCCTCTTATGAGAGGTTAGATCTAAGCTTTTTTTTATGTTATGGCCCTTTCGGAAGATTCATTATTGTGATGTGTACTGTGCATGATGATTCAACCTCCCCGACCATAGGGAGTTAGAATCTAATTCGACCTCCCCGACCATAGGGAGTTAGAATCAGCCCGAAGATGGCCCTTTCGGATTAGTCTTGCATAGTTAGTGAGATAAAGAATGGCTTTTGAGATAAAGAATGGTTTTCGAGATAAAGAATGGTTTTTGAATAGTAAAGAATTGTGATTTTAATTATGATTTACGTATAATTGATTTTGTTGGAATTAATCTTTATTTCCAATAAATTGTTTGAATTACCTTAAATGGTTAGTTATGATTTGATAAATTGAATTTCGTGATCAAAGTCATTTTATACAAATGATTTATATTATTGGCAACAAATATTTTGAGTTTTGGAATTTGATGAGTATTCAGATTTCCAAATTATTTGCTATAAATTTTGTCAATGTATATTGTACTATGTTTTAAGTTATAGTTGTGCACCACTGAGTTCACCACTCAGCGATAGCTTTGTATGCTGTCGCAGGTGAAAACAGTATAGAGCAATTGAGTAAGCTTCTTTGAAGATACATTCAGATCAGCTCCAGGTATATCATAGGTATACCCATGTACATAGGTTTTGATGTATGCATGTAATAATATGTATGTAAATTATTTAAGCAGTTGTATAAAAACTCTTGTAAACTATTTTGGTATGTAATTAAATGTAAATTATTGTGATATAAATGTTAAGTCTTGTAATCAATGAAATGTTCTTTATGATGAGATTGGTTTGAAAATGAATTGATTTGATTATTGAGATTTGAATTGTGAGTTGAAATGAAGTTATTGGAGTTGTATTTGAGAAAACATATTGGGAGTGTTTTCCTTTTTAGGTTTGAAGAACTGTTTTCTCAAAACACAGCCAGCACTTTGCCGAAATTTTAAAAAAAAATTTTATAACACCAGATTTTAATCGATGATTCAAATTTCACAAAAATTATTTTAAAATCCCTTGTAGTATATCTAATGGGTTATCGGTAGGCGAAGTACGGTAATTCATTAGGTGTGCTACGGGATCATGTTACATCTTACGGGGGAGTAGGGTGTTACATGTTTTGTGGTATCAGAGCAATGGTTTTAAAGTAAATTTCGAACTGTGAATTTGAAATCTTTTTATCGGTAACTACAACTGCTCAAATGTTTGATACATATAGTACATTTACTTCATAAATATGAACTAATGGAGAGAAATCTCCTTGTGTTAGTTGTATAGGAAATAGAAAATCCTGTGAAAAGATATGGAAGAGAATAATGAGACAATAGAACAGTCTGTGATGGCAGAAGTACAAGTTTAGGCCCCAGCTCCACAAAGTGTTGAAGGCTCAACTGTACCAGTTTTATCGGTACAAATTACTATACAAATGGGCCACAAAAGGCCACTTTCTTTCAACAAATGGCTGATACTCTGTTAGCTGAAGCTCAAGCACAAACCCAACCCCCACAAGGGCAGTGTGAAATAGAAAAGAGGGAGAACCTATGGGTCAGAGCTTGAACAGTAATTTGGGGAAGAGAAAAGAATTTGAGGAACCCCGAGCTCAGGGATATGACAGAGGCGGATCATCAGGGTAGAGAACACCAAGATCTAGTCATCGAACAACCAGAAGTTCCTATTCTGCCTGTTTCTGCCATGTTTGTGGTAAGCTACATGGAGGTATTTGTCGTAAGGCCTCTGAAGCCTGTTACAATTGTGGAAAGCTTAGATACTTTGTTAGAAATTATACTGGAGTACCTCGATCTGCTCTCGAAAGTTCACAGACAGTCAATAGAGGTCGAGATAGAAATAGAAGTGGTACTCCTCACAACCATAACACAGTGAATCAACCCGAACATAATAGTGCCTTAGTTAAAGCGTCCACTATGCGCCAAGGGGAAAGAACAGAAACTTTGGATGTCGCTGCTGGTAAATTCTTAATTTTTGAAAGAAATAATTAATTATTTTTGTTTGATCCCAGCACTACTTAGTTGTATGTTAGTGTTAGAACTATATGTTCTGTTGTTATTCCTTTACAGGGGAATAAATTTTGATGCAGTAGTGATTAGTCCTTTAAGATAAGGAATGTGATGATAAGTGAAATTAGTTCTGGAAGAGTTTATCAGCGAAAAGTATTTTCTAACACACCATAAATTATAAAGCTAAACGGTAAGCCTACTTAATGTAAGGCAAGAGGACGTAAAAGTAAATTGCAATAATAGAATTACTCTAGATGAGGGCAAAGATGTTACAGTTAGTAATTGTCAGTGGATATTGTAAGCAGAATAAGTTTCGGATATTAGTGAATTCGAAAAGGATAAAAGATAGGAAAGTTTGATCTATTGGAATGTATCGTAGTAACTATGCAATGTTCTTAATGTTTATACTGTAAGCTGTAGATTACAGTATTGACTTGAGATTATTGTGTAGAGCTACGTACTACTGATAGTGCACCAAGATGAGAATAGTTGCCAATGACATCTGTATTGGTATAGTTATGTTAGGACAAAATTTTATTGTTAGAAATGAGTTTGGAAATCCTACTTAGGGATTTAAAACTCAAAAGTTAGAATATTGAAAGGTTATAGTTTAGTACAAAAGGAAGTAAGTTATAGAATATTAATAGATAAAAAGAGTTGTGGAAGTAAAAATTTGAACAGTTGGTTCAGATATAACAAAGAAATGTTACGAATGTGAGTAAGATTGTTGACTAGAATGGTCAAAGGACCCATGATTAGATAAGTAATTCTAATACGACCATAATGGTCATTCAAGAAGGGAATATGAATCGAAATATTAGACACAACAATAGTAAGAAAAGATTAGTGCTGTATAAACAAAGTAAATGTTATATTAGATTGTTAAAAGTCTTACACAAATTTAGAGAAAAGAAGATTATACGATCATATAGAAAGGAGGAAATAAACGTGTGAATATTGTAAGACGGCTATTGGGTAAAATTTCATGGACAAAATTTATTTTAAGGGGGGGAGGGGGGGGGGGAGAATTGTAACACCCCTATGTTCGGTAGTGCATTCTACTGTTCCAGTGACCAGTGTCGGTCCGGACAGCTAGAGTGCCTAGAACTACATTTAATTATTAGTGAGGAGACATAAAATAATGAAATACAAGAAAAGAAAATACAAGAAAAACAAAGGAAAAATAATAGCAATGAAATGAAACTAAGTTAAACGAGCCGAGAACCATAGCGATGGGTGACCGCACTGGGAAGTTGCGGCGTGGACCGTTGACTAGCCCTAGACCGCGGGGAACCCTAGAAAATATTTTTAAGACTTAAATGAACATCTATTGAAATATAAATGTCATTAGAAATATCAAAGAAAAATTAAATAATTAGTACAAAGAAAAATGAGAAATCGAGAAAACGACAAAACTCGGTGTTACCGAAAAATCGGGAATGCAACCCGAATAGGGGCATTGTGGTCATTTGACATCCCGAGTTACCTTTTGACCTAAATGTCCATTAAAAATAAGTGACATTAAAGTTGGAAAACCCCATGAAAAAAATGAAATTTAAATGAAAAATAAATAAGGAAACTTTTGGGGTAAGATTTTGAATAATGAAAAGTTTAACATTAATTTATCATTAAGCTAAGTTAGTAGACCATTATTCCTCATATAATATCATAAGTGGACAGAAATATCCACTAACTTTCTGCATTCATCATCTTCTTCACTTAATTTTCATTTGGCCAAACCAAATTTTCTCCCAAGGTCCATCCATGGCCACCCCTTCATGCAAGCTCCATTTACCATGATTAAGCCATTGTTTCTTGCAAGTTTCTTCATTAAAACTGGTGTATACCCCTTGGGCAGATTATAGAGAGCAAAAAGGAAGAGGTTTGGTGAGGTTTTGAAGAAGTCCAAAAGTGGTAAGTGTGTATTTTCAATTCTTGTTTCATTAAAAGTGTAACTAAAGTTGTGGGTAGTTGAATTATGGAAGAAATTTGAGGTTTGATGAATTATTGGTGATGGAGCATTTTGGCAGCCATGAAACCTCACCGTGAACAGCTTGTCCTTGCATGTAAATGGTTGTTTGGATGTTGATTTAAATGTTTAATTGTATTGAAGTTGAATTCCATGTGTAAAGTTTGATTTGTAAGCTTGAAAAGTGAAAATGGAAGTTGATGGGTATGTGTAAATTTGTGGCAGCCTCATGAAGAAGATTGAAGTGTTTAAGTTCATGAGATATTGTTGAATTATGTTGCTTATGGTGACAGCATGTGTATGTGAATAATTGTTTGGATTTGGACATGTAAATGGGGTATGTTCATGTGGTTAAATTATTGTAATTGGACTTTGAAAATTCTGAGTTATAATGTGTATGTTGAGAGTGGTTACAAGCTGCCCAAAATGACCAAAATGTGAAGTAAAATGTGTTAATGGTATGGTACAACCAGAATTGGCATGGAAGAGTTAACTTGGTAAGCGTTGAATGTATAATTGGCAAAGGATGAACAATGTGTTGTAGGGCAGTGTACATTTTAGCTTAGAACCTTAAGTGTGTGACTCCAATTGGTATGAGACCAATTAGAGGTGAAACTAGGCATAAAATGTGCCAACTTTCATGAAGGAAGCTTACCTAAATTCTACCTAGAAGGTGACTTGAAAAATGACCAAATCCGGATTAGTGACTTGAAAGCCTGAAAATTGATCATTTGGGCAGTAGTTAGTGTTTTGACCATAACTTACTCAAAACAGGTCCAATTGACCTGAAATTTTTATCATGAATAGTTTAGACATAGATCTACAATTCTTATGAAGACACCAAAGCCCAGAAATGGCCAGAACCAAGCCAAATAGCTTGTACAATTTCAAGTACCAAAACTGGCCGAACCAAAAGTGACCTAAAAATGACCAAAGCCTACCATTTTAGTGCATTCTGTCCAGCATTGGTAAATTAATCATATCTTGGTCTACACAACTCATAATGACCTGAAATTTTGCCACGCGTGCAATAAGACATAGACCTACAAGTTTGTAGTTTGGACTGAAACCCAAAAACTGAGTGAACTAGGTCGTCCAGCTAGGTCAAAATAGTACACCAAAATCCGATAAATTGCAATAAAATGCAATACTTTTGAAAATGAATTTGGTAACATATACCAACACTAAAGGGCTATAAAATGTGACATATTGGTAACATTGGAATTGACTCACTTAGAGTGCATCAAGGGTCAACATTATAGATTGATTAATGAAATGAATTGAAGGGAATAGTACCAAGAAAATTTAAATATTAGATTTTATGGTTGGAAACAAATTCATTGAGTACTGAAACACTTTAAATTGTGTGTTTCAGTTGTTAAGGATATTGAGAAGCATAAAGAACATTGAATCAAGGCCTAGGAGTGACTCAAATCAGGTTTGTGCATAACTAGTTTTTAACTAATTTTTTTCTGAATATTTCATATCATTAAATGACATATTTTTCTTATGTATTATGTTTAACAAGCATTGGATTTAATTCAATGATTATTGAAATTGTTATAGTATGTATGAATTTAGCTTTGTGAAATGGTATTTCCACAAGTATTAAGCATTGTTGTGAATTGAATAAATTATGTTTTGGAAAATTGTGATAGAACATGTTTTGATTTGTGATGGGCAATTTGCATGGAAAAATGCAAATTTATGATTTGAATTGTGATGAGCATAAAAATTATTGGATATTGGAATTGACTTTGAATCGAATTGTATTGTGATTTATGCTCACTAAAAGGATTGTGATATTGTTTTATATCTCACTATAGATGCTTGACTAGGTTATTACCCGTCTCTCTCATTTGTTGAGAAAACAATGGAGTTAGTTGTGCTTTAATTACCATGGTATGTGCACAGGCTTAGATTCTCCTCTTATTAGAGGTTAGATCTAAGGTTTTTTTTTTTTTATGTTATGACCCTTTCGAAAGATTCATTATTGTGATGTGTACTGTGCACGATGATTCGACCTCCCCGACCATAGGGAGTTAGAATCTGATTCGACCTCCCTGACCATAGGGAGTTAGAATTACCCCGAAGATGGCCCTTTCGGATTAGTCTTGCATAGTTAGTGAGATAAAGAATGGCTTTTGAGATAAAGAATAGTTTTCGAGATAAAGAATGGTTTTTGAATAGTAAAGAATTGTGATTTCAATTATGATTTATGTATAATTGATTTTCTTGAAATTAATCTTTATTTCCAATAAATTGTTGGAATTACCTTAAATGGTTAGTTATGATTTGATAAATTGAATTTCGTGATCAAAGTCATTTTATAGAAATGATTTATATTATTGGCAATGAATATTTTGAGTTTTAGAATTTGATGAGTATTCAGATTTCCAAATTATTTACTGTAAATTTTGTCAATGTATATTGTACTATATTTTAAATTATAGTTGTGCACCACTGAGTTCACCACTCAGCGATAGCTTTGTATGTTGCCGCAAATGAAAAGAGCATAGAGCAATTGAGTAAGCTTCTTTGAAGACACATTCAGATTAGCTCCAGGTATATCATAGGTATACCCATGTACATAGGTTTTGATGTATGCATGTAATAATATGTATGTAAATTATTTGAGCAGTTGTATAAAAACTCTTATAAACTGTTTTCGTATGTAATTAAATTTAAATTATTGTGATATAAATGTTGAGTCTTATAATCAATGAAATGTTCTTTATGATGAGATTGGTTTGAAAATGAATTGATTTGATTATTGAGATTTGAATTGTGAGTTGAAATGAAGTTATTGGAGTTGTATTTGAGAAAACATATTGGGAGTGTTTTCCTTTTCAGGTTTGAAGAATTGTTTTCTCAAAACACAGCCAGCACTTTGCCGAAATTTTGAAAAAAAATTTTAATCGATGATTCAAATTTCACGAAAATTGTTTTAAAATCCCTTGTAGTATATCTAATGGGTTATCGGTAGGCAAAGTACGGTAATTCATTAGGTGTACTACGGGATCATATTACATCTTACGGGGGAGTAAGGTGTTACATTTTCGGGGTAGGGTATCTTCACGAAAATTCTAGCCCTATGTCTTAAGTTTCGTTTCCAATTGGTTTCACACCAATTGGGGTTGTGTAACTTAAGTTATGTGCTTCCAAACACACTGAAATCAATGTGCAAAATTCTGCCCTAAGTTCAATTTTTCATTTCTTCAATTACATCCATTAACCAACCTCAATTCACATTTTATTCACCCAAAATGACTATAATTTAGCATTGACACATCAATGGCACTTCCTAGCACAAAACCCACAATTTTCAAACACCAAAGTTTGCAATTTTCCCTAATCCTATCATTTCGTTACTTCCATTCATCAAACCAATGTCAATTCAAACTAAATAAACCTCAAATGATCATAATTTAACACTATACACACCAATTTCACTCTTTAGTACCAAAACCCAATTTTCCCATGAACCCTAATCTCCCATAATTAAATTTATACACATTTCATGCAATTTCTTTACTCTAATTATGCATATTACTTCAACTAAGCTTAATTTCATCATCATTTTCACTAAAATACATCAATCCCTAATTTTTCTCCAATTTTGCCAAAACCCTAGTTTAGGTTCCATGCATGTTTCCTTTCAATTTCTCATAAAATTTCATTATAAGTTAACTTCATTCAAGGCTTATACAACTATTCTAACATGAAAAGAAACTTACCTCAAGTGATTTCTTTCCAACTTCAATTTTTCTTCCAATTTCTTTTGCCCTACTTGCTCCAATGCATCAATCAAAGTTCTCTTTGATGATCTTTTCTTTTAGTGGGTTATGGGATTTATGAAGGGAATTGAAGTGAATCAAGACTTGGAAGGGAAAACAATGGTGGAAGAAGATTGGAAAAGAAGAGAAAAGAAAAGAGAAGGAGAGGGAAGATGGGTGGTGGCATGGAAGAAGGGAAAGAAGGAGACTTGTCTTATTTTATACTTATTTATTCCTTTTTAATTAAATAATTAAGTTTAATTGTTAAAAGCCCATAAGTCATTAATTTTAATTAGGTCAAAAATGGAATTTAAATTCTAGATTTTTGCCTCTTTTATTTTCTTTCCACTTTTACTCTAATTTTTCCCTCAATATTTCTTCATAATTCAATATTTTATTTTCATTTAATTAAATTGACATTTTGATCAAAAATCAACTATTAAAGTGAATTGACCAAAATGCCCCTTATCGGGTCATAATCCCTCTTTTACAATATACCCGGTGAGTCCTTATATTTTTGGGTCACTTGAATTTTTATTGTGTCTATCTCAATTAATTTTCTATTTATTTTTGGTCCTCAAGGTGTCTTTGAATAGTACTAGTCACGGACCAAAAATGGTACTATTCATAACTTGGAGGTTCGGGGTGTTACAATTCCCCCCTCCTTAAAAATAAATTTCGTCCTCGAAATTTACCTGGTCTCAGTCTCTGAATAGCTGTGGGTGCTGTCTCCTCATGTCCTCCTCATGCTTCCATGTAGCCTCCTGGCCTAAATGATGGTTCCATAGCACTTTCACCAGAGGTATTTGCTTGTTCCTTAGCTGCTTCACCTCATGTGCCAAGATCTTTATGGGCTCTTCATCATATGTCAGGTCTGGATTCACCTCAATCTCCTCTACTGGCAAAATGTGAGAGGGGTCTGATCTGTACCTCCTCAACATGGAGACATGGAAGATATTGTGAATCTTTTCCAACTTCGAAGGCAATGCAAGTCTATATGCCAATGGACACGCTCTTTCCAGAACCTCATATGGCCCAATGAAGTGAGGACTTAGCTTCCCCTTTCTACCAAACCTCATGATCCTCTTCCATGGGGAAACTTTCAGGAACACCTTGTCACCCTCACTATACCGAATATCTCTTCTCTTTAGGTCAATGTAGGACTTCTGTCTATCCGTTGTAACTTTGAGTCTGTCTCTAATGAGCTTAACCTTTTCTTCCGTCTGCTGCACTAATTCTGGGCCAATCAACTTCCTCTCGCCCACTTCATCCCAACACAAGGGAGTTCTACACTTTTTGCCATAAAGTGCTTCGTATGGAGGCATCCCGATGCTTGATTGATAACTGTTATCGTAAGCAAATTCAATTAAAGGCAAGTGTGTGTCCCAACTCCCTTCAAACTCAATCACACAAGCCCGAAGCATATCCTCTAAAATCTGAATGATCCTTTCAGATTGGCCGTCTGTCTATGGATGGAATGCTGTATTGAAGTTCAATCTAGTTCCTAGGACTTTTTGGAGACTACCCCAGAATCTAGAAGTGAACCTTGGGTCTCTGTCCGACACAATAGACACTGGCACTCCATGTAACCTCACCACATCATCAATGTACAGTTTGGCCAATCTTTCCAGGCTGTAATCCATTCTCACTGGCAAAAAGTGTGCAGACTTGGTCAATCTATCAACAATAACCCAAACTGCATCATGATTCTTTTGTGTATGTGGAAGTCCTGTCACGAAATCCATAATGATTCTTTCCCATTTCCACTCGGGAATTGGCAATGGCTGTAGCAACCCTACAGGCACTTGGTGTTTTGCCTTTACTTGTTGACAAGTTAGGCATTTGGCAACATATTCTGCAATGTCTTTCTTCATTCCTCTCCACCAATAGTGCTCTTTCACGCTTCTGTACATTTTGGTTCCACTAGGGTGCATTGCAAAAGGTGAATCATGTGTTTCCTTTAAAATGGTCTGCCTCAGTTCAACATTCTCAGGAATGCACATTCTGCCCTTATATAACAACAAGCCCTCATCATTTACTGATAATTCTAGTTTCTTGCCATCCCGAGCCTCTTCCATTAACTTCACATACTTATCATCCTTCTGTGTAGCTGCTTTAATTTGTTCTGCTAGCATTGGCTTCACTTGCCAAGTAGCTACCATCTGCCCATCTTCATTAATCTCCAAATTAGCATGCAATGCCCTTAACTCATGCACCATGGACAATGGAGAAACCCTTAAACTAGCCATAGTCTTACGACTTAAAGCATCGGCTACAATATTAGCTTTTCCAGGCTGACAGTCTATCAAACAATCATAATCTTTTATTAGCTCTAACCATCTCCTCTGCCTCAAATTTAACTTCTTTTGTGTGCCCAAGTACTTCAAACTCTTATGATCTGTGTATATATAACATCTCTCCCCATACAAGTAATGTCTCCAGATCTTCAAGGCAAAGACAATGGGTGCTAGCTCCAAGTCATGTGTAGGATAATTCCTTTCATGCGGTTTAAGCTGGCGTGAAGCATAGGCAATGACATTTCTATCTTGCATCAACACACAGCCTAATCCATTGTGAGAAGCATCACTGTATATGGTATACTCCTTAGCCAAAGTGGGCAAGGTTAAGATTGGAGCTTCAGTTAAATGCCTCTTTAACTCATCAAAACTTCCCTGGCACCGATCAGTCCACTAAAATTTTACATCCTTCCTAAGTAGCTTGGTCAGTGGAGATGCTAGCATGGAGAATCCCTTCACAAACCTTCAGTAATACCCGGCTAAACTAAGGAAACTCCAAACTTCCGTGACATTTCTAGGTGGCTTCCAATTAAGAATGGCTTCTACTTTGCTAGGATCCACCTGGATACCCTCTGCAGATACAATATGCCCCAAAAATGTAATCTCCTTTAGCCAAAACTCACATTTCGACAGTTTGGCATACAACTGCTTCTCCCTCAAAGTCTGTAATACCATCCTCAAGTGCTTGTCGTGTTCCTCTGCTTTCTTTGAGTACACCAAAATATCATCAATGAACACCACAACAAACTGGTCCAAATATGGCCTGAAGATAGTGTTCATCAGGCCCATAAAAGCAGCTGGAGCATTAGTCAACCCGAATGGCATTACCAAGAACTCATAGTGGCCATACCGAGTCCTAAAGGCAGTTTTAGGAATACTTTGCTCCTGCACCCTCAACTGGTAGTAGCCCGATCTTAAGTCAATTTTGGATAATATAGTTGTATCCTTCAACTGATCAAACAAATCATCGATTCGTGGTAGAGGATATCTATTCTTTGTTGTCATTTTATTCAATTGTTTGTAGCCTATGCATAGGCAGAGAGTACTGTCCTTCTTCTTCACAAATAATACTGGTGCTCCCCATAGTGACACGCTAGGGCAGATGAAACCCTTATCTAACAATTCCTGCAATTGCACCTTCAACTCTTTCAACTCAGCAGGTCCCATCCTACAAGGAGTGATGGAGATTGGCTCCACACCAGGCATAGTCTCAATTTCAAACTGCACCTCTCTTTTCAGAGGCAATCCTGGCAATTCTTTCGGAAAGACATCCGGAAAATCCCATATCGTAGGAATATCTTTAAGATCTGGACTCCCCACCTGGGTGTCTATCACATGAACTAGATAAGCTTCACATCCCTTTCTAATCATCTTTCTAACAAGTGCAGCTGAAATGATATTGGATGGCAATAACTGCCTCTCCCCGTGTATCACTACGTTTGCATACTCAGGAAGACCAAAAGTTACTGTCTTCAGTCTACAGTCGATCATGGCGTGATGCCTGGCTAACCAATCCATGCCCAAGATGATATCATAATCTCGGAAGGGCATGTCAATTAAGTCTGCCAGGAATGTATGTCCTTGGATCACCAAAGGACAATAATTATACAATTTGTTCACCCTAACCTCTTGTCCTAAAGGACTAGTCACTAGCACATCATAATCCAATTTCACATAAGGAATAGCAACAGAGCATGCAATACTGGCACTAGCATAAGATTGTGTAGAACCAGGGTCAAACAGCACATATACATCTCTATCAAAAATGGAGAAAGTACCAGCCACAACATCTGATGTCTCAGCTTCATCCCTCTGGCGCATGGTGTACAGCCTGACTGGTGCACCACTTTGCTCTGGTTGGCTCACTGTGCCTTGGCTGCCAGAAGTGTTACCTCTACCCCTGCTTCTGCCTCTACTAGTTGTCTGTTGTCCTCTGGAAGCAAAACCTTGAACAGATCCCTCAGTGGTAATAGGCGGCCCAGATCTGCGGGCACTAGTGCAATCTCTAGCAAAATGCCCACTTCCACCACAGTTGTAACAGGCTCCTATGGCCTTATAACATACTCCTCCATGAGTCCTGCTGCAAGTTTCACAAGCACGGGTAGGAAAGGAACCCCTAGATGTCTGCTGTCCGGATCTAGGTGGCCTCTGCCCTGAGAATCTTCCCCTACTAGATCCTCTGTTACTTGGTCCCCCAAAGCTCTTCCTCTTACCCGAATTGTTACTTGGACTCTGACCTGTAGGCTTACTGCTCTTCTCTTTTTCAGTGGTTACCTTCTTAGATGCCCCTTCCAGTTCTATCCTTTCCAATTCAAGGCCCCGTGATATCAACCTAGAGAAGTTGTCATGTCGAAACCCAACCACTTGCAATCTCAAACTAGGCCTCAAATCGTTTGCATCTATGTCTACTAGTAGTGAGAAGGCTTCCAGCATAGTGGCTGAGGTGGGAAAAGTCTCTCTCATACTCGGCTACAGTCTTGTTCCCTTGCTTCAAACTGAGAAACTCCTGTAGCTTAATATCCACATAGGTATCAGGAACATACTTCTGTCTAAACTCCCTTAGAAAGTCATCCCATGTCAGCACTGGCGGCTCAGCCAAACTGTGGGGAATAGTCTTCTACCACTCATATGCATCTCCATGCAGCAAGGAAATTGAATATTCAAACTTCAACTCATCTGTGCAGTGTAATTTCTTGAATACTCTCTCCATCCATTCTAACCATTGCTTAGCTTCCAATGGGTCCACTGTACCCTTAAACTCTGTTGCCCCATACTTCATTAACTTGTCATATTGTCTGGCTGGGGATGGTGGTTGCACTGGAGGTTCTTGCATAGGAGCTTGGACTGGTATATTGCCAGCCATTTGCTGAAATAGTGCAGCCATCTGCTGAGCGAATTGAGTTGGAAACTGCAAAGGTGGGATGGGTGCAGCTGACCCACTGGCATTCTGAGGAGCTGGGGCCTCCCCGTGTACCTCAGCTGCTACTGATTGCTCTACTATGTGATCCCCCTCTTCCATACTGAATCACAAAGAATTCTACTCCCTGGACAACCAACACAAGGAGATTTCCCTCTATTAGTCCATATTTATGTTATAATGCACTATATGTATTAATTAATGACTGTTGAGCAGTTGTACTTATCAAAATTTTTCAAACATGCAATTTCAAAACTTGTATAAAAACCTGGCTCTGATACCACTAAAACACGGTCTTTTGGTGGCATTTAACGGTACCTATCAAAGCACTTACAGGCATTACGTATCGCTGTCCCTGCAAGCTCCTAGGTGGAGAGCCACGCTTCGCCACATTTCAAGCGTGAGAGTTCCCAAAAATCGTAGGCATTACGTATCGCCGTCCCTACTTTGCTCTGATACCACTAAAACACGTCACACGTTATTCCTTATAAGGCACGACATGTTCTCGTAGCATACCTAATGAATTACCGAACTACACCTACCGATAACCCATTAGTTATCCTACAAGGGATTTTAAACAAATCATAACTTTTTATCTTATCAATTCTTTTGCAAAAAATTGCATGGGAATAGTTAAAATTCAATGTAAACATTCATTAGAAATAATGATGGACTAAATATTGCAAAGGTTATATTTCCATAAGTCTCAAAATAAAATACAAATAGTTACAAACTCAAAATACTTTAGTAATGCAGTACTTTTTAATACAAACTGTTCAATGTCCGTACATCCATACATATAGGTACAAAATACATCCAAAGGAATTACAAGGGTATACCTAACGTAAATAACCACAATCAATACCAAAATGCTGCTTCCAAGTCTCTCACTCGACAGCCTTCTCCTTTCCCTTATCTGCGACAGCATAAAGAAGCTATCGCTGAGTATATCACTCAGTGGTGCACGACTAATAACTTTAAAACTTAAGGTAAAACACAATTTGTCAAAGCATAATAAATCACATTTTTCTTAAGCATGAAAGCTTCATAATAGTTCTAAGTCCATAAGAGCCATTTATTGGAATAACATTGCAATTGAGAAATCACACTTCATAAATCACAATTCACAAAGCATTAGTGTTGCCAACATCAACACACAGTTCAGGCCATGACACAAAATTTCATGATCAGTGCCTTGTTGTACACCACGACAAAGCAATCTCAATCTCACTAACCGTTATTAATGAGGGAAGGGCTAGCTAGCTAATGAGTACTCATGTAGTCTTATCTCACTAACCGTTATTAATGGGAGACATAATCATATCAAATATCAAACCCCAAATAGCCGATTCTACTGGGGAGTTCCGAAGGGACTGTCATGCTAACTGTGATTTCAAAACAACTTTCAAGAGTTTCTAAATCAATAATCATGTTTGCAAAACAATAATATATTCAAATCATCATAAAACCCATAAAAAGGGGTGGCAACACACTAATTTCTCAAATGCAAGAGAAAAACCATACCTCATTCAAAATAAACTCATTTCAAATCAAACTCATTCAAATAAACTCATTCAAATCAATTTACGTAGTTAAAACAAAGAAAAAGGTTAGTTGTGCACAAACCTTCAAAAATTCTCCTTCCTTGTTATCTACTTCTCCTTGTCCGTTCTAACTTTTTTTTGTATTGAAAATACACAAATAAAATACCTTAATACTAATCTCAATTGCTGCCAAGAACTCATTACATGAATGTCTAATGCATCCCAAGTTAGCTTTGCAAATTTTAGAAAATTTTGATTTTGGACAACTTGGTGCTCCAATTTTTTAACCCAATTTTTACCTAGTTTCGATCATAATTTGGTGACGTGTTCTTCATGAAAATTGTTTATCTAGGTCTTAACTTTATTTTCCTTTTTGAATCGCCTAATTCAGAGCTATGTAGCTCAAGTTATGCCCAAAACATGATTACTATTCACGTCACTGTTCATGCTGCAGATTCAGTTCTAGCAGATTTATCGATCCAATTTTGCTCAGCAATTTAGTTAAGTTAAGTCCATAATTTGGTCTAATGTTCTTCATATGAAATGTTCTACTATGTCTTAGGTTTCCATCGGTTCAAGAATTGCCTAAATCGGAGTTTTCTAGAGAGAGTTATGGCCATGCAAATTTTACTGTTTATATGGTCAAATTCTGCAAGTTCCAGAATTCTACAGATTCGGTGATTCAACTTTACATAGCAGTTTGATTGGGTTAAGCCCATAATTTGGCCTCAGGTTCTTCATATGAAATGTTCTACTATGTTTTAAGTTTCTATCGGTTCAAGAATCACCTAAATCGGAGTTTTCTAGAGAGAGTTATGGCCATACAAATTTTACTGTTCATATGGTCAAATTCTGCAGGTTCCAGAATTTTGTCTCTAAGTTCAAGGCTCATTTCGGATAGCTTAAGGTCATTTTCGGGGTAGGGTATCTTCACGAAAATTCTAGCCCTATGTCTTAAGTTTCGTTTCCAATTGGTTTCACACCAATTGGGGTTGTGTAGCTTAAGTTATCGGCTTCTAAACACACTGAATTCAGTGTGCAAAATTCTGCCTTAAGTTCAATTTTTCATTTCTTCAATTACATCCATTAACCAACCTCAATTCACATTTTATTCACCCAAAATGACTATAATTTAGCATTGACACATCAATGGCACTTCCTAGCACAAAACCCATAATTTTCAAATACCAAAGTTTGCAATTTTCCCTAATCCTACCATTTCATTACTTCCATTCATCAACCCAATGTCAATTCAAACTAAATAAATCTCAAATGATCATAATTTAACACTGCACACACTAATTTCACTCTCTAACACTAAAACCCAATTTTCCCATGAACCCTAATCTCCCATAATTAAATTTATACACATTTCATGCAATTTCTTTACTCTAATCATGCATACTGCTTCAACTAAGCTTGATATCATCATCATTTTTACTAAAATACATCAAACCCTAATTTTTCTCCAATTTGGCCAAAACCCTAGTTTAGGTTCCATGCATGTTTCCTTTCAATTTCTCATGAAATTTTATCATAAGTTAACTTCATTCAAGGCTTATACAACTATTCTAACATGAAAAGAAACTTACCTCAAGTGATTTCTTTCCAACTTCAATTTTTCTTCCAATTTCTTTTGCTCTACTTGCTCCAATGCCTCAATCAAAGTTCTCTTTGATCTTTTCTTTTAGTGGGTTATGGGATTTATGAAGGGAATTGAAGTGAATCAAGACTTGGAAGGAAAAACAATGGTGGAAGAAGATTGGAAAATAAGAGAAAAGAAAAGAGAAGGAGAGGGAAGATGGGTGGTGGCATGGAAGAAGGGAAAGAAGGAGACTTGTCTTATTTTATGCTTATTTATTCCTTTTTAATTAAATAATTAAGTTTAATTGTCAAAAGCCCATAAGTCATTAATTTTATTTAGGTCAAAACTGGAATTTAAATTCTAGATTTTTGCCTCTTTTATTTTCTTTCCACTTTTACTCTAATTATTCCCTCAATATTTCTTCGTAATTCAATATTTTATTTTCATTTAATTAAATTGACATTTCGGTCAAAAATCAACTCTTAAAGTGAATTAACCAAAATGCCCCTTATCGGGTCATAATCCCTCTTTTACAATATACCCGGTGAGTCTTTATATTTTTGGGTCACTTGAATTTTTATTGTGTCTATCTCAATTAATTTTCTATTTATTTTTGGTCCTCAAGGTGTCTTTGAATAATACTAGTCACGGACAAAAAATGGTACTATTCATAACTCGAAGGTTCGGGGTGTTACATCTATGGCATTAGAATGCCAAGAAAAGGCTTAAAAAAATTTTTCGATCTGTACAGTCGATTTTGGCTCAATAAGCCAAACGGAGGGCATTTTGCTCATTTCGTCTTTAGAGATAATTTTTGGCCTACTTGTCCAGTTAAGTAAATAATTATTATGGCATAAAATGTGAATAAATATTGCTAAAATTTTAATTAAAAATGAGTAGAAAAGAAAATAAAATAAAATAAAATAAAAGTCATATTTATGACATAAGCATGATGCAATTAAAATATTTTCACCCAACCAAATTTTGACACATCATTATATACTACTTAAACATGAATAAAAGAAGATAAAAATTGGAAAACTAAATAGCCATCTTCTTCTTCTCAAACAGCCGCACCAAAGAGAGAGAGAATCCTCCATTGACGCACTCACTTAAGCTTAAATTCCTAGCCAACTACACCATAAAACTTCATAACCTCTTCATGCAAAATTGATCTTACACCTTAGGCAAGTTAGAGGCAGCAAAAAGAAGAGAAAAGGATGAGTTTTTCAAGCTTGGGAAAATTTCAAAAGAGGTTAGTGTCCAATTCCTTTTCTCTTTCCTTCAAATTTCTTATTAAAATGATAAATTGAACTAGAATATGTGAAATTCCATAAAAAATAAATGTGTTAAAGTGTCACCCCATTTTCAGCAGCCATGGACTTATTAGGGTTTTGATGATTTCTTTGTGTTAAATGAGTATATAAGCTACCCTTGATATGAACTTAACACTTAGCACATTGAATTGTAAGTTAATGGAAGAGTAGAGAAATTGAGAACTTAGGGTTTTGAGCAAATTAGAGTTTTGCTCCTATAATGATGTAGGAACATTTTAATGGTCAATTGGTGACCATTTGGTAAGTTTTAAACTTAATATGAAGTGAATTGAGTCATTGAAGGTTGGAAAGGGTAGGCTGCCTTGTGTGCTGCATTCTGGACTCTTGGAGTCCAGTGTGTTTGGAGAGCCTTAACTGAACTTGTGTAGCTCTAATTGGTGTAAAAACAATTGGAGGTGAAACTAGATACATAATGCCACAACTTTGGTGAAGGAACCCTACCCAGAAAACCAACCTAAGTGGCCCTAAAAATTGACCTAATCTGGGTGACCAATATGCTGTCCCTAGAAAATGACCAAATGAATAGTGTTCATTCATTTGGTCATAACTCAGTGTAGAAAGGTCCAATTGACCTGAAATTTATATCAATGGAAAGCTTAGGCAAATTAGAACAACTTTCATGCAGAACACAAACTCAAATTCTGGTCCTAACCAACTAAAATTGCTAGCCAAATTTGAACTACCAAATTTGGCAGAACCAAAAATTGCCCAAAAATTCTGGGTAAAGGCAATCCGACCAGTTATGGTGCAATAGCCATAACTTGAGCTAGAAAACTCCAAATGGGGTGATTCAAAAAGTGAAATGTAACTAGACACAATAAAGAACAACTTTGATAAAAAAGGCCAAATTCTCACTATAGAATGGCCTAATGGAATAGTGAACTCTAGCACCCAAAAACTAAAATTTTGATTTATTCTCCATTGGTTAGAAGTATGGATTGGAAACTAATGCCAACACTTTTGGGAACTAAAATGTGGTAAATTTATGTGATTAGGACTCATGTAACTATTATGCATTGGAAAGTCAATAATTTGACCTAAATAATAAAATGAATAGTAACATTACGTGTAAAACATGAAAATTCAATTAATAACTTTGTAATGTGTCCTAGTATACCTAGTAAGATTGGTTTGGATAGGTTGGCATGCCAATAGGGTTTAGTTAGCAGTACTGCACATGGCATTATGTCATTCTGTCATTTTATGGCTTTTAGCCATTCTGATATTATGATGATACTTGGCCTTGTGCTTAATGTTTATTACAGCTTATCAGCTGTTCTGTTGCACACCGGGAGACGCTATGTGACCGATGGTGTGATGGCCCGAGGTACTTGATACCCAGTGCCAGTTCACCCGTTTATCCAGTCCAGTCATCCAGTATAGGTTACTTGGGTAACCAAAAATGCAAGTTGATAAATTTAATGAAATAATGGATATAACAAGTACCAAATAAATAATACTACAAATAATTACCAATAATTTGTCTGTATGAGAAATCAACATATACATTGCATAATTATTTTCTTTTAGTTCTTTTTATATTATTATTGGCACCACTAAGCATTATTACTTAGCGCGTTGCTTTTTTCCACGCGTAGGTTCTGGAGAGACTAACAGAGAGCCTAGTAGACTTCAGACTGGGTGAGGCCGTTTACAGTTCTGCATAGTGTCCATGTCACCTCACAGACTTCAGTGCATTGGTAGGACACTAGGTCCCATTTCGATATTTTGTACTGTTTGTATTTTGTAATTAAACTTTTATTTTCTCATGTATAGTTGAAACTCATGTAATATATTTTGGTATTAATGCAAATATTTGTAATTTGTATTTATAAATGAAAATTGAGTATTTATTTATGATTTGTATATGATTATCATGTGAAATGAATGAATGACAAATAGAAGAATTGTGACACCTCTATGTTTGGTAGTGCGTTCTAATGTTCCGGCGACCAGTGTCTGTCCGGACAGCTAGAATGCCTAGAACTACATTTAAAAGTTAGTGAGGAGACATAAAATAATGAAATACAAGAAAGGAAAATACAAGAAAAACAAAAGAAAAATAATAGCAATGAAATGAAACTAAGTTAAATGAGCTAGCACCGCAGTGATGGGTGACTGCACTGGGAAGTTGTGGCGTGGCCTGTTGACTAGCCTTGGACCGCGGGAAACCCTGGAAAATATTTTTGGGACTTAAATAAACATCTATTGAAAAATAAAAGATATTAGAAATGTCAAAGAAAAATTAAATAATTAGTACAAAGAAAAAAGAAAAATTGATAAATCGACAAAAATCGGTGTTATCGAAAAATTAGGAATACAACTCGAAAAGGGGCATTTTGGTCATTTGACACCTAGAGTTGGCTTTTGACCTAAATGTCCATTAAAAATAAGTAGTGTTGAATTTTGAAAATTCCATGAAAAATTGAAATTGGAATGAAGTGGAATTAGAGAGAAATTAAAGGGTGGACTTATTATTAATCAAAGTTAATTATTTAAATAATTAAATTCACATAAGTGGAGCACTATGGGATATTTAAATACTCAAATGGCCATATGTATTAACCATTCAGCATCTTCTTCTTCATTTCCATAACATTGCCGAACCCATTTCTTCTCCCAAATTCACCATAGATGGCCATTCATGCAAAGCTCCCTTCCTAGTGATCAAGCCATGGTTTCACCCATCTTCCTTCACTAAAGTTAAACTACACTTCTTGGGCAGCATATTGGGAGTAAAAAGGAAAGGATTTGAAGAAGTTTTAGCAAGCTCCAATAAGAGGTAAGTGCTTATTTTCTTCCCTTGCTTAACTAAAGTTTGTGTTGAGGTTATGGGGAGTATTTTGGTTGAAAATTTTGAAAGAAATTGTTGAGTTTGCAATCTGCCCATTTTAGGCAGCCATGGGAGGTGAGCTTGCTTGAGTTTTTCTTACATTAAATTGGTAGGAATTGATGGGAATTAGTGTTGGTTGAGTCAATTTGAAGTGCTAGCAATTTAATCCTCTTATATGTGTGATTGAATAATTGAATTTAGAGTTTTGGAAGTAATTATGAAAGCCTTGGCAAACTGCCATGGTTGGCAGCTTGTAAACCCTTGAATTTGCATGTGAATTGATGAAAATTATTCATGAAATATGATGGAGTTGAATTGAGGGCAGTATGTGTGTATTTGTTATGGGAGTGTATGTGACAATTTGGTGAGTATGTATATTGAATTTGGGTTGGCTTACATGTTGAATGTTAATGGTGTATTGTGTGCATTGAACACTTGAGTGTTCTGCCCAAAATGCTTGCTGGAATTGTGTTTAGTATTTGTAGAAGTGCTATGAATGAATAATGAAGTCATGAGGAGGAGAAGGAATGTCAAATTGGAAGTGTAATTGTCTTGTGCAGGTTGTGTATTGTTGGCAGTACTTAAATTAGGTTATAAGTGTAAAATTGTGAACCCAATTGGTATGAGGCCAATGGGACGTGAAACTAAACACCAAATAGGCCAACTTTCATGTGTTGCCAAAATTCTGCCTAGAAACTGAAAGCCTGAAAATTGATCATTTGGGCAGCAGTTACTGTTTTGACTATATAACTTACTCAAAACAAGTCCATTTGACCTGAAATTTTTACTATGAATATTTTAGACATAGATCTACAATTCTTATGAAGACACCAAAGCCCAGAAATGGCCAGAACCAAGCCAAATAGCTTGCACAAGTTTAGGTATCAAAACTAGCCGAACCAAAAGTGACCTAAAAATGACCTAAGCCTACCATTTTAGTGCATTCTGTCTAGCATTGGTAAATTGACCATAACTTGGTATACAAAACTCAGAATGACCTGAAATTATGCCCCGTGTGCAATAAGACATAGACCTATAAGTTTGTAGTTTGGACCAAAACCCGAAAACTGAGGGAACTAGGTCGTCCGGCTAGGTCAAAATAGTACACCGAAATCCGGTAAATTGCAATAAAATGCAATGCACTTGAAAATAAATTTGGTAACATACACCAATACTAAAAGGCTATAAAATGTGACATATTGGTAACATTGGAATTGACTCACTTAGAGTGCATCAAGGGTCAACATTATAAGTTGACTAATGAAATGAATTGAAGGGAATAGTACCAAGAAAATTTAGATATTGGATTTTATGGCTAGAAACAATTTAACTGAGTACTGAAACACTTTAAATTATGTGTTTCAGTTGAAAAGGATATTGGGAAGCATAAGGAACATTGAGTCAAGGCCTAGGAGCGACTCAAGTTAGGTTTGTGCACAACTAGTTTTTAACTGATTTTGTTCTGAATATTTCGTATGATTAAATGACATATTTTTCTTATGTATTATGTTTAACAAGCATTGGATTTAATTCAATGATTATTGAAATTGTTATAGTATGTATGAATTTAACTTTGTGAAATGGTATTTCCACAAGTATTGAGCATTGTTGTGAATTGAATAAATTATGTTTTAGAAAATTTTGATAGAACACGTTTTGAATTGTGATGGGCAATTTGCATGAAAAAATGCAAATTTATGATTTGAATTATGATGAGCATAAAAATTATTGGATATTGGAATTAACTTTGAATCGAATTGTATTGTGATTTATGCTCACTAAAAGGATTGTGATATTGTTTTATATCTTACTATAGATGCTTGACTAGGTTATTACCCGTCTCTCTCATTTGTTGAGAAGACAATGGAGTTAGTTGTGTTTTGATTACCATGGTACGTGCACAGGCTTAGATTCTCCTCTTATTAGAGGTTAGATCTAAGTTTTTTTATGTTATGGCCCTTTCGGAAGATTCATTATTGTGATGTGTACTGCTCACGATGATTCGACCTCCCCGACCATAGGGAGTTAGAATCACCCCGAAGATGGCCCTTTCGAATTAGTCTTGCATAGTTAGTGAGATAAAGAATTGTTTTTGAGATAAAGAATTGTTTTTGAGATAAAGAATGGTTTTTGAATAGTGAAGAATTGTGATTTCAATTATGATTTATGTATAATTGATTTTGTTAGAATTACCTTAAATGGTTAGTTATGATTTGATAAATTGAATTTCGTGATTAAAGTCATTTTATACAAATGATTTATATTATTGGCAATGAATATTTTGAGTTTTGGAATTTGATGAGTATCCAGATTTCCAAATTATTTGCTGTAATTTTTGTTAAGGTATATTGTACTATGTTTTAAATTATAGTTGTACACCACTGAGTTCACCACTCAGCGATAGCTTTGTATGCTGCCGCAGGTGAAAAGAGCATAGAGCAATTGAGTAAACTTCTTTGAAGAGACATTCAGATCAGGTTCAGGTATACCCATGTACACAGGTTTTGATGTATGCATGTAATAATATGTATGTAAATTATTTGAGCAGTTGTATAAAAACTCTTGTAAAATATTTTGGTATGTAATTAAATGTAAATTATTGTAATGTAAATTTGAGATTTCACTTACCTATATAATTTTGTAATATTAATTTTTGAGTCTTGTAATCAATGAAATGTTTCATTTATGATGAGGTTGGTTTGAAAATGAAATGATTTGATTATTGAGATTGAATTGTGAGATGAAATGAAGTTATTGGAGTTGTATTTGAGAAAAAATATTGGGAGTGTTTTCCTTTTCAGGTTTGAAGAACTGTTTTCTTAAAACACAGCCGGCACTTTGCCTAAATTTTGAAAAAATTTTATAACATTAGATTTTAATCGATGATTTAAATTTCACAAAAATTATTTTAAAATCCCTTATAGTATATCTCATGGGTTATCGGTAGGCGAAGTACGGTAATTCATTAGGTGTACTACGGGATCATGTTACATCTTACGGGGGAGTAGGGTGTGACAAGAATTTTTTAGAAATATTGAGATTATGTTGATATAATGGAGTTTGAGAATGATTGAAAATGTATTGGAAGTGTTTTTCACAGGTTCCGAAGAATAGTTTTCTCCATTTTTACCTGGTACTCTGCTGGATTTTCTATAAAATTTTTGGAACCTCAAATGAATTTATAATTTTAATAAATGACTTAAATGGGTCAAATTTCACAAATTGCATTTCATCACCATAAAGAAATAAATTAAGGAAGGATAAAAATAATTGAAATAAAATATAGTGTTCCGGTATACTGTGTGGCATATCTTACTCGGCTACACTGTAGACGGGTAAGGGGTGTCACAAGGAATTTCTTTTTTCGCTGGTAAGACATATTGGGTGGCAAAACCCTGCATACAAGGAAATTAACAAAGTTAGCATACCATGGAGCTTGGGAGAGAGCTAGTAATTGCTCATCAGGGAATGAATCATTGATTGGCAAATCTTCAATGTCCCCTATGTCTTCCAATTTCAATCTAGAGAGGTGGTCAGCTACTGCATTTTTGGATCCCTTTTTTTCCTTGATTTCAAGGTCAAATTCTTACAGGAGTACAATCCATTGAATTAGCCTTGGTTTTGCTTCCTTCTCATTCACAAGGTACCGGATAGCAGTGTGATCTGTGAATACAATGACTTTTGATCCAATTAGGTAAGATTTGAATTTGTCGATTGCAAACACTGCTGCCAGGAATTTCTTTTCTGTGGTAGCATAATTTATTTGTGCGTCGTCAAGTGTCTTGCTAGTGTAGTAAATGGTGTAGAGTTTTTTTTATCTTTTCTTTGCCCAAGCACCCCTCCAACTGCAAAGTCACTCGCATCGTACATCTCCTCGAATGGTAGCTCCCAATCTGATGGTTGCATTATTGGTGCTGAGATCAGGGCTTCTTTTATCCTGTTAAAAGAGATAAGGCAATTTTCTTCAAAATCAAAGGGAACATCTTAACTTAACAGGTTGGTAAGTGGCTTAGCTATTTTGAAAAAATCTTTAATGAATCTTCTGTAGAACCCTGTATGTCCCAAAAAGCTTCACACTCCCTTGACTGATGTTGGTGGTGGCATGTTTTTAATGATATCAATTTTTGCCTTATCAACCTCAATTCCTCTTTCTGATATCAAATGTCCCAGAACTATACCTTCCCTTACCATGAAGTGGCATTTTTCCCAATTTAAGACTAGGTTTGATTCTTCACATCTTTGCAACACCTTAGATAAATTAGTTAGGCAATCATCAAAAGTAGTTCCATAGACAAAAAAAAAAAATCATCCATAAAAACTTCCTTGATATTTTCAATATAATTAGAAAAAATAGCCATCATGCATCTTTAGAAAGTGGCAGGGGCATTACAAAGACCAAAAGGCATTCTCCTATATGCAAAGGTTCCATAAGGGCATGTGAATGTGGTCTTTTCTTAGTCTTCTGGGTGAATAGGAATTTGAAAGAATCCCGAGTATGTAACACCCCTTTATTAAGCAGTCTATGCATTCTACTGTTCCGGTGATCGGTGTCTATCCGGACAGTCAGGATGTCTAGACATATGCTTATATCATCCAGAAAAAGCCCTGAACAAAAATTAATAGTAATTACTAGAAGGCAAAATATAAATAAGAAAAGCAGAGCATAAAAAGTTATATGAGCCAAGGGTCACAGCAATGGGTGATCGTACCAGGAAGTGACTATGAGTTCAGTTATAACCCTATTTTCATACAGGGCATTATGACACCGCAGTCCTAAGAAAAATTTCAAAGTTAGGGAAAATGTGAAAATCACAGAAAAAGGTAGAGAACCAGATCAAATAATTAGGTCAGGGTTCTGGAATAAATATTAAATTATTGGCAAACCTGATCAGACCAGCGAGGGGCAAATTAGTCAATTCAACCCTAGAGGTGACTCATGGCCTAACTGTCCAATAAGATCTGAGAAATGAAAATTTTGAAATATATAATTAAATTAAAGAAGTGAGGAAAAAGAAAGAAAAAGAAAAAGAAAAAAAAAATAGGAGTAATGACATCACCCAAGGTGACATAAGCATGATGTAATAAATAATTTCCAATTAATTAGATTTTTGACCAAGTCAATTTTAAAAGATAAATACACATAAAATAACAAATTAAAAGAAAAAAAAAATCAATTAGGTCTTCTTCTTCATTCCTTGCCGCCCCATCTCTCCCATCTCTTTCCACCATTAACAACCATCTTAAGCTTTTAAAAGCTTGATTTTATTCTATACATGCCCTAACTCCCTTAAGTAAATTTTGTTCTTGGATCTTGGCAAGCATCTTATGAATAAAAAGGAAGAAGAAAGTGAAAGAATTGAAGCTTTGGGAATACTTCCTTAAAGGTTAGTCAAGAATCCCCTCAATTCTCCTTATATTCATGAATTTGCACTTGAAGTGAACTAGAATTGATGAAAATAAAATAAAGACAACATATTGAGGAACATAATGAAATTCAGCCATCTTTGAGATAACTTGAAATTGATGGATTTTGATACAATTAAAAAGGTAGGCAAGCTTGATTGAAGGTGTAGTTGAGGTTTATATAGTTTAATTGCATGAAAGGAGCAAATTAGAAAATTAGGGTTCTTGACCCTTAGGGTTTTGGGAGGAAAAATTTGAGAATTTAGAAAATTGTTGTACTTTCACCTAAGTGAGGTTTAAAATGGTTAATTGGAGTCAATTGGCATGTGTTTAAATGTTTGGAATTGGATTGGAAATGGAATGTGATGCTGTCCCAAATTGGGCAGTCTGACCTAGGTCCCTTTCAGGGACCAAAACTATAATTCTGCCACCCTAATTGTTGTGAGGCCAATTGGATATGAAATTAGACACATAATGACACAATTTTTGTGTAGAAACCATGCCCAGGAAATGACATTAAGATAGTGAACAATTAGGTTAAATTCGGGTAATGTGTACTGCCACTGCACCAGACTAACCAAATGAACAGTATTTGTTCATTTGACCATAACTTGGTGTAGGAAGGTCCAAATGACCTGAATTTTATACCGATGGAAATATGAGACATAGCACTACAACTTTTATGAAGAAAAAAAACCCAAATTCTAATCATAACCCATTCGAAAAGTGAGCTGCAATCAGCACACCAAAACTGCCAAAACCACAATTGTGCCCAGAATTCTGGGTTTGGACCAATCTGTTCAGCCTTAGAAAAATAGGCATAGCTTGAGCTACAAAAGTCCAAATGGGGTGATTCAAAAAGAGAATTGAAGCTAAGATATTAAGGAACAACTTTTATGAAGGAAAGTTGGCCAAATTCCCACTATAGACAGACTAATGGAATAGTACAAATAAGTAACCCAAAACTGAAATATTGAAATTTAACCCTAATAGGCTTTGAATTGAATTTGGCAATCAATGACAATAAAAATATGACTCAAAATGTGGTATGTGGGTGTAATTAGGATTAGCATATCTAATTAGTATGAAAAAGTTAATATTTTGATCAAATGGTCAAATGAATAGTACCACAATTACACTAAGTACAAAGGATTCAATTTTGTGAGGTAAATTAAGTGTATAAAATTTAATTATTGAATTTATTAATTAGAAATAAATTAAATATATATCAAAACACTCTAGTTATGTATTTTAGTGGGAAACTAGCCCTCCAAGGAAGGAGGAGGAATTGAACTAAGACAAGCCTAAATAAGAGGTTTGTGCACAACTAACTCTTTTTGTTATTTTTCACTTCCAAATTGATTTGAATAAGTTTATTGTATGATTTATGATTTTTGTTGTGTTGAGAATTTTAACTTGTTGAATGAAATTGTATAAATTAAATATAAATTTTCTTATGCATTTAAGGATTTATTGCATGGTTTTGAGAATTGCAAATTTTAAGTTTGATGTGTTACCAACCTGGAGCATAAATTTATAATGATTAAATATGTTAATGGTTTGTAAACACTTTTGTAAATAGAAATTGTTTTGAATATGATTTGAAACCACAGTTGACATGGCAATTGTTTTGAATTCTCATTAGCTTGTCTAGTAAGATATCTCCTCCACTAGATGGAGTGAGTTCCTTCCTTTCTGGCTTGCCAGTTGGGAAAGAGTTTGGATGAGTACTCATACATACTAGCTAGTCTTTGTTCCTCCCTTTTAGCTTCAGTTTTTTGGAGAGTTTGAATTATCGTGGTGTAGAACACGGCATCGATTCTGAAATTTTGTGTCATGGGTCCAACTGTGTAAATTGTTAGCAAAGCCCTTTAAATTATGCATAATTTGATAAATTGTGGTCGAAATAAATAATTTGTCAGTGATTCAAAAATGTTGTATTGTTTCATGATTTAAAAGAAATGTAGATAAATAGTTACTAATTGATCAAAATGTTATTCAAATGAACAATTTGCATGATTGAAAACATTGATTTTTAGATGTCATGAATTTTGAAGGATTTAGAAATTTTAAATTTTGATTTGTTATGAGTTGTTAAAGCATAACTTGTACTAAGTTTTAAATTATTAGTTTGCGCACCACTGAGTTCATCACTCAGCGATAGCTTTGTATGCTGTCGCAAGTGAAAGAAAATATAGAGCAGCGGAGTGAGATTACTTGAAGACACGGTGAGACTATCTTCGGGTATATTATAGGTATACCCTTATACATTAGATTTTGATGTAATTTTGTAATTATATGTATGTAATTTCATTTGAGCAGTTGTATCAAATCTTTTGTAATATATATTTTTGGATGTAATTAAATATAAATTATTGTAATATTATCTTGAGATATTATGTACTTATAAAGTTTTGTACTACTAAATTTTTAATGCTCCCATGAATATAAATATTAATTTTGTTGCCTTAATGAGATGTTTCAATGTTTGATTTAATTTAAACTGTGTATTGGGTTGCTTGTGCTGATTTGTAAAATGAAATTGAATAATAGAGTTATGGTTGAGAAAATATATTGGGAGTGTTTTTCTTTTCAGGTTTTGAAGAACTGAAATTTTTGCAAAAATTGTGGAGATTTTAAATATCTAAAAATTTGATTTATGTTTGGACTTTAAATAAAGGTTTTTAATATCTGAAAAAAAAAATTACCCACCAATTTAAAAATGAACAAAAATTGTTTTAAAATCCCTTGTAGTATATTTAGTGGGTTACCGATAGGCAAAGTTCGGTAGTTCATTAGGTGTACTACGAGATCATGTTATGCCTTACGGAGGGGCAATGTGTGACATGTTTAGTGGTATTAGAGCAATGGTTTTAAAGTAAATTTTGAATTGTAAATTTGAAATATTTTGTCTGTAAATACAACTGCTCAAATATTTGATACATATAGTACATTTACATCATAAATATGAACTAATGGAGAGAAATCTCCTTGTGTAAGTTGTTCAGGAAATAGAAAATCCTGTGAATAGATATGGACAAGGGGGATAAAATGGTAGAGCAGTCTGATACAGCTGATGTACAAGGAGAGGCCCCAGCTCCGCAGAGCGTTGGAGGTCCAGCTGCACCAGTCCCTCCTATACAAATTACTGCACAAATGGCCCAGCAGATGGCCATGTTCTTTCAACAAATGGCTGATAATCTGTCAGCCCAGGCCCAAGTACAAACCTAAACCCCTTAAGGGCAGCATGAAAAAGAGAAAAGTGGGAAGCTTATCGGTCAGAGTTCGAGTAGTAATTTGGGAAAGAGAAAAGATTTTGAGGGACCCCGAGCTCCTAAGTATGACAGAGGCAGATCTTCAGGGCAGAAGCAATCAAGAACCATTCGGCAAAGAATCAGAAGTTCCTACCCTATCCGTATCTGTGATGTTTGTGAAAAATTACATGGGGGTATTTGCTATAAGGTCACTGGAGCCTGCTATAATTGTGGCGGAATCGGGAATTACTGAGATTGTACTAGCGCACGTCGATTTATGCCACATGCTACACCAAAGGAATCAGTCCAAGGTTCTGATTTTACAGGCTCATTAACAGTCACTAGGGGCAGAGGCAGAAGTAGAGACAGCACTTCGTGTAATCCTAGCACAATGGACCAACCCAAACAGAGGAATACACTAGAAAGAGTGTACACCATGCATCGAGGGGAAGAAACAGAGACTTCAGATGTAGTTGCTGGTACATTCTTAACTTTTGGAAGGAATAATTATATACTATTTAGTTCTGGCTCTACTTATTTATATGCTAATGCTAGAATTATATGTTCGACTGCTATTCCCTTGCATGGAAATAAATTTTGATGTGTTAATGATTAGTCTACTAGGATAAGAACTACGATAATAAGCGTGACTAGAATTAGTTTCGAAAAAATTTGTTAGTGAGAGACATCTCCTAGACTATGATAAATTATAAAGTTAATTAGTGAGCCTAATTAGGTAAGGCAAAAGGATATAAAAGTAAGTTGCAGTAATATAACTGCCCTAGATGAAAGCAAAGGTATTACTGCTGATAGATGTCAGTGGGTACCATAATTAAAATAAGTTTAAGATATTAGTGGATTTGAGAGAAATAAGACATAGGGAAGTTTGATCTATTGGGATGTATCGTAGTGACTATGCAATATTCTTGATGTTGGTGCTGTAAGCTGCAGATTACAGTACTGACTTGGGATTTATTGTGTAGAGCTATGTACTACCCAATAGTATACAAGGATAAGAATAGTTGCAAATGGCTTTCGCTTTGGTACAAATATACCAGAATAGAGTTTTATTACTAGAACTAAGTTTGAAAATCCTAATTCGGGATTTAAAACTTTATAATTAGAATATCAAAAGATCATGGTTGCAAGGTAGCGAGAGTTAACGACTCCGTTACCCTAGCACGAATTACAGTACATCAGGAATTGTTATGGGACTAGAGATTTTAGTATGGTCAAAATTTAAAGATAACACTTATAGGGCTAAGTCATCTAGTCTCTGATATGGGGTTTATAGTTGTTTTGGTATTGCAATGGATCTTTTGCTCAAAGTTTAGTAAGGAACAGTATTCTAATTGTGTAGCAGTAAGACATAAAATATGATTTTGTTCCCCTAGAAGAGACAGGATGCCATGGATGATAATTATAACTTATAAAATAGTTAAAAAATGATGTTCTATTGTTAACAGTAATTCGATAGGAACTAGTTGGTTTGGTATTCCTTAGGAATAGCACGATTTTATTGTGCGAATCATAAGGATTAGATTAGGATTAGTGCGAAACTTTTGAATAGCATGGGAAAAAGGAGAGTCCGGTAGACTCCCATCTTAAGGTTAAAATTGTTTATGGTTCAATAAAAAAAAAAGGTAATGATCACAAAACAGCGGAAAATAAGCTATATGATATCGGTAGATAAAAGAAATTATATAAGTAAAAATTTGAATAGTTGGTTAAACGTGATAGAGAAATATCACAAATATTAGAAGTATTAGCCAAAATGGTCAGAGGACCAATTCAGAGTAACATTGAAGTGTAGAGGATTTATTAAAAATAATGAGTACTAGCTCTTGACCCGACAGTCGAGTCAAGAAAAAGAATAACATTGAATTGTGATAGGAGATAAGGGAGTTAATTATGGAACAAATTGAAAAGCCCATATTCGGATAAGATTGGGAAGACAAAGTAAACAAAAATTTTAAGATGTGTAATGATATTTCGAATTGTCCTATCAGGCAAGGAAGTGAATTAGTAAATAGTAAGTTAAATAAAAGTGAACAAGATGGTGCAAAATGGCACATAAGCCTAGGTCATAAATAAAGATGAAAGATAACGGTTATAGACCTATGGCCAATTATGAGATAAGCATGTCTCATATGATCAATGGAATTTCTTTATAAGGAAATATGAATCGAAATATTAGATAGAACGATAGTAAGAGAAGATTAAAATTATATAAACAAATTAAAAGTTACAATAGATTGTTAGAAGTCTTACATAGACTTAAAGGAAAGAAGATTTTAAGATTATATAGAAAGGAGAAAGACTAAGTTCTCACTTCATAGGATCACACAGGATCCTAGAAGGAGTGGATCTGTTAGCACACAGATAAGCTTACCTCTAGAATTGAAATAAATTCAAATTTAACTTATGATGAGAAGCTCAAAAGGAACTTGGCACACGAGGTGAAGCAGTCGAGAAATAAATAAATATCATCGGTTAAAGTGCTATGGACCATCATTCGGACCATGAAACCATATGAAAATGTGAGAGAGACATAAGAAAACAATACGTATGACTATTTAAGGATTAACATTGAGTAAAATTTCGAGACAAAATTTCTTTTAAGGGGGGGAGAATTGTAACACCCCTATATTGAGCAGTCTATGCATTCTACTGTTCTAGTGACCAGTGTCGGTCCGGACAGTCAAGATGTCTAGACATATGCTTATATCACCTAGAAAAGCCTTGAACAAAAATTAATAGTAATTACCAGAAGGTAAAATATAAATAAGACAAGCAGAGCATAAAAAGTTAAATGAGCTGAGGGTCACAGCGATGGGTGACCGTATCGGGAAGTGACTGCAAGGTCAATTATAACCTTATTTTCATACGAGGCATTGTGACACCGCAGTCCTAAGAAAAATTTCGAAGCTAGGGGAAATGTGAAAATCACAGAAAAAGGTAAAGAACCAGATCAAATAATTAGCTTAGGGTTCTGGAAGAAATATTGAATTATTGGCAAACCAGATCAGACCGGCGAGGGCCAAATTAGTCAATTCACCCCTAGAGGTGACTCATGGCCTAACTGTCCAATAAGATCTGAGAAATAAAAATTTTGAAATATATAATTAAATTAAAGAAGTGAGGAAAAAGAAAGAAAAAGAAAAAAAAAAGAAGTAATGACATCACCTAAAGTGACATAAGCATGATATAATAAATAATTTCCAATTAATTAGATTTTTGACCAAGTCAAATTTAAAAGATAAATACACATAAAATAACAAATTAAAAGAAAAAAAAAATCAATTAGGTCATCTTCTTCATTCCTTGCCGCCCCATCTCTCCCATCTCTTTCCAGCATTATCAACCATCTCAAGCTTTTAAAAGCTTAATTTTATTCTATACATGCCCTAACTCCCTTAAGTAAATTTTGTTCTTGGATCTTGGCAAGCATCTTGTGAATAAAAGGAAGAAGAAAGTGAAAGAATTGAAGCTTTGGGAATACTTCCTTAAAGGTTAGTCAAGAATCCCTTTAATTCTCCTTATATTCATGAATTTGCATTTGAAGTGAACTAGAATTGATGAAAATAAAATAAAAACAACATATTGAGAAACATAGTGAAATTCGGCCAGCTTAGAGATAACTTGAAATTGATGAATTTTTTATACAATTAAAAAGGTAGGCAAGCTTGATTGAAGGTGTAGTTGAGGTTTATATAGTTTAATTGCATGAAAGGAGCAAATTATAAAATTAGGGTTCTTGACCCTTAGGGTTTTGGGGGGAAAATTTTGAGAATTTAGTAAATTAATGTACTTTTATCTAAGTGATGTTTAAAATTGTTAATTGGAGTCAATTGGCATGTGTTTGAATGTTTGGAATTGGATTGGAAATGGAATGTGATGCTATCCCAAATTGGGCAGTATGACCTAGGTCCCTTTTAGGGACCAAAACTGTAATTTTGCCACCCTAATTGTTGTGAAGCCAATTGGATATGAAAGTAGACACATAATGCCACAATTTTTGTGCAGAAACCATGCTCAGGAAATGACATTAAGATAGAGAACAATTAGGTCAAATCCGGGTAATGTGCACTGCCACTACACCAGACTGACCACCATAACTTGGTGTAGGAAGGTCCAAATGACCTAAATTTTATACCGATAGAAAGCTGAGACATAGCACTATAACTTTTATGAAGAAAAAAAACCCAAATTCTGACCATAACCCATCCGAAAAGTGAGTCGATCAAGACACCAAAACCGCCAAAACTGCACTGTGCCCGAGTGCAGGTTTGCACCAATCCTGTCAGCCTTAGAAAAATAGGCATAACTTGAGCTACAAAACTCCAAATGGAGTGATTCAAAAAGGGAATTAAAGCTAAGACATTAAGAAACAACTTTGATGAAGGAAAGTTGGCCAAATTCTCACTGTAGACAGACCAATGGAACAGTATAAACAAGTAACCCAAAACTGAAATTTTGAGATTTAACCCTAATAGGCTTTGAATTGAATTTGGCAATCATTGCCAACAAAAATATGACTCAAAATGTGGTATGTGGATGTAATTAGAATTAGCATATCTAATTAGTATGAAAAAGTCAATATTTTGATCAAATGGTCAAATGAATAGTAACCACAATTACACTAAGTACAAAGGACTCAATTTTATGGGGTAAATTAAGTGTATAAAATTTAATTATTGAATTTATTAATTAGAAATAAATTAAATAGATATTGAAATACTCTAGTTCTGTGTTTTAGTGGGAAAGGAGCCCTACAAGGAAGGAGGAGGAATTGAATTAAGACAAGCCTAGATAAGTGGTTTGTGTACATCTAACTCTTTTTGTTATTTTTCACTTCCAAATTGATTTGAATAAGTTTATTGTATGATTTATGATTTTTGTTGTGTTGAGAATTTTAACTTGTTGAATGAAATTGTATAAATTATACATAAATTTTCTTTTGCATTTAAGGATTTATTGCATGGTTTTGAGAATTGTAAATTTTAAATTTGATGTGTTGCCAACCTTGAGCATAAATTTATAATGATTAAATATGTTTATGGTTTGTAAATACTTTTATAAATAAAAATTATTTTGAATATGATTTGAAGCCACAATTGACATGGTAATATGTTTTGAATTCTCATTAGCTTGTCTAGTGAGATATCTCCTCCACTAGATGGGGTGAGTTCCTTCCTCTCTAGCTTGCCAGTTGGGGAAGAGTTTGGATGAGTACTCATATATACTAGCTAGTCTTTGTTCCTCCCTTTTAGCTTCGGTTATTGGGAGAGTTTGAATTGTCGTGGTGTACAACACGGCATCGATTATGAAATTTTGTGTCATGGGTCCAACTGTGTGAATTATTGGCAACGCCCATTAAATTATGCATAATTTGATAAATTGTGGTCGAAATCAATAATTTGTCAGTGATTAAAAAATATTATATTATTTCATAATTTAAAAGAAATGTAGATAAATAGTTACTAATTGATCAAAATGTTATTCAAATGAACAATTTACATGATTGAAAACATTGATTTTTAGATGTCATGAATTTTGAAGGATTTAGAAATTTAAAATTTTTATTTGTTATGAGTTGTCAAAGCATAACTTGTACTAAGTTTTAAATTATTAGTTTGTGCACCACTGAGTTCACCACTCAGTGATAGCTTTGTATGCTGTCGCAGGTGAAAGAAAATATAGAGCAGCGGAGTGAGATTACTTGAAGACACAGTGAGACTATCTTTGGGTATATCATAGGTATACCCTTGTACATTAGATTTTAATGTAATTTTATAATTATATGTATGTAATTTCATTCAAGCAGTTGTATCAAATTTTTTGTAATATATATTTTTGGATATAATCAAATATAAATTATTGTAATATTATCTTGACATATTATATACTTATAAAGTTTTGTACTACTAAATTTTTAATACTCTCATGAATGCAAATATTAATTTTGCTACCTTAATGAGATGTTTCAATATTTGATTTAATTTAAACTATGTATTGGGTTGCTTGTGTTGATTTGTAAAATGAAATTGAATAATAGAGTTATGGTTGAGAAAATATATTGGGACTGTTTTTCTTTCCAGGTTTTGAAGAACTATTTTCTCAAAATACAGAGAATACTCTGTCAAAATTTTGGTAAAAATTGCAGAAATTTTAAATTTCTAAAAATTTGATTTATGTTTGGACTTTAAATAAAGGTTTTTAATATCTGAAAAAAAAATTACCCACCAATTTAAAAATGAACGGAAATTGTTTTAAAATCCCTTGTAGTATATTTAATGAGTTACCGGTAGGCGAAGTTCGGTAGTTCATTAGGTGTACTACGGGATCATGTTATGCCTTACGGAGGGGTAAGGTGTGACAGAGTACTCATCTAGATAATAGAAGTAAGAGTGTTTTGCTAACCTCTCTAACATTTGGTCAATGAAAGGGAGAGGAAAATGGTCTTTTCTGGTGGCACTGTTCAATTTCCTATAATCTATGCACATTAGCCAACCAGTAACTAGCCAAGTAGGGATCAGTTCATTGTTTGCAATTTAGATAACAGTTGTCCCACCCTTCTTAGGAACTACATGTATTGGACTAACCCATTTACTATTAGAAATTGGGTATATGATACCTACATCTAATAGTTTCAAAATTTCTTTCTTGACTACTTATTTCATGTTTGGGTTAAGTCTTCTTTGGTGCTCAATAGTGGGTTTACTATTTTCTTTCATAGGTATCCTATGCATGCAAATCGAGGGGTTAATCCCTTTCAAGTCTTCTATTTTATACCCTATGGCCTTGTTATGGGTCCTAAGTTCTCTTCTATCTTAGACAGGCTAGCATTGATTATAATAGGATATTTAAAGTTTGAGTCCAGAAATGCGTACCTTAGTGAGGAGGGGAGAGGTTTAAGCTCTACCTGTTCAGTGGTGCTCTCTGGTTTGCTTTTGGTTTGTTCCTCCTTCAACTTCTCCATCTCGGAAGCTTGAGCTAAGGGTAGGGGTGGATGAGCTACTAACTGTTGTGCACAGGCTGCTATTTCTGTGTTTTCATTATTCGCTGTGTGGTTGTGCACAATGCATGCTTCAAGAGGATCTTTAGGATGTATCTTATGAAATTCCTCTTCAACTTATTTGTCAATTATGTCAACCTTGAAGCATTCATCAGGTTCGAATTTGTGTTTCATTGTGTCAAACAAGTTGAATTCCACTTCTTCTTCTCCTACCTTGAGGGTCGCCCATTTTTGACGTCTATGATTGCTCAAGCGGTTGCCAAGAATGGTCTTCCCAAGATGATAGGGATCTCAACATCTTCTTCCATTTCAAGGACAACAAAGTCTACTAGAATGAAGAATTTGCCCACTTTGATGGGGATGTTCTCAAGTATGCCCACAGGATATTTAACAGATCGATCAGCCAATTGCAGTGAAATTGTCGTGGGCTTTAGTTCTCCGATCTCCAGCTTTTGGCATATTGATAGAGGCATTAAACTCACACTTGCCCCAAGATCACAGAGGGCCTTGTCTATTCTCTTGTTGCCAATGAAGCAGGGTATGGAGAAGCTTCCTAGTTCTTTCAACTTTAGAGGCAGTTTGTTTTGCAGTATGGCACTGCATTCCTCTGTTAGAGCAACTATCTCATAGTCTTTTAGTTTTCTTTTCTTTGACAGAATTTCCTTAAGAAATTTGGCATAGGATGGCATCTGAAAGAGTGCTTTAGTGAAAGGAATGTTGATATAAAGTTTCTGTAAAACTTCTAAAAACTTCCCAAACTACTTGTCCAATTTGACTTTCTAAAATCTCTGAGGAAAAGGCAGGGGAGGCTAGTATGGCTCTGGTAACTTCTTTTTCTTCCCTGCTTCCTCTTCCTGATCTTTCTTCGCTTCTTCCTCCTTTTTCTCAGCTTGGCTTTTAGATTTTTCTAAGGTTTCCTCTGTTGGTTCTTCCTCTGGTTGTACTAGAGTTCTCCCACTCCTCAATGTAACTGCCTTACAATGCTCCCTTGGGTTCATCTCTGGTTGACTAGGCAGTTTACGAGCAGCCTTACTTGAAGAACTTGCTTGCTGAGCAATTTGATTCTCTAGCATCTTATTTTGGGTAGCAAGTTGGTCCATTCTGGAAGTCAGCTGTTTAATCAATTCATTATGTTATTATTGAGCTGCTAGGAAACCTTCCATCATGGATTCCATGGTCATCTTCGGTTTAGGTTGCTAAGGTTGAGGAGGCGGTGGTGGCTGTGCAAAGTTTTGGCCTCTGTTCTGAAATCCAGGGGGTGCTGGTAGTTTGTACCCCTGTTTGGGTGGTTCCTCCAACCAGGGTTGTAAGTGTTTGAATATGGATTGTTGGGCTACCTCTTGTTGAAGTTTCCCCCGTTATTGAGATAGTTCATTAGTTCTATGGAGGGTTCATTGAAGCTATTAAATTCTGAGGTTGTATATCCTCCTCCATAGTCGTCACAATGCTGGTTGCTTGTACCAACTGCGTTGGCTTGCATTCTGTCGAGTCTCTTTGTGAGCTAATCAAATTGAGCATTTATCATGCTTATAAGGCATCCACTTCCAGGACTCCTGTTGTTCTCCTTGCGGTTCCTCTTTCATTTGACCACTCATAATTATGATATGCAACCCTCTCTAGAAGTTCAAGTGCTTGTGTCACTATTTTCTCCATTAGGTCACTTTCTGCAGCCGAATCTACTGTGCTCCTTATAGAGGGTAGTAACCCATTCTAGGAATTTTGCACTAGTAGCCAATCCTCTATGCCATGGTGTGGACATTCCCTCTACAAGTCCTTATATCTTTCCCATGCGTCATAGAGTGATTCACCTTCCTTTTGTCTGAAGGTGTTGAGCTCAAGCCTCAGTCTTGCAGTCTTTGTCGGTGGGAAATACCTTGCTAGAAAAGCTTGTGAGAGTTTTTCCCAGGTGGTAAACGTCCCAGCTGATTGAGAAAGTAACCACTTCCTTGCTCTGTCTCGAAAGGAGAATGGGAATGGTCTGAGTCTTGTGGCTTGATTAGACACTTCATTCATCTTAAACGTGTCACATAAGGCAAGAAAGCACTGGAGGTGATAATGTGGATCTTCTGTTGGTGAACCTCCAAAATGGGTTTGTTGAATCATTTGAAGCCATACTGGTTTTAACTCAAAGTTGTTGGCTTCCACTGTAGGTCTTGTGACACTGGACTGAAATCCTTGGACAGATGAAGCTTCGTAGTCTCTCAAGAGTCTTGGCCTGTCATTATTATCGGCCATAGTTGGAATTTAGGGATCTTGATCGTGCTCTTGATGTTTCCTTTCCCTCCTGATGGCTCTCAGAGTTCTGTCTATCTCTGGATCACAGTCTAAGATTTCTTCTTCTGGCCTTGTTCTGGTCATATACCAGGTCAGGCACCTAAGAGAAAAGAAAAGAAATAAAACAAATCAAATAAAATTAGATAATAAATATAATTACCTAAATCAGCTAAATTGCCTATCGCTCGATATTACTAAAGCCAAATTCCCCTGCAATAGCGCTAAAAACTTGTTTGCTAGTTTTACAACAACTGCAAGTGCACGGATCACTAACAAGTAATAAAGTGATGAGTAAAGTATCGTTCTCACCAGGAATTTAATTAATAACTACCAAACTACACAGTGATTTTGACTGTTTAGGCTATCGAATAATGAGGGAATGAAAGTTGTTTATTTTAAACACTAAAATGATAAACTTAAAATGAGATAATCTATTTTGAAACAATTCTGGAATTAAGATTTCATACTTGAATCTTACTATGGATGTTATCTTGTTTATTTACTGGATTGAGAATCATTTGCCTTGATGGAAATTAATCCTAAGTTATCCTAAGTCCTCTCTCAAGGCACCTAGGGTGCATTTTAATTAATTTAAACCCGACTTTCGTGGTGATCAAATTAATTAAAACCCTTTAAGGTCTTTGACCAATTTTGAAATTCCACAAAGGTAATCAGCCTATGTCTAGGTCAGAATTCCTAGGTTCAAAATCTTGATTTTCTAATATTAATCTTCACCTTTCATTCCTTCAATTAATATCTATAATCAATACTAGGTGGGTACCAACACATAGCATGCATTAAGATCACAAAAAATTAAATCAAGTAATAAATCTCAAATCCAATAAATAAAACTTAATGTTTATCCATAATAATGATTACAAGCATTACTCTCCCAATTCTAGAATATGAAATTTACTCACTCATGGTGAGTTCAGCAAATATAATAAAAATGAAGTAAAGAATAATAAAAATCCATTTAAGGAAATGGAATGAAAGAAACAAAGAAGGTTTGTAGCTTTGATCTTGTGGAACTTTGGCTGAAAAAATCCTCCTTGATACTGATATTCTTCTCCTCAAGATGGCTGAAGAGAGTGTAGAAGCGAGCACTCTTTGAAACTCCTAAAAAGCTCTGTAAAAAGATTCCTCCTTCCTTTAATATTTTCTGCTTCTATTTATAATAGCTATTCTAGGGTTAGGTCATTTTGAGTCTAAAAAGCCTTAGGAGTCTGATTTGAGTGTGTAAACTGAAAGAGCAGAAGCATAGAAAACATAAGTTTAGATCATTGAAATAAAAAATTTTCATCTAAGGTCACATGCATCATGCAAGATTCATTTTTATTTATTTGATTATAATGATAAACAGCATATTAAAACTCTTTTAATATGTTTTTCGATCTATATTTGCCATTTATGATTTTAGAATTAATTAGATTAATTTTAGAACCCTAGATGAGATCAAAAACAAGTGCACTAACGTCTTGATGAACTGCAGTGTGTTTGGCACCTTTGGGATGCGTTTTTAGGACACCAGATGTTGTCCGTCTAGCTTGCCCACACCAAGATCACCTATGGCAGCCCTTGAATAGCTTCTAAAACTTTTCTATTAATTAGAAAATCAAGTTTTGCCTTTTGAGAGATTAGAGATATAAACAGAACACTAGAAACAATTTCTAGTATTTTTAATTCAAGAGATTGTTTGCTAATCTCTTTGAATTGATGAGAGATAAGGAAGAAGAGAAGGGAGAGGTCTCCAAGGTGGCGGCACAAAGAGAAAGGTAGTAGCTTGTTATGTTTTTCTTTTCATAACAACACTTACATAGCTAGGTCACCACTTAAAACACTTGCCACATGTCACCTTCTGATTGGCTCTAGGTTTAATTGACCCAATCACATTGTGCCAAGTGTCAAACCTATATTTAATCTTGACTTTGATCATCTTACATGATTAAAAGACATTTGACAAGCTTATGTGTAGTGCCATGTGTCACCATCTCATGGTGCCACTGTCACCTTGTGAAATGATCAAAATGCCCCTATGTCTTAATTTTGAGTTCTCAACCCAAAATAATTATTTCTCTTCTTCTAATCAATTTTTATCAAATATAAATTAATTAATTAATCTCTATTAATTAATTTCTCATTAATTAAATTCATATTTAAACACTTTAAATATAAATTTGACTTATACTATACATTCAATAACCTAGATTTGGTTTCAAGTCATGCTAGGGACTTTGCAATCTAATTGCAAACCAAACCTATTTAATTAATCAATTAAACTCTTTAATTAATTAATTAAATCATATTTAATTTGGTGATTACTTGTGTATGTGTGTGACTTACTAGGCTCATCACTAATTGGCAATGAGACATGATATCAACTCTTAATATCATCAGAACTCTTTCTTACCATAAATGATTTCTCTAAATCATTTTATGCACCTCATAGACCATGGTTAACATCTAGCATAGCATGCCATGGCCAGCCAATTAGTAATAAGGTTTACCTTAAATGAACTTATAATCATATGTTACCATGCACTAGAATCTCTCTGTTATAAAATCCCAATTCGAGCTGGAGTCATGGTTTATGTCAAACCCCATTTGCTATGAATATTATGTTCTCTTTTAATTCCAGTTCTTTATTAAAAAGATTTTCTCATCAGAAACTCTTTTCTGAATAAATCTATCTATCCTAGCCAGGAACTTGAAACATCAAGAATAATTAAATGAACATAGGATGTTATCCCTATTTACTTAGAGGAACAGATTCCATCTTGATCAACACCTACCTCCATATATAACTAGTAGGAGCCAACACATGCCCATATACCCATACACAGTACAAGTATGAAAAGCAGTATCAAACTCAAACCACCAATATACAAGATAATTGTGCAATCTCAGGTCTAAAGATTATATGCACTAATATGATTTATGACAATGCATTGACAAGAGTAAACTCCATGTGCTTGTCATAAATGTCACTAGTTCGGCCTACTTATCATGTATAAGTGCATATGGTATGAGACTCACCATTCCATCTTATTTACATCTCATATAAACAACTTGGGAACAAATATGATTACAATCTTTCTAGATAAGTCATGTCCTTATTGTGAAGTATCCTCGATTGTGAACCTATTTATGATACTTTGTGAAAGAAATACTGTCACTCATATTCTTAACAACTTAAGAATAGAATTTTTAACAAAATATCAATGGACCTTTTCTATTACACATAAATATATTATGTAAATGGAAAAGTGAAAATGCTTTTTATTAATAAAATATGTATAAGATACATACTAAATGATATGCTCTAGAGCATATTACTAACAATCTCCCACTAGCACTAGAGCCATTCATTACAATACCATAGACCCATTTTCTTAAGATGTCGGTCTAACTGTGACAAAGGCTTAGTGAATGAATCAGCTGTATTTTCAGCTGATGTTATTTTCTACATAGCTATATCACCTTGCCCGATTATTTCTCTGATAATGTGGTAGTGCCTTTCTATGTGTTTGGATTTTTGGTGAGACCGGAGTTTCTTATATCCAAACATATTCTTTTACAGCATCTGATGCAACAATATACTCAACCTCGGTAGTGGAATCTACAGTCGAACTCTGTTTGGAACTCTTCCAACTGATTGCACCTCAATTACAAATAAACACATATCCAGAGGTAGACTTTCTATCATCGATATCTGATGGAATGTCAGAATCAGTATAACCATCCAATTGCAAGTCTCCACCTCCATATATCAAGAATATATCCTTAGTTCTTCTCAAGTACTTAAGGATATTCTTGACAGCTATCCAGTGTTCCAAACCTGGATTGGATTGATACCTGCTAGTCAAACTAACAGCATATGCGATATCCGACCTAGTACACAATATTGCATACATCAAACTTCCAATAGCCAAAGCATATGGAGTCCTGACCACTTTATCTCTTTCTCCAGGTGTCTTTGGAGACATCTCTTCAGAAAGGTGGATACCATGTCTCACAGGTAACAATCCTCTCTTGGAATGAAGCATGTTAAACCTCTTTAACACCTTTTCCAAGTATAGACTTTGGGATAAACTAATTATTCTTTTCGCTCTATCTCTATAGATGCGAATCCCAATAATATAGGTTGCCTCCCCTAAGTCCTTCATGGATAATGTATTTGACAACCGTACCTTTACAGTTGTTAACATACCTATGTCATTACCCATCAACAGTATGTCATCCACATATAAGATAAGGAAAGTGATAGCATTGTCACTAACCTTCTTATATACACATGACTCATCCTCATTTTTTATAAAATCAAATGACTTAATGGCTTCATCAAAACGGATGTTCCAACTCCTCGAAGCTTGTTTCAACCCATAAATGGATCGCTTTAGCTTGCATACCTTGGAACCATCTTGGGATTCAAAACCCCTAGGTTGTTCCATGAAAATGTTTTCTTCAATGTATCCATTGAGAAAAGCTGTTTTGACATCCATCTGCTAAATCTCATAATCATAGTATGCAGCTATTGCTAATAAAATCCTAAAGCATGGCAATAAGCGAGAAAGTCTCCTCATAGTTGATTCCTTGCCTTTGGCGAAACCCTTTCACTACTAGCCTTTCCTTATAGGTCTCTACCTTTCCATCAGAACCAAATTTCTTCTTGAAAACCTATTTCTCCCTATAGGTACAATACCTTCAGGTGGGTCAATAAAATCCCAAACTTGATTCTTATACATGGAATCAATCTCTGATTTCATAGCATCAATCCATTTTGAAGAGTCTATATCTGATATAGCTTCTTCATAGGTAAGCGGATCATCTCCATGATCTACTTCTTCATGAGTAGACAACTCTTGCTCTTCTTCATGAAGCAAACCATATCTCATTGGTGGGTGAGATACTCTGGTTGTTCTACGAGGAATAGCTGTAGATGTTTCATTAATAGGTGTAGGTTGACTAGATGGATCTATATCCATCTGATCTGTTGGTTGGTCAGAATTCTCCAATTCTAACTCTATTTGCCTTCCTTTGCCTCCTTCTTGAACAAACTGTTGTTCAAGAAATGTGGCATCTCTACTTACCACAAGCTTTTGTGATGTAGGCAAATAAAAATAATATCCAAAACTATCTTTTGGATATCTAACAAATCAACCCTTTTCTGATCTGGTTTTCAATTTATCAGTGTTCAGCTTTTTGATATAAGTTGAGAACCCCAAATCTTAACATGCTTAAGACTTATTTTTCTTCAATGCCATATCTCATAAGGTGTGGAAGAAACTAATTTTGATGGAATCCTATTCAGAATATACAAAGCTAATTCTAATGCAAATCCCCAAAAGGAGATTGGCATATCAGTATAGCCCATCATACAACGTACCATATCTAATAGGGGTACGATTTCTCCTTTCAGATACACCATTTAGCTGTGGTGTTCCTGGAGGAGTCAGCTGGGAAACAATGCCGTGCTCTCTCAAGTATTCCTCAAATTCAGTACTCAAGTATTCACATCCACGATATGATCGAAGAGCTTTAATACTCTTTCCTATTTGATTTTCTACTTCAGATTTAAATTCTTTGAACTTTTCAAAGGATTCATGTTTGTATTTCATCAAATACAAATACCCAAACCTTGATTTATCATCAGTAAAGGTAATAAAGTAATGAAAACCACCTCTAGCCATTTCTTTAAATGGACCACATACATCACTATGTATTAGCTCCAAAATATTTTCAGCTCTTAGCCCTTGTCCTACAAAGGGTGATCTAGTCATTTTGCCCTGAAGGCAAAATTCACAAGTTGGAGTAGGCTCAGAGCCCAATGAAGATAAAATTCCCATTTTCTCCAGTTTTGTAATCCTATCTTCTGCAACATGACCTAACCTTAAGTGCCAAATATATTTTGAACTTGAGTTGATTTTCACCATGGCATTGCATTCATTTAGATCAGTTGCATTCATTTTGTGTTTGTTATTATTATCCAAATAATAAAGACCATCATTCATATAACCCGAACCAACATATTTATTTCCAAAATAAATATTGCAAACATCATCTGTGAACTGAAATTCATAGCCATTTCTAGTCAAACTAGATATAGAAATGATGTTCTTAAAAACATCAGGTACATATAAAATATTATCCAAAAGCAAAACATGTCCAAACATGTAAAAAGATTTAGATCCTATTGCTAAAGCTTCAACAGTTGAGCCATTGCCAATTCGGACTCTAACATCTTGAGAACGCAAGCTGCTACTATTTGCTAGTTCCTGCATATCATAAAAAATGTGAGAACTGGCACCAGTATCTAAAACCCAAGCTGTAGATGAACTATGAGTATCATCAGAATCTAAATAACAAGATATAGACATACCTTCTGAAGGTCTATCCTTCTTGTCCTTCAGAGAAGCAAGATACTCTGGGCAGTTCCTTTTCCAGTGCCCATCCTTCTAGCAATGGAAACACTTTCCTTTGCCTCCATCAGCTTTAGTCTTCCCTTTCTGTTTAGCTATTTTCTTGGAAGGACCAGGAATCTAAGGTTTCTTTTTCTTATTGCCCTTCTTCTTATTGGACTTTCCAGCAGAAGAAGATATAATCAAAGCTACCTCTTTTCCTTTATTGCCCAGCATGTTCTTTTGAGTAATAACCAGCATGTTAAGTAAACCATCCAAGGTGCATTCCTGTTTAGTCATATGGAAATTTGTCACAAAATTCCCAAAAGACTCAGGAAGGGACTGAAGGATCAAATCTGTCTGCAGTTGGAAATCCATGTTAAAGTCAAGATGTTCTAGCTGCTCAATTAGCCAAATCATCTTGTGGACATGATCCCCAACATTCTGTCCCTCAGACATCCTCATGCGGAACAACTGCCTAGATATCTCATACCTAGCATTCCTACAATGCTCACCATACAACTCTTATAGGTGAAGGAGGATCTCACTTGCACTCTGCATGTTCTCATGCTACTTCTGTGACTCATTACTCATGGAAGTAAGCATGTAACACTTAGCTCTCATATCATGCTCCTTACACTTATCCAAAGTTTCATGTTCCTCTTGAGTGGCCTCTGGAGGTAAGGGACCAAGAACATTTGAGTCTAGAACATATCCTATATGTTCAAGGTTTAGGACAAGTTTCAAATTTCTTAGCCAATCAGACAGATTAGGTCCTGTCAACCTATTACGATCAAGTATGCTTACAAGGATATTGGATGGTGGCGGTTGTTCTGTGCTCATTATTATCAGAAAATTAACTGCAGAAAATAACCAGATTAATTAGTAAATGTATCATGTAATTAACCTAAAAGATTATGGTCTTTTAATCAAATTGGTCCTCCCACTAACTTAGCAAATCCTACATGTCCAAAGTAGAAAATGGAAATCCTAGTTGGATGGATTTCTAGTGGGTGATAGAATTCTTATAATTCTATTGATCATCCTCAGGTACATCCATTATTGGAATTACAATAAACTATAAGTGAGCAACTCCTAGCCCATCACATCTCATGTGAGGTTCAATCCTTTACCTAGCCCCTAATGCTCAAAATCTCAGGTACATCCATTATTGACTTATCTTGCATTAGTTAAGTTGATCCCATTTAGCTAGTAATTATGCAAATAATTTTAATGTCCTCAGGTACATCCAATATTGGCCACCAAACCATTTACATATTTATAACATCTCATGCTTAACAATTATTCTTAAGAAAATCTCTTAAATTAATTGCATCTTATGCAAGTATTTAAAATTTCTTAAAATAATTGCCTCAATGGAGGGCCCATGTTATAATTACTTTAATTATAGCATTTCCAACGTAATCATTTGTTTGGAAGGTTTTATGGTCATCCTAATTACTATTAAGGTCTCACTTTGCACATTATCCAATTAGCATGCATATATCATATACTTGCATTCATTCTCATACATCTCATGCATTCATGGATAAACAGTAAATATGGTATGATCATGGACTTTCTAAGGGATTTAATTCTGAACCACCAAGAATTGAATCAGGGCATTTCTAGGTGCATTTCATTCATTCATATTACAAGAGTTGCTGAAGGAGTACATAATCAACACTTGATATTGAATTCCTTCCACTGGTCCCACCAATGCTCTTGACCTCCTTGATCTTCTTGCAATCCAATTACATAGTAATCCTTGGCATACCAAGGCGAATTTACAAGAGCTAAATAAATGAAATTACAACCCAAAAATTATTACAACCTTAATACATGCCCAAAATAAATTAAAATAAATTAATTTAAATTATAACCCAAAGAAACATAAAAGAAATAAATCCAATCACATTGGTCTTTTATAGTCCATGATCATCCATCATGTATATCACTATTTAACAATTAAATAAAACATACATACTTAAATTAAATTGAATATCTCATATTCAACTTAAAAATCCAGATTTAAATATGATTCGAACAAATTTAAAAATTCAGATTCGAATCACATTCAAACAAATTTAAAAATTCAGATTTGAATCACATTCAAACAACTTTAAAAAATTCAGATTTGAATCATATTCAAACAACTTTTAAAATTCAGATTTGAATCACATTCAAACAACTTTAAAAAATTCAGATTTGAATATGATTGATACAACTTTAAAAATTCAGATTTGAATCACATTCAAACAACTTTAAAAATTCAGATTTGTATCACATTCAAACAACTTTTAAAATTCAGATTTGAATCACATTCAAACAATTTTTAAAATTCAAATCTGAATCACAATTTAATTGTATGATTAAAACTCTAATTAAATAATTTAATTAGACATAAAATGGATATCATTATGAGCATTAGATCATACAACAATTGCACAAATATTGCCCAAAACCATGTGCACCAAAAGGATGAACAAACCTTGCGCACACAATGGTGTTCATAACCTAAGCCACCACCTTTCTTGCAACCAGCAATGGATCTATCATCTCATGATTATACCACACAATTAAATCATATAATCAACAATCTAAATGGCAAATATAGTGGCTCTGATACCAATTGAAAGAGCGGAAGCATGAAAAATATAAGTTTAGATCATTGAAATCAAAAATTTTCATCTAGGGTCACATGCATCATGCAAGATTCGTTTTTATTTATTTGATTACAATGATAAAAAGCATATTAAAAATATTTTAATATGTTTTTGGATTTATATTTTCCATTTAAGAATTTAGAATTAATCAGATTAATTTTAGAACCCTATATTAGATCAAGAATAAGTGCACTAACCTCTTGATGCACTGCAGTGTGTTTGGCACCTTTAGGATGCGTCTTTAGGACACCAGATGTTGTCCCTCTAGCTTGTCCACACCAAGATCACTTATGGCAGCCCTTGAACAGCTTCTAAAGCTCTTTTATGAATTAGAAAATCAAGTTTTGCCTTTTGAGAGATTAGAGATGTAAACAGAACACTAGAAATAATTTCTAGTATTTTTAATCCAAGAGATTGTTTGCTAATCTCTTTGAATTGATGAGAGATGAGGAAGAAGAGAAGGGAGAGGTCTCCAAGGTGGCGGCACAAAGAGAAAGGCAGCAGCTTGTAATGTTTTTCTTTTCATAATAACACTTATATAGCTAGGTAACCACTTAAAACTCTTGCCACATGTCACCTTCTGATTGGCTTTAGGTTTAATTGACCCAATCACATTGTGCCAAGTGTGAAACCTATATTTAATCTTGACTTTTATCATCTTACATGATTAAAAGACATTTGGCAAGCTTATGTGTAGTGCCATGTGTCACCAACTCATGGTGCCACTGTCACCCTGTGAATTGACCAAAATGCCCCTGTGTCTTAATTTTGAGTTCTCAACCCAAAATAATTATTTCTCTTCTTTTAATCAATTTATATCAAATATAAATTAATTAATTAATCTCTATTAATTAATTTCTTATTAATTAAATTCATATTTAAACACTTTAAATAGAAATTTAACTTATACTATACATCTAATAACCTAGATTTGGTTTCAAGTCATGCTAGGGACTTTGTAATCTAATTGCAAACCAAACCTATTTAATTAATCAATTAAACTCTTTAATTAATTAATTAAATTATATTTAATTTGATGATTACTTGTGTATGTGTGTGACTTACTAGGCTCATCCGTAATTAGCAATGAGACATGATATCAACTCTTAATATCATCAGAACTCTTTCTTACCATAAATGATTTCTCTAAATCATTTTATACACCTCATAGACCATGGTTAACACCTAGCATAGCATGCCATGGCCACCCAATCAATAATAAGGTTTGCCTTAAATGAATCTATAATCATATATTACCATGCACTAGAATCTCTCTGTTATAAAATCCCAATTCGAGCTGGAGTCATGGTTTATATCAAACCCCATTTGCTATGAATATTATGTTCTCTTTTAATTCCAGTTCTTGATTAAAAAGATTTTCTCATCAGAAACTCTTTTCTGAATAAATCTATCTGTCCTAGCCAGGAACTTGAAACATCAAGAACAGTTAAATGAACATAGGATTTTATCCCTATTTACTTAGAGGAACAGATTCCATCTTGATCAACACATAACTCCATATATAACTAGTAGGAGCCAACACATGCCCATATACCCATACACACTACAAGTATAAAAGCAGTATCAAACTCAAACCACTTATATACAAGATAACTATGCTATCTCAGGTCTAAAGATTATATGCACTGATATGATTTATGACAATGCATTGACAAGAGTAAACTCCATGTGCTTGTCATAAATGTCACTGGTTTGGCCTACTTATCACGTATAAGTACCTATCATGTTTGTTATATGGCATGAGACTCACCATTCCATCTTATTTACATCTCATATAAATAACTTGGGAACAAACATGATTACAATCTTTATGGATAAGTCATGTCCTTATTGTGAAGTATCCTCGATTTTATGATACTTTGTGCTATAAATACTGTCACTCATATTCTTAACAACTTAAGAATAGAATTTCTAACAAAATATCAATGGACCTTTTCTATTACACATAAATATATTATGTAAACAGAAAAGTGAAAATGCCTTTTATTAATAAAATATGTACAAGATACATACTAAATGATATGCTCTAGGGCATATCATTTAGTATGTATGTTGTACAGGGCATACTACTAACATAAACAAAAGCAGGAATTTGGATTAGGAAACTAGCTGCCGCATGGTACACGACTCGTGTGTCACTACATGGCCTCGGGCCGTGTAACTTATTGGAGCGAAATGGCGAAGTTTTGCATTGGCACAGAGACTTACACGGGTTTGCGTTGGCTACACGAGCCTGGTTACACGACCCATGTACTTTTGTTCTCAGAAAATTCTTCAAGCTTGTGCCTGGTAGAGACTTACACGGGTCCCTATAGATTACACGAGTCCAATTACACGACCCGTGTACTTTTGTTCCCCCATTGGCCCTCTGGCTTTCATCTGGCATAAAGTTACACGGGTCTGTGGCTTTGCTTACACGACCCGTGTACTTTGTATCAGCAGCAATTCTCAGTCTTTTGACCTCTCCAAGCTTCCTTTTGCACTCCTATGCTCTAGGGCTTCACTCAAACACCTGAAATGATGCAGAAAACATGGAATTAAGAGCTTGACAATAGAAATTACAAAAACTAATGAAATCAACTACTATGCATGAGATTACTTACCTAAATGCTATGAGATATTATACAAATGTGCTTAAAAATATCTATACAATTCAAGTGTATCAATTAGTGAGGTTGATTAAGTAGTTACATATATTAGAATTTAATGGCATGTATATGTTTGAGGTTGACAATTTGAATTAGGGTTTGAACAAATTATTGATGAATTTGTGTAATTGCTTCATTTTGGTAGCCTTGAGAAGCATGGGAGATTGATAATTACATGAATTTAAATGGTGATTAATGGTGTTGATGAATGAGTTATATATTGAGGAATGAATTTTAATGTATTAGAAAATTTATGGAATATGTAATGTTGACCTTGACCATTTGAATTAGGGTTTTGAATTGATTATTGGAGACTTGTGTAATTTGCTGGAATTTGACCAAATTGAGATGTGATTGATGATAATTAGAAGTGCCATGTATGAAATTTGATGTTTGGGAGTTGGAAATATGCAAATTGGAAGTGTTCTTTTGTGCAGGTTGAGTATTTATTGAGGGCAGTGTATGTTTTGAGCCATAAGTGAACTTGTGTGGCTCCAATTGGTATGAGGCCAATTGGAAGTAAAATTAGACCTAAAATGCACCAATTTTCATGCAGAAACCATTCCAAAATTCTGTCCAAAAAATGACCAATGTGTTGCCCTAATTCGGATTACCAAATGAGAACCCGGAAAATTTTACCAAATGAACAATATTCCTTCATTTGGTCATATCTCACTCTAGATAGGTCTAAATGACCTAAACTTTATACCATTGGAAAGTGTAGACATAGGACTATAACTTTTGTGAGGAACACAAAGCCCAGAAATGCCATTAACCAAGTCAAATTGCTTGTAAAATTTGGGACACCAAAACTGCCCAGAATTGCCTTTGTCTAAGCAACTTGACTAGTTTTGGAAAAGAGGCCATAACTTGGTCCACAGAAATCCAAATGCCCTAAAACTAGTGCCAAAATTTCAATAAGACATAGACCTACAAGATTGGTATTTTGACCAAAACCCAGAAATCAAGAGAAATAGGTTAATTGGCTAGGTCAAGTTAGTGTATAAATTCTAGAAATGTGCATAAGTAACCATTGACTACATCATAGTCTTTTAAGCATATCTACCACTAGAAAACTTCAATTGAGATGTGCCATATAGTTCTAGAAAGCTAAGTAGTAGAACTCAAATTGTGTTTTAGACACCTTCCTTAAATTATGAATGTATGAAGCTTAAATTTAGGGTCAAAGTTACTGACATAAATGGAAATTAAGTTAGTATAGGACATTTGAGTCCATGCCAATAACGTGGCTATAATTAATTCTACAAGACTTGAAAAATTGCAATTAAAATTTCTAAGTGACCATAAGACATAGGGCAATAAATCCTGTGAAGAATACTAGCCTAAATGTTACTATAAGCTATCCAAATAAATTAGTTAAATTCAATACCAAAACTACCTAGTAAGGAAACCAGAATTCAGAATTGACCTAGTTATGGTTATTTGACCATAACTTGAGTTATACAAATCCAAATAATATGATTCAAAAAGAAAAATAAAGACAAGACCTTGAGGAACAACTTCCATTGAGGAAGTGTAGCCAAATAGTAGCCACAAATTGCTCAATTTGATATGTAAATACAAGACAGTAAAGCTGAACCTAAAGAAAGGTTCTTGAAATAAATTATTGACTTATCCCTAATAAGTCACTACATGCTCAATTACATGAAACAGGTATGTGGGTCCCACTTTTCCCACTTTTTCCCCTTTTCCCACTTTCTCCACTACAAGGTGACATGAAATCTGTTGATACATAAAATGTAAATTATCTAAATGGTTTGTTAAACACATAAGTCATATGAAAATACACTTGGAACCTATGTTTCCATCATATATAAAATAACAATACTATAAATATGTATAGTATATGATATAAAATAATAAGAGTAATAAATACATAAGTTATATGAATATATACTTGGGACCTATGTTCCCATTATAATGACATGAAAATGATATAAAGCATAGATAGTACATCAAGTGAAATAACAATATGTTATGAACCCTTAATAGTACATAGCATGAAATAATAAAACTATAAGTGCTTAATAGTACTAATTTGCCCAAAGTATACCTAGACTTATATATATAGTTGGATCGATTGGTATACCAATTAGGGATTACAGATAACAGTACTGCCTACATGAAAAATCATATACTAACAATATATGTTTGATATGATAGTTCTATAGGCTTATGCCTGCCCATTGGCCATTGTGCCTAATTGTATTTTTGGCTTTAATAGCCTACCCGTTGGCCTTGTGCCTGACAGACAGTTGTATACAGGATATTATATGCCAGCCCACTAGCCTTGTGCCTGACATGACAGTTGTATACAGGATATTGTTTGCCTGCCCACTGGCTTTGTGCCTAACAGACAGTTGTATACAGGATATTATATGCCTGCTTGCTAGACTAGTGCCTGACATGACAGTTGTATACAGGATAGAATATTCCCATATATCCAGTCTTTATAGACTGTTATAGGTTACTTGGGCACAAATATGAGTAATGAGTCTTAAATTTAATTAAGTACTGAAAAGATCACAGATATGAGTAATAGGCTGTAAAAATCAATTGATTATATGAAGAGATCCCAGTAAATTAATATGCTCCTATGGAGCAGCTAAAGTTATGAAACGACTCATAAGTAATAAGCTTTAAAAATTAAACAATTACATAAAGAGACCACCTATATGACTTTAAAAGACAGAGAAGAAATAAATGCACAGATAAGATACTGATAATTAATTTATTCCCAAAGTATAATAAAATATGCAAGTGACCTAGAATTGCAAAAGTTTACACAGAATTATTATTTATAATTATTTAGTTGAATTTCTTTAAAATTATGCACCACTAAGCTATTAGCTTAGCGCGTTGGATTTTCCATCGCGTAGGTACAAGAGACCAGACACAGCGGTCGCCATAATAGCAGCCGCCACAGTAGTACTCTGATTACAGTTTCCAGATCTGTTACATTCCAGAGCTCATCTCAATAGTGTTTATTTTGGTAGGGCCCAATGTACTTAGGTTTTGCATTTTGGTTCATGTATAATGAGATGTATATTAATTTTGAACATTGTAATTAAATGAATTTATATTTTGGACTATAAATAAAGCTTGTAATTTTTGTATTTAAATTTTCATATGAATGAACTGAATTTCATTTTCTTGAAATGATATGATATGGTACATGGAAAAATGATACAAATATGAAATTATTTTTAACAGGTAACTATTGGAACCCGCCAGATGCCAATAAATCAGAGGAGGTTCTGCCCAGGTTTCACATAAATAAATTGTGATAAAAAAAATATATTACCACATGTTTTCTACAAGTTTAAAAATTAACAATGGACACGACAGGATAAGATAGGATGCTTCGGCACCGAATGTGCACTTCTTGCTTGGGTACACTGTAGACGGGTGAGGGGTGTTATATTCCACATTGCTTACCACCATGTCGCCAGGTAAAGTATATTTCAATGATAAACTAATCCTTATATATTGTCATTATTAAATAGGGGAATTTCTAATTTTCTTTTCTTTGAAGGGAGATGAATTACAACCCTTGAGGATATATTTAGAGCAATTGGATGGGCTTAGGTGCTTAATAGTAAGTTTTTATACCCATTACAACCTAACTTACATAATAGTGATGTTATACTGAACATCATGATACATGAGTGGTCTTATCAAATAAAACAATCTATAGTTCTTCACGAGGAAGCACAATCATTGTCAGTTAAAGTTCCTTGATCAAGAGCAATTAATATGGCACTAGGCAACATTGAAGAAATACATTGAGCATTATATCACATTCGAGAAAAGAATAATCATATATGAATATGCTTAAACATGGAATTCCATAAATTGCAAGCCATTGAAAGTTTAGAGGTTCGTAATATAATGGAATATAGGATGCACTATAATATGGCAAATGAACCAGATGTTTAGCATATATTATTTTAAGTGATGAGGATGATCATTAATGATTGATTACTTTTGATGTGTTTCTTTTTGAACATAATGCATGCATTTTATGTACTAAAATTTCCTTTTATAATTCATGGAAAATATGTTATCTATTTGTATTAATTAGTTATTTGTGATCCCTTTTGTGTATGTGTTAGATAAAATCATGGATAAAATCATGGCTTGTATAATGCTGACTCCAAAAAGGATTGTTAATCGACAACAGTGGGCAACGTAAATGGTCTAATTAAGAAATTGATAAATCTACCAATGGAAGTTACAACCTCAATTACAGGGGATTACCTAGAATGCCTTATTAGACATATGATCAGGGTGAATGGGCTCATTCAAGAAATTATATGGGAAGGAGAGCTCTTACCCGATAGAACTAGATATCTAGCTCTAAGATCATCTTTAAGTTGTGTTCACGATAAGGGTATACTTGATATTATATGGTGTAAATTGGAGGATAGCCATACAACATCCTATTTATGACTACTTAAAGTCTTTGTTAATGAGTATTCTAGTTGGGTCGTGAAGAGGATAATGTGTCAATCGATTGGTATAAAAATGCATCATAGTAACAGACATACTTTGATAAATCCAACGTTACTAAAACTCAACTACAAATTGAAGAAAAACCTATATGAAGAGCTAATTAGATTTTGTTTGGTTAAACAATTAGTAATTGAGACCTAGTTACATGTAATGTTTTGAAAAATATTTGTATATTTTGTTGATGTATTAAATAATGTTTTCTTTTTATCTTTGTATTGACTTTGTATTCCAGATATATAATTAATGCATGAATAAAAAATGTTTATTTTCTTAGTAGTGGTACTTACATAGATATTCATAGAATGCCTTGTTACCATATTTACCATGTGATTTCATCGTTTATCAATTTATGTATAATAGACATATATGCGTTGTTATAGGTATGAAAATACATTTGAAAAAAATGTTTTTGTTATAATGACTAGGTATGGCTAGACAACAGAAAAGAAGAGATTACATTATGCCAGGGCCCGATTGATCTAGAGGTTATTCAACTCCAGGCACAACACCATTTTGAAGGGATATAAAACGGTACAATTGAAAGAAAAATAGCACCAAGGGTGCAAAATTAGCAATTTTAAAATTTAAACCCTAATGTTTCATGCAACATGCAAGTACTTTATGCTACTGCAAAAACACATAGTTTTAGTTACAACACTTGTAACTCAATTACTAAAAGGCCTATTAGCTATTAGGAAACTTAAACCCTAAAATTATTAAGATAAAATTAAGGATTTTACTTGTATAGGTACAAAATCACATTCAACACCTAATTCGCGAAGCTTGGATCACCAAGAGTCGATCCTCTAATCCATCCACATAAACAAGATGACCAAAGCCCATGATTCAACCAAAAATCCTTTGTGCTTCCTCTCATTGTCTTAACCAAAATTGCACAAAGATGAGGTTTTAGGTTTTTTTTGGTTTTAAGCTTATGGAAGTATAGAGAAATAATTTCTGTATCTTTAATTCAAGAGTGACAACTTCTAATTTCTCTTGAATTAATCACAAGGAAGAAAGGTAGAGAACTTAGGTTGAGAGAAAATTGGAGAAGAAGAAGAAGGTTACCCCCTTAATCTCTTATTCTCTAACTCTTAGAGACTTTTAATTCCCTTAAGGTCACTTAGTAGCTGACCACTAATCATTACCTCCTTTACAAGTGTCCACATCTAATTTTTCCAATTAGATGTGTTTTCTCATTTTGATTTGGCCACTTGTTAAGTTGAGTTAATTTAGGGAATTAAAACGTTAATTAATTATTGTTATGTAAAACACTAATTAATTATTAATTTTCTCTCTCCCATGACTTCCTAAGTCATTTTAATCAAATTAAAATCTCTTACCTTATAATTAATTAATCAAGTTTATATTTAAACACTTTAAACATCAACTTGAATACTTCTGCTAATGAATTTAGTTTCAAGTCATGCTAGAGACTTTGCAATCTTTTTACAAACTAAAAACATTAATTCAATTAATTAATTAAACTATTAAAGAATTAATATTATTCTCATTGCCAATTAGTGATGAACCTAGAAAGTCACACACAATAAGAATAATTTGATCAAAGCATAATTAATTAATCAAATTAATTATGCTTTGATCAAATTATTCTTATTGTGTGTGACTTTCTAGGTTCATCACTAATTGGCAATGAGAATAATATTAATTCTTTAATATTATTGGAATCATTCCATACTTAGAGTGAAATTTCCTTACCACTCTTAGTTCTCATAAATCATGATTGACACCTAGCATAGTGTATCATAGCTACCCAACTAGTGATGAATTAATTTATAAACCTTGATCATACATACTGTAACACCCCTATTTGCGTAGCCTGGTATATTTTACTATTCCGATGATCGGTGTTGGTCCGAACAATTAAGAGAAGTAGAACCACGTCTAAGACACCTAGCTAAGCCCTAAACACAAATAATTAGTAATTGTCAAATAGTTAAGTATAAATAAGAAAAATAGAACATAAAAAGTTAAATGAGCCGAGAGTCACAGCGATGGGTGACCTTCTCGAGAAGGACTACGAGGTGAATTTAAACTCAAATTTCGAACCATAAAATGTGATGCCACAGTCCTTAGGACTATTGCGAACACAGTGGAAAAGAGAAAATCACGAAAAAGAATTGTTAAGTATTGAATTACTTGCAAACCGGATCGAACCGGCGAGGGGTAATTTGGTCAATTTACCCCTAGAGCTAACTCCTGACTTAACTGTCCAATAAAATCGGAGAAAAGAAAATTTCGGGATCAAGAATTAAATTAAAGAACTAGGGAAAAATAAATGAAAAAAAAAAAGAAAAAAGAAAAAGTTGAAAAAGGTTAATTACATTATGCATGACATCATGCATGATGCAATAAACCTAATAATTAAAAAAATTGAAATTTTAGGATAATTGTGTCTTACTAAAGATTTAAAAATACATAAAAGAAAAGAAAAAAAAAAGACTAGTATCTTCTTCTTCTTCTTCCCCAAGCCGAACTCACCCTCCCTCACTTCACCCTTAAAAACTCCATGGAAGCTTACTTTTAAGCTTCATAAACCCTAAAGTTCCCATAAATTTTCCCATTATTATTGGTTAAACCTTACTTTGGCAACTAGAAAAGAAGATTGATCAAGAAAAAAAAGAAAGGAAGTGGAGAGAATTGAAGAGTTGAAATACAAAGAAAGAGGTTAGTGGTTGTTTCTAAATTCTCTCTTTTAATTCATGTTCAAGTAGTTAAATTACACTAGAAGTTGGTAAACTATTGAAACAAATCAAAAGTGTGGACTATAAGTGAAATTTGGCTAGCAGTATGTAGGGTTGAGAATGAATGAATTTGATGCATTTGAATGGTTATTTAGGTTGAATTATGTGTGTAGACAATGGATAGATGTTTAGAATGCATTAGGTTTGAATTTTATGAATTAGGGTTTTTGCACCTAGGGTTTGGGAGAGAAAAATGTGAGAATTAGTTTAATGATGTGGCTAACCTTACTTAAGTTGAAAAATGGTCATGTATGACCAATTGTGGTGTGTAGGAAGTGTTGGAATAAAGTTTAAATTCGGATTGGTTATGGTCATTCTGCAGGCAGCATGATCTAGGTCCCTTTCAGGGACCAAAACTAAAAATTTACCAACTTAATTGGTGTGAGGCCAATTGGGAATGAAACTAGACACAAAATGGCACATTTTTCATTTAGGAATCATGCCCAGAAAGTGACCATAGCATAGTGAACAAATTGGCCAAATCCGGAATTAGGCACACTGCCCTGTACAAAAATGACCAAATGAATAGTGTTTGTTCATTTGGCCATAACTTGGGCTAGGCAGGTCCAAATGACCTTATTTTTGTGGCATTAGAAAGGTATGACATAGTACTACAACTTTCATGAAGAACACAAACCCAAATTATGCCCTTAACCAAGTCATTTAGTCACCCAAAATTAGTGACCTAAAACTGCCAGAACCAAATTAGTTGCCCAGAAAATCTGGGTTAGACCAATCCAGCCAGCCATGTTCAAATGGCTATAACTTGGGCTACAAAACTCCAAATGGAGTGATTCAAAAAGGGAAATAAAGTTAAGACAATAAGGAACAATTTCTATGAAGAAAACTTAGCCAAATTCTAATAGCAACATAACCAATGGAATAATGCAATACAGGACACCAAAACTAAAAATTTGAAATTTTGCCTAAAAGACTTAAGTTTTGAGAAAAGAACCAAAACCAACAAATTAGGTAACCAAAATGTGGTATGTGGGTGAAATTAGAATTCCCATACCTATTAAGCATTAGAAAGTCAACAAATTGACTTGAATAGTATCGTGAATAGTAACTCCGAAATACAAATTTTAAAGAACGTCAAGTTTAGCATATTAAAGCTAGGTATAAGTAGATTTGAATTTATTTTTGGACTTATGATAAATTGTGATACTGAAACACTATGAAATTGTGTGTTTTAGTTGAAAAGAATACCGGAAAAGAACCCAAGGCATCGAGTCAAGGCAAGAGGCGACTTGCATAAGGCTTGTGCACAACATCAATATTCTTTAAAATTCATTTACAAAGTGCATGAAATGTGTATTATGCTTTTGACTTAAATTGTTGAAAGTTTACTTGTATATATTTAAAATGGCATTAAATGTTTAGTAAATTGCTAAGACAGTTTTGAAACCACAGTGTCATGACCATATATTTGAATGCCTCACTAGCATGACTAGTGGGGGAAATCAGTTTCAAATTTTGATTCCTTCTCTGGCTAAAGTTTTGAGGTGTGTGCCAGTAGAAGAAGAAAATGAATGAGTACTCATATATTTGAGCTAGCTAGCCTTGTGATGTGACTTCTCATAAGCCTCTGGTTGTAACGCCCTCACTTTACGTAGTCCGTACATTCTGCTGTTCCGATGAAATAATGTCTGCTCGGATAAGTCAGGATGTCTGGGACATTCACTTTAGTGACAGTGAGAAGGCATAAAATATGAAATAAATAAAAAGAAAATACAAGAAAAATTAGAGAAAAATAAAAGAGAGAAAGTGAAACTAAGTTAAACGAGCCGACACCGAAGCGATGGGTGACCGCACTAGGAAGTTACAGCGCAGGCAATAGCTGACCCCGGGACTGCGGGGAACCCTCGAAAATAATTTTCGAGACATAATTAAAGGTCTACTGAGGTGTAATTGACATTGGAAATGTCAAAGAAAAATGAAAAATCGAGAAACTGACAAAAAATCGGTGTTACCGGAAAATCAGAAATACAACCCGAAGAGGGGCATTTTGGTCATTTGACACTAGAGTTGACTTTTGACCTAAATGTCCATGAGAAATAAGTAGCATTAAATTTTAAAAATTCTATAAAAATATGCAAATATATATAGATATATTGAAATTAGGTGAAATAAAGGGGTCTAATTTAGAATATTAGAAAGTTTAAGTATTAAAATAATTTAATATCAATTAGTGGAGGTATAAAAGCTATTTGGGACATGTGTATATCCACTAACACTCATCTTCAACCTTCATCAACCTCTTAGCCGAATTGTTTCTCTTAAGCTTCCTCCATGGCCGAATTTTGAAAGCTTCCTAAACTCCACCATTTTCAACTCAAACCCCAAAGCTTGCTTCACTAACTTTGCTCCCCACATCACAAGGAAGAGATTGATGGTAATTTGAAGGGGATTAGTTGAGGTTTGATCAAGCTCCAACAATAGGTAAGTGTTCAAATTCCTTTCCTTCTTAAGTAAAGTTTGTGGGAAGCTTGAGATAAGTAAATTGATGAAGAAATTTTATGGTTTTGATGAGTTATTATTATGTACTATTTTCGACAGCCATGGTGATTAAAGAACTTTGAATTGTTTTTACATGTATATGATGGGGATTGAAATTAATTAAAGTAATTAAAAGTTTTAGCAAGTGAATTTTATGTGTATATTGAGATTGTGTAATTGAATTGGAATTTGATTTTGAATTGGGAACTTTGAGTATAATTGATTAAAGTAGGCAGCCTTGATTCCATGAGAATGGATTAATTTATGTGTGAAAGAAGTGATTTATGATGATTAATTAAGGTATTATATGAGTAGTCAAGCTAATTCATGTGTATGTGTGAAATTAGTGCATTTGAATTTGGAACTTGGTAAGAGGTATTGAAGACTTTGGCTAATGGAAATTTTTGGCAGCCTTGAAGTTCAATGAAGAGTACTTAATTTCATGAAATTATTGGATGAATTATGGTACCAAGGCCTGATGAATGTGTATGTAAATTAGTAGTGAAAATTATATGTAATGATTAGGTGTATTTTTGTGTATATATTGCTGAATTTGGACTTTTGTGGTTTAGGGTTGTATTTGATGTATTGAGAATATTTGTATTCTGTCCAAATTAACCATAGTAAGAAGTGATAAATGAATATAGAATGGTATAAAATCAGATTTAGGTATGGGAAGTTAAAGTTGAGCAAGTTAAATGTGTGTTTGATTTGTGTTGGAGGAAAGTATAAAAAGGGCAGTATGTATTTGAGCTTATAACCCTAAATGTGTGGCCCCAATTGGTATGAAGCTAGTTGGAGGCAAAAATAGGCACAAAATGTGCCAACTTTCATGTAGAAAGCATACCTAAATTATATCCGAAAAGTGACATGAAAACTGACCTAATCTGGATTGGTAACATTGCAAATCTGAAATTTGACCAATTGAACAGTACTCATGAAAATGACCATAACTCCTTGTATACAAGTCCAAATGACCTGAAATTTATACCATGGAAAGCTTATACATAGAGCTACAACTCTTATGAAGACACCAAAGCCCAAAAATGGCCAGAACCAAGTCAAATTGATTGCAAAAGTTGGGTTACAAAAACTGGCTGAATTGACTTTGACCTAAAAATGACCTAAACTTTGCAATATAAGTGCAACTTGACCAGCAATAGTAAAATGACCATAACTTGGTCCATAGAACTCCAAATGACATGAAATCAGTCCCAAAATTTCAATAAGACATAAATCTACAATATTGGTAATTTGACCAAAACCCAAAAATTAAGGAAACTAGGTCAATTAACTTGATTAAATTGGCATACCAAATCTGGAAATGGTTCAAATGACCATTAACTATAGCAAAGTGTTTTAAGTATAACTCCCACTAGAAGTCTTCAAACAAAATGAGCCATACCATTCTGGAAAACTAAGAAATAGACCTTCAACTTTGTTTTAGACCTCTCCCTCACCTTATGAATGTAAGAAGCTCAAATGTTGGGTCAAAGCTACTGCCCTAGTTGAACATCCTGTCACTATAAGACCATTGAGTCCAGTCCAATAACTTGACCATAAGTAACTCTACAAGACTTGAAAAATTACAATAAAAAATTCTTAGTGACCATAAGACATAGGGTAACATATCCTATGAAGAGTAATAGACCTAAATATGTCAGCAACCTACTCAAATAAAATTGGCAAAGTGTAATACTAAAACTGCCTAGTAAGGGAACCAAAATTCAGAATTGACCTAGTTATGGTCAATTGACCATAACTTGAGTTATACAAATCCATATGACATGATTCAAAAAGGAAATTAAAGAAGACACAATGAGAAACAATTTAATGAAGAGAAATCTATTAAACTTACACTGTAGCCTGGTCCAATAGACAGTAAACATTAGCCATGAAATCTGAAAAATGGCAATAAAATGCAATAAGCTTTAAAATGAAATTGGTAACATATACCAACACTTAGAGACTATAAAATGTGACAAATTGGGAACATTAAAATTGACTCACTTAGAGTGCATCAAAGGTCAATATTATAGGTTGACTAATGAAATGAATTGAAGGAAATAGTACCAAGAAAATTTAGATATTGGATTTTATTGTCAGAAATAATTTAACTGAGTACTGAAACACTTTAAATTGTGTGTTTCAGTTGAAAAGGATATTGAAAAGCATAAGGAACATTAAGTCAAGGCCAAGAGGCAACTCATTAGAGGTTTGTGCACAACTAGTTTTTAATTGATTTTGTTCTGAATATTTCATATGATTAAATGAAGTTATTTTCCTTATGTATTATGTTTATCAAGTATTGGATTTAATTCAATGATTATTGAAATTATTATAGTATGTATGAATTTAGCTTTGTGAAATGGTATTTCAACAAGTATTAAGCATTGTTGTGGATTGAATAAATTATGTTTTAGAAAATTATGATAGAATATGTTTTGAATTGTGATGGGCAATTTGCATGGAAAAATATAAATTTATGTTTTGAATTGTGATGAGCATAAAAATTATTGGATATTGGAATTGACATTGAATTGAATTGTGTTATGATTTATGCTCACAAAAAGGACAAAGAGATTCATGATGTTGTTTTATATCTCACTATAGATGCTTGACTAGGTTATTACCAGTCTCTCTCATTTGTTGAGGAGACAATGGAGTTAGCTTTGTTTTGATTACCATGGTACGTGCACAGGCTTAGATTCTCCTCTTATTAGAGGTTAGATCTAAGTTTTTATGTTATGGCCCTTTCGGAAGTTTAATTATTGTGATGTGTACTGTGCATGATGATTCGACCTCCCCGACCATAGGGAGTTAGAATTACCCGTCTCTCTCATTTGTTGAGGAGACAATGGAGTTAGCTTTGTTTTGATTACCATGGTACGTGCACAGGCTTGGATTCTCCTCTTATTAGAGGTTAGATCTAAGTTTTTATGTTATGGCCCTTTCGGAAGTTTCATTATTGTGATGTGTACTGTGCACGATGATTCGACCTCCCCGACTATAGGGAGTTAGAATCACCCCGAAGATGGCCCTTTCGGATTAGTCTTGCATAGTTAGTGAGATAAAGAATGGTTTTTGAATAGTAAAGAATTATGATTTCAATTATGATTTATGTACAATTGATTTTGTTGGAATTACCTTAATTGTTTGGTTGTGATTTGATAAATTGAATTTCGTGATCAAAGTCATTTCATACAAATGATTTATGTTATTGGCAATGAATATTTTGATTTTTGGAATTTGAAGAGTATCCTGATTTCCAAATTATTTGTTGTAATTTTGCTAAGGTATATTGTACTATGTTTTAAGTTATAGTTGTGTACCACTGAGTTCACCACTCAGCGATAGCTTTGTATGCTGTCATAGGTGAAAAGAGCATAGAGCAATTAAGTAAGCTTCTTTGAAGACACATTCAGATCAGCTCCAAGTATATCATAGGTATACCCATGTATATAGGTTTTGATGTATGCATGTAAATATATGTATGTAAATTATTTGAGTAGTTGTATAAAAACTCTTATAAAATATTTTGGTATGTAATTAAATGTAAATTATTATAAATGTAAATTTAAGATTTCATTTACCTGAATAGTTTTGTAATATTAATTTTTGATTCTTGTAATCAATGAAATGTTTCTTTGATGATGAGGTTGGTTTGAAAATGAAATGATTTGATTATTGAGATTGAATTATGAGATGAAATGAAGTTTATTAGAGTTGTATTTGAGAAAACATATTGGTAGTGTTTTCCTTTGCAGGTTTTGAAGAACTGTTTTCTCAAGATACAGTCGGCACTCTGCCGAAATTTTGAAAAAAATTTTATAACACCAGATTTTAATCAATGATTTAAATTTCACAAAAGTTGAGTTAAAATCCCTTGTAGTATATTTAATGGGTTACCGGTAGGCGAAGTACGGTAATTTATTAGGTGTACTACGGGATCATGTTACATCTTAGGGAGGAATAGGGTGTAACACTGGCTATTGAGATGATTAATGTTTCGAATGGCATGATATAACTGTGTGTTTTTATGAAATTTGTTTTCAAACTTTTGAAATGAAATTGTTTGGATTAAAAGCTTATAAATCATGTTTGTATTTATTTCTCATATTCAGTTCAGTTTTTGAATAAGTATGATTTAAATTCTTCATAAAGGTTATTTTAGTATGTTGTGCACCACTGAGTCATAGTACTCGTGATGGTATTATTCTTTATCATGCAGATATAGAGACTAGAGGAAGCGAGTGAGTCACGAGAATTGTGGAGCCACTTTCCCTGAAGTTCTATCGGGTATATTTTATACCCTAATTGTAATAACTATTTCGATGTATGTAAATGTATGTACAAGTAGAACTGGTCATGAAAAGTTGTATAAAGTTTGTAATAATATTAGTTTGGATTTTTCTAATGTAAATTCTATATTGATGAATGTAAATCGTTTTAACTTTAATGAAATATGAATGAAATTATTTTGTTTTAATTTGAATGAAATTACTTAGTATTATTTTTTATAATGTTTGAATTGGAAATTATTGATTTGAATTTTGGAATTTGAGAAATGATGTTGAAATTTATTGTGGTGGATGTTGAGTTGATGAGATAAATCATTGGAAGTATTTTTTTTTCAGGTATTTGAAGAACTGTTTTATCAAAATACAGACGGCACTCTGCCGAAATTATTCTAAAATTTGCGAAAAAATAAAAAGGGACAAAAATTTTAACTAGTTTACAAACACTAATTAAATGTTTTAATACCTATTAGACAATGCTCACCACTTCTAAAAAGTAAAAAAAAAAAAATGATTTTAAAATCCCTTGCAGGGTACTTAATGAGTTATCAGTAGGTGAAGTTCGGTAGTTCATTAGATATTCTACGGGATCATGTTATGCTTTACAAAGGGGTAAGGTCTGACATGTTTTAGTGGTATCATAGCAAATTTTTAAAGTATGTTTTAACTTGTGAATTTGTGTCTTTTCTTTGCTAAGTACAACTGCTCAATGTCCTTATTTGTTACATACAGTGCATTACATCATAAATATGAACTAACGGAGGGAAATCTCCTTGTGTTATTTGTTCAGGAGATATCCTACTCCAGACTGATATAGAAGAAGGGGATCACTCAATTGAGCAATCTGTTGAAGCTGAGGCACAAGGGGAAGCCTCAGCTCTACAAAATGTCAGTGAGTCAGTGGCACCAGCCCCATAAATGCTGTAGTTTCCTGCACAGTTCGGACAGTAAATGGCGGCAATGTTTCAACAGATGGCTGGGGGTATGCCTGCTCAAGCTCCACCCTAGACTTCTGTGGTGCAACCTCAAGCTCCAGTCAGACAGTATGACAAGCTATTGAAGTATGGGGCTACGGAATTTAAGGGTACAGTAGACCCACTAGAGGCAGAGCAATGGTTGGAAAAAATGAACAGAGTATTCAAGAAATTGCACTGCCAAGATGAACTGAAATTTGAATATTCGGTATCTTTGCTATAAGGGGATGCTTATGATTGGTGGAAAACCATTCCCCACAGCTTGGCTGAACCACCAATACTGACCTGGGATGACTTCATCAGAGAGTTCAGACAGAAATACGTCCCAGATGCATATGTGGATCAGAAACTACAAGAATTTCTGAGTTTGAAGCAAGGCAACAGAATAGTGGCAGAATATGAAAGGGAGTTCTCTCGCTTAAGCTACTATGATGGGAGTCTCCTTTCTACCAGCAAGGAAAGGTGCAAGAGATTTGAGACTGGTTTGAAGCCTAGTATGAGGATGCAAGTAGTAGGATTCAGACACAGTAACTTCTACTTGAGTTGGAAAGAATTGAATCAGAAGCGACCCCAGTAAAAGAAAAATCAGAGAAGACTGAGAAATCAAGAAAAGATAAAGGGGAAAAGTCAGTAGAGCAAAGTCCTGGTGGTACCTTTGGGAAGAAGAAAAAATTTAGGGGACCTAGCAGAGGTCGAGGTGGATGGTTTGGAATGTTAGTAGTATGCCCTAGAGCATATCATTTAGTATGTATCTTGTACATATTTTTATTATTAAAAGGCATTTCCACTTTTCTGTTTACATAATATATTTATGTGTAATAGAAAAGGTCCATTGATATTTTGTTAGAAATATTATTCTTAAGTTGTTAAGAATATGAGTGACAATATTTCTAGCACAAAGTATCATAAATAGGTTCACAATCGAGGATACTTCATAATAAGGACATGACTTATCCAGAAAGATTGTATTCATGTTTGTTACCAAGTTATTTATATGAGATATAAATAAGATGGAATGGTGAGTCTCATGCCATATGACAAACATGATAGGCACTTATAAATGATAAGTAGGCCGAACCAGTGACACTTATGACAAGCACATGGAGTTTACTCTTGTCAATGTTTTGTCATAAATCATATCAGTGCATATAATCTTTAGACCTGAGATAGCACAGTTATCTTATATATAGGTAGTTTGAGTTTGATACTGCTTTCATACTTGTACTGTGTTTGGGTACATGGGCATGTGTTGGCTCCTGCTAGTTATATATGGAGGTAGGTGTTGATCAAGATGGAATCTGTTCCTCTAAGTAAATAGAGATAAAATCCTATGTTCATTTAATTGTTCTTGTTTTTTCAAGTTCCTGTCCAGAAAAAATTTTTTTATTCAGAAAAGAGTTTCTGATGAGAATATTCTTTTTTTTCAAGAACTGGAATTAAAAGAGAACATAATATTCATAGCAAATGGAGTTTGACATAAACCATGACTCCAGCTTGAGTTGGGATTTAGTAACAGAGAGATTCTAGTGCATGTTAACATGTGATTATAGGTTCATTTAAGGTAAACTTTATTACTAATTGGGTGGCCATGGCATGCTATGCTAGGTGTTAACCATGGTCTATGAGGTTTATAAAATGATTTAGAGAAATCGTTTATGGTAAGAAAGAGTTCTGATGATATTAAGAGTTGATATCATGTCTCATTGCCAATTAGTGATGAGCCTAGTAAGTCACACACATACACAAGTTATCACCTATTTAAATATGATTTAATTAATTAATTAAAGAGTTTAATTGATTAATTAAATAGGTTTGGTTTGCAATTAAATTGCAAAGTCCCTAGCATGACTTGAAACCAAATCTAGATTATTGGATGTGCAGTATAAATTAAATTTATATTTAAAGTGTTTAAATATGAACTTAATTGATGAGAAATTAATTAATAGAGATTAATTAATTAATTTATATTTGATATAAATTAATTAGAAGAAGAAAATAATTATTTTGGGTTAAGAACTCAAAATTAAGACACAGGGGCATTTTGGTCATTTCACAGTGTGACACGTGGCGCCATGAGATGGTGACACATGGGATTACACATAAGCTTGCCAAATGTTTTTTAATCATGTAAGATGATTAAAATCAAGATTAAATATAGGTTTGACACTTGGCACCATGTGATTGAGTCACTTAAACCTAGAGTTAATCAAAGGTTGACATGTGGCAAGGGTTTAATGTGTTAACCTAGCTATTTAAGTGTTGTTATGAAAAAGAAAAGTAACCAGCAGCCACTCCTCTCCTTTGTCATGCCACTTTGAGGGTTTTCATCTATTCTTCTTCGTCTCTCATCAATTCAAAGAGATTAGCCATCAATCTCTTGAATTAAGAACGCTAGAAATTGTTTCTAGTGTCCTATTTACATCTCTAATCTCTTAAAAGGCAGAACTTGAATTTCTAATTAATAGAAAAAGCTTTAGAAGCTGTTCAAGGGCTGCCATAGGTGTTCTTGGTGTGGACAAGCTAGAGGGACAACATCTGGTGTCCTGAAGATGAATCTCAAAGGCGCAGACACGCTGCAGTGCATCAAGAGGTTAGTGTAATCGTTCTTGATTTAATCTAGGGTTCTAAAATTAATCTGATTAATTTTAAAATCTTAAATGGCAAATACAGATCCAAAAACATATTAAAAGAGTTTTAATATGTTGTTTATCATTGAAATCAAATAGATAAAAATAAATCTTGCATGATGCATGTGACCCTAGGTGAAAATTTTTGAATTCAATGGTATAAACTTGTGTTTTTCACGCTTCCGTTCCTTCAATTGGTATCAGAGCCATGATATTTGCCATTTAGATTGTTGATTATATGATTTAATTGTGTGATTTGATCATGAGATGATTGATCCATTGCTGGTTGCAATGGATGTGTGGCAGCACACATGGTGAAGCCTCCATTAGTGGTGGCAACAAAGGTTCTTCAAGGTGGCACAAGGTTTGCTTTTTAATTTACAATTGTTGTATGATCTAAAAGCTCATCCTATGTCTAATTAAATTGTTTAATTAGAATTTTAATCACACAATTAAATTATAATTCAAATCAGAATTTTAAAAATTGTTTGAATGTGATTCAAATCTGAATTTTAAAAGTTGTTTGAATGTGATTCAAATTTGAATTTTTAAAGTTGTTTGAATCATATTTAAATATGATTTTTTAAAATTGATTGAATAAAATTCAGATCTGATTTTTTAAAAAATATTTGAATGTGATTCAAATCTGATTTTTTAAAAATTATTTGAATGTGATTTAAATCTGAATTTTTAAAGTTGTTTGAATGTGATTCAAATCTGAATTTTTAAATTTGTTTGAATGAGATTCAAATCTGAATTTTTAAATTTATTTGAATCATATTCAAATCTGGATTTTTAAGTTGAATATGAGATATTCAATTTAATTTAAGTATGTATGTTTTATTTAATTGTTAAATAGTGATATGCATGATGGATGATCATGGACTATAAAAGACCAATGTGATTGGATTTATTTCTTTTATGTTTCTTTAGAATTGTAAATTAATTAATTTATTTTAATTTATTTTGGGCATGTGTTATTAAGTTTGTAATAATTTTTGGGTTGTAATTTCATTTATTTAAGTTCTTGTAAATTCGCCTTGGTATGCCAAGGATTACTATGTAATATTGGATTGCAAGAAGTTCAAGGAGGTCAAGAGCATTGGTGGGACCAGTGGGAGGAATTCAAGATCAAGTGTTGATTATGTACTCCTTCAGCAACTCTTGTAAAATGAATGAATGAAATGCACCTAGGAATGCCCTAATTCAATTCTTGGTGGCTCAGAATTGAATCCCTTAGAAAGTCCATGATCATACCATATTTACTGCTTATCCATGAATACATGAGATTTATGGGAATGTATGCAATTATATGATATATGCATGCTAAATGGATAATGTGCAAAGTGAGACCTTAATAGTAATTAGAATGACCATAAAATCTTCCAAACAAATGATTAAGTTGGAAATGCTATAATTAAAGTAATTATAACATAGGCCCTCCATTGGGGCAATTATTTTAAGAAATTTTAAATAGTTGCATAAGATGCAATTAATTTAAGAGATTTTCTTAAGAATAATTGTTAAGCATGAGATGTTGTAAATATGTAAATGGTTTAGTGGCCAATATTGGATGTACCTGAGGACATTAAAATTATTTGCATAATTACTGGCTCAATGGGATCAACTTAACTAATGCAAGATAAGTCAATAATGGATGTACCTGAGATTTTGAGCATTAGGGCTAGGTAAAGGATTGAACCTCACATGAGATGTGATGGGCAAGGAGTTGCTCACTTATAGTTTATTGTAATTCCAATAATGGATGTACCTGAGGATGATCAATAGAATTATAAGAATTCAATCACCCACTAGAAATCCATCCAACTAGGATTTCCGTTTCCTAATTTGGAAGTGTAGGATTCGCTAAGTTAGTGGGAGGACCAATTTGATTAAAAGACCATAATTATTTTGGTTAATTACATGATACATTTACTAATTAATCTGGTTATTTTCTGTAGTTAATTTTCTGATAAAAATGAGCACAAAACAACCACCACCATCCAATATCCTTGCAAGCATACTTGATCGCAATAGGTTGACAGGACCTAATCTCTCTGATTGGCTAAGAAATTTGAAACTTGTCTTGAACCTTGAACATATAGGATATGTTCTAGATTCAAATGTTCCTGGTCCCTTACCTCCAGAGGCCACTCAAGAGGAACATGATACTTTGGACAAGTGGAAGGAGCATGATATGAGAGCTAAGTGTTACATGCTTGCTTCCATGAGTAATGAGTTACAGAAGCAACATGAGAACATGCAGAGTGCGAGTGAGATCCTCCATCACCTACAAGAGTTGTATGGTGAGCACAAAGAGAATGCTAGGTATGAGATATCTAGATGCTATTCCGTATGAGGATGTCTGAGGGACAGAATGTTGGGAATCATGTCCACAAGATGATTCGGCTGATTGAGCAGTTGGAACATCTTGACTTCAACATGGATTTCCAACTACAGACGGATTTGATCCTTCAGTCCCTTCTTGTGTCTTTTGGGAATTTTGTGACAAATTTCCATATGACTAAACAGGAATGCACCTTAGCTGGTTTACTCAACATGCTAGTTATTGCCCAAAAGAATATGCCAGGCAATAAAGGAAAAGAGGTAGCTTTGGTTGCATCTTCTTCTGCTAGAAAGTCCAACAAGAAGAAGGGCAATAGGAAAAAGAAACCTCAGATTCCTGGTCCTTCCAAGAAAATAGCTAAACAGAAAGGGAAGACCAAAGCTGACAAAGGCAAAGGAAAGTGTTTCCACTACCAACAGGAAAGTGTTTCCATTGCCAGTAAGAAAGTGTTTCCACTGGCCAGAGTATAGCAATCTAAAAGAATGCAATGCCATGGTGAAAACCAACTCAAGTTCAAAATATATTTGGCACTTAACGTTATGTCATGTTGCAGAAGATAGGATTGCAAAATTGGAGAAAATGAGCATTCTATCCTCATTGGGCTCTGAGCCTACTCCAACTTGTGAATCTATCCTTCAGGGCAAAATGACTAGATCACCCTTTGTTGGACAAGGGCTAAGAGCTGAAAATATTTTGGAGCTAATACATAGTGATGTATGTGGTCCGTTTAAAGAAATAGCTAGAGGGGGCTTTCATTATTTTTATTACCTTTACTGATGATAAATCAAGGTTTGGGTATTTGTATTTGATGAAATACAAACATGAATCTTTTGAAAAGTTCAAAGAATTTAAATCTGAAGTAGAAAATCAAACAGGAAAGAGTATTAAAGCTCTTCGATCAGATCGTGGAGGTGAATATTTGAGTACAAAATTTGATGAATACTTGAGAGAGCATGGCATTGTTTCTCAGCTGACTCCTCCAGGAACGCCACAGTTGAATGGTGTATCTGAAAGGAGAAATCGTACCCTATTGGATATGGTACGTAGTATGATGAGCTATACTGATATGCCAATCTTCTTTTGGGGATTTGCATTAGAATCAGCTTTGTATATTCTGAATAGGATTCCATCAAAATCAGTTTCTTCCACACCTTATGAGATATGGCATGGAAGAAAACCAAGTCTTAAGCATATTAAGATTTGGGGTTGTCCAGCTTATATCAAAAAGCTGAACACTGATAAATTGGAGACCAGATCAGAAAAAGGTCGATTTGTTGGATATCCAAAAGATAGTTTTGGATATTATTTTTATTTGCCTACTTCACAAAAGGTTGTGATAAGTAGAGATGCCACATTTCTTGAACAACAGTTTATTCAAGAAGGAGGCAAAGGAAGGCAAATAGAGTTAGAATTGGAGAATTCTGACCAACCAACAGATCAGATGGATATAGATCCATCTAGTCAACCTATACCCGTTGATGAAACATCTACAGCTGTTCCTCGTACAACAACCAGGGTATCTCACCCACCAGTGAGATATGGTTTTCTTCATGAAGAAGAACAAGAGTTGTCTACTCATGAAGAAGTAGATCATGGAGATGATCCACTTACCTATGAAGAAGCTATATCAGATATAGACTCTTCAAAATGGATTGATGCTATGAAATTCGAGATTGATTCCATGTATAAGAATCAAGTTGGAGATCTTATTGACCCCCCTGAAGGTATTGTACCTATAGGGAACAAATTGGTTTTCAAGAAGAAAATTGGTTCTGATGGAAAAGTAGAGACCTATAAGGCAAGGCTAGTAGCGAAAGGGTTTCGCCAAAGGCAAGGAGTCGACTATGAGGAGATTTTCTCGCCTATTGCCATGCTTAAATCAATTAGGATTTTATTAGCAATAGCTGCATACTATGATTATGAGATTTGGCAGATGGATGTCAAAACAGCTTTTCTCAATGGATACATTGAAGAAAACATTTTCATGGAACAACCTAGGGGTTTTGAATCCCAAGATGGTTCCAAGGTATGCAAGCTAAAGCGATCCATTTATGGGTTGAAACAAGCTTCGAGGAGTTGGAACATCCATTTTGATGAAGCCATTAAATCCTTTGGTTTTATAAAAAATGAGGATGAGCCATGTGTATATAAGAAGGTTAGTGACAGTGCTATCACTTTCCTTGTCTTATATGTGGATGACATATTGTTGATGGGTAATGACACAGGTATGTTGACAACTATAAAGGTATGGTTGTCAAATACATTCTCCATGAAAGACTTAGGGGAGGCAACCTATATTCTTGGGATTCGCATCTATAGAGATAGAGCGAAAAGAATAATTAGTTTATCCCAAAGTCTATACTTGGAAAAGGTGTTAAAGAGGTTTAACATGCTTGATTCCAAGAGAGGATTGTTGCCAGTGAGACATGGTATCCACCTTTCTAAAGAGATGTCTCCAAAGACACCTGAAGAAAGAGATAAGATGGCCAGGATTCCATATGCTTCGGCTATTGGAAGTTTAATGTATGCAATATTGTGTACTAGGCTGGATATCGCATATGCTGTTAGTTTGACTAGCAAGTATCAATCCAATCCGTGTTTGGAACATCGATAGTCACAAGAATATCCTTAAGTACTTGAGAAGAACTAAGGATTTATTCTTGATTTATGGAGGTGGAGACTTGTAATTGGATGGTTATACTGATTCTGATTTCCAATCAGATATCGATGATAGAAAGTCTACCTCTGGATATGTGTTCATTTGTAATGGAGGTGCAGTCAATTGGAAGAGTTCCAAGCAGAGCACGACTGCAGATTCCACTACAGAGGCTGAGTATATTGCTGCATCAGATGCTGCAAAGGAAGCTGTTTGGATAAAGAAGTTCGTGATGTAACTTACAAGAGTTCCTTCCATTGAGTCGCCAGCCCATTACATCGTGACAACAATGGAGCAGTCATACAGGCTAAGGAATCAAGGTCTCACTAGAAATCCAAACACATAGAAAGGCGCTACCACATTATCAGAGAAATAGTTGGGCGAGGCGATGTAGCCATGCAGAAAATAGCATTAGTTGAAAATCCAGCTGATCCATTCACTAAGCCTATGTCACTTACTAAGTTAGATCGACATCTTGATAAGATAGGTCTAAGATATTGTAATGAATGGCTCTAGTGCTAGTGGCAGATTGTTAGTAGTATGCCTAGAGCATATCATTTAGTATGTATCTTGTACATATTTTTATTATTAAAAGGCATTTCCACTTCTCCGTTTACATAATATATTTCTGTGTAATAGAAAAGGTCCATTGATATTTTGTTAGAAATATTATTCTTAAGTTGTTAAGAATATGAGTGACAATATTTCTGGCACAAAGTATCATAAATAGGTTCACAATCAAGGATACTTCATAATAAGGACATGACTTATCTAGAAAGATTGTATTCATGTTTGTTACCAAGTTATTTATATGAGATATAAATAAGATGGAATGGTGAGTCTCATGCCATATGACAAACATGATAGGCACTTATAAATGATAAGTAGGCCGAACTAGTGACACTTATGACAAGCACATGGAGTTTACTCTTGTCAATGTTTTGTCATAAATCATATCAGTGCATATAATCTTTAGACCTGAGATAGCACAGTTATCTTGTATATAGGTAGTTTGAGTTTGATACTGCTTTCATACTTGTACCGTATGGGTATATGGGCATGTGTTGGCTCCTACTAGTTATATATGGAGGTAGGTGTTGATCAAGATGGAATCTGTTCCTCTAAGTAAATAGAGATAAAATCCTATGTTCATTTAATTGTTCTTGATGTTTCAAGTTCCTGCCAGATGGATATAATTATTCATAAAAGAGTTTCTAATGAGAAAATCTTTTTAATCAAGAATTGGAATTAAAAGAGAACATAATATTCATAGCAAATGGAGTTTGACATAAACCATGACTCCAGCTTGAGTTGGGATTTAGTAACAGAGAGATTCTAGTGCATGTTAATATATGATTATAGGTTCATTTAAGGTAAACCTTATTACTAATTGGGTGGCCATGGCATGCTATGCTAGGTGTTAACCATGGTCTATGAGGTTCATAAAATGATTTAGAGAAATCATTTATGGTAAGAAAGAGTTCTGATGATATTAAGAGTTGATATCATGTCTCATTGCCAATTAGTGATGAGCCTAGTAAGTCACACACATACACAAGTTATCACCTATTTAAATATGATTTAATTAACTAATTAAAGAGTTTAATTGATTAATTAAATAGGTTTGGTTTGCAATTAAATTGCAAAGTCCCTAGCATGACTTGAAACCAAATCTAGATTATTGGATGTGTAGTATAAATTAAATTTATATTTAAAGTGTTTAAATATGAATTTAATTGATGAGAAATTAATTAATAGAGATTAATTAATTAATTTATATTTGATATAAATTAATTAGAAGAAGAAAATAATTATTTTGGGTTAAGAACTCAAAATTAAGACAAAGGAGCATTTTGGTCATTTCATAGTGTGACACGTGGCACCATGAGATGGTGACACATGGGATTACACATAAGCTTGCCAAATGTTTTTTAATCATGTAAGATGATTAAAATAAAGATTAAATATAGGTTTGACACTTGGCACAATGTGATTGAGTCACTTAAACCTAGAGCTAATCAAAGGGTGACATGTGGCAAGGGTTTAATGTGTTAACCTAGCTATTTAAGTGTTGTTATGAAAAAGAAAAGTAACCAGCAGCCACTCCTCTCCTTTGTCACGCCACTTTGAGGGTTTTCATCTATTCTTCTTCATCTCTCATCAATTCAAAGAGATTAGCCATCAATCTCTTGAATTAAGAACGCTAGAAATTGTTTCTAGTGTCCTGTTTACATCTCTAATCTCTTAAAAGGCAGAACTTGAATTTCTAATTAATAGAAAAAGCTTTAGAAGCTGTTCAAGGGCTGCCATAGGTGTTCTTGGTGTGGACAAGCTAGAGGGACAACATCTGGTGTCCTAAAGACGAATCTCAAAGGCGCAGACACGCTGCAGTGCATCAAGAGGTTAGTGTAATCGTTCTTGATTTAATCTAGGGTTCTAAAATTAATCTGATTAATTTTAAAATCTTAAATGGCAAATACAGATCCAAAAACATATTAAAAGAGTTTTAATATGTTGTTTATCATTGAAATCAAATAGATAAAAATAAATCTTGCATGATGCATGTGACCCTAGGTGAAAAGTTTTGAATTCAATGGTATAAACTTGTGTTTTTCACGCTTCCGTTCCTTCATGGAAGGGGTAGATTCTCTGAACAGATACCACCTTGGTCTGGTCAGCAGTCGACCAGGGATTTACATTCTCCCCGCCCCTGTGAGACTTGTGGCAAGATTCATAGGGGAGAATGCTATTGGGAAATGGGAGCTTGCTTTAACTGTGGAGGCAAGGGTCATATTGCTAAAGACTGCACCAGTGCCCCTAGATTTGGTCCAGCTCCTACTACTGCAGAAGGATCTATTCAGAGTCCTGCTACTAGAGGTTCACAACCGGTTGGCAGAGGAAGAGGCAGAGGTAGAGGCAATGCTTTAGGTAGTCAGGGTACTGTTGGTCAATCAGCATAAGGAAGTACTTCTACCAGGGTTTATACGATGAGACAGCGAGAAGAGGCTGAGACTTCCAATGTTGTAGCCAGTACATTCTTTATCTCTAATCAAGATGTATTTGTACTGTTTGATCCGGGTTCAACCCACTCGTATGTTAGTACTAGCATAGTCAGTTCACTCGCTATTCCATGTGTCAAAATGGGTTTTGAAGTGCTAGTAACTAGTCCGTTAGGACAAAAAGTTGGGGTCAACAGAATCTATAGAGACTGTCCTTTGGTGATCCAAGGACATGTTTTTCTGTCAGATTTGATTGAAATGCCCTTCAGAGATTATGATATTATCTTGGGCATGGATTGGTTAGCCAAGCATCACGCCATGATTGACTATAGACTGAAGATAGTCACTTTTGGTCTCCCTTTGTGTGGTGATGTGGTAATACATAGGGAGAGGCAATTACTGCCATCAAACATCATTTCGGCTGCACTAGCCATAAGATGATCAGAAAGGGGTGTGAAGCATACTTGACACATGTAATAGACACCCAAGTGGGGAGTCCAACACTGAGGGACATCCCTACTATATGTGACTTTCCAGATGTGTTTCCTGATGAATTGCCAGGATTACCTCCAGAAAGAGAAGTGCAGTTTGAGATTAATGTTATGCCTGGTGTGGACCCAATCTCCATAACACCATATAGAATGGCACCAGCAGAATTGAAAGAGTTGAAAGTGCAGTTGCAATAGCTGCTTGATAAGGGCTTTATCCGCCTTAGTGTGTCACCTTGGGGAGCGCCTGTGTTGTTTGTTAAGAAGAAAGATGGCACTCTCCGGTTATGTATTGACTATCGGCAGTTGAATAAAGTGACAATAAAGCATAGATATCCATTGCCCCGCATTGATGACTTATTTGATCAGTTGAGGGGTGTAGTTGTATTCTCCAAAATTGACCTGAGATCATGTTATTATCAGCTGAAAGTACAAGAGCAGAGTATTCCTAAAACTGCCTTTAGAACCCGCTATGGCCATTATGAGTTCTTGGTCATGCCATTCGGGTTAACTAATGCTCCAGCTGCTTTTATGGATCTGATGAACACTATCTTCAGACCATACCTCGACCAGTTTGTTGTGGTATTTATAGATGATATATTGGTCCATTCGAGGAGTGTAGAAGAGCATGATAGACACCTGCAGATTGTACTGCAGACTTTGAGGGAGAAATAGCTATACGCCAAATTATCGAAGTGTGAATTTTGGCTAAAGGAAATATCCTTCTTGGGGCACATAGTATCAGTAGAGGGCATCAAGGTAGATCTAAGTAAGATAGAAGCTGTCCTTAATTGGAAGCCACCCAGAAATATCATAGAAATTTGCAGTTTTCTAGGTTTAGCTTGATACTACAGTCGATTTGTGAAGGGATTTTCCATGTTGGCATCTCCATTGACCAAATTACTTCGAAAAGATGTGAAATTTCAGTGGACAAATAAATGCCAACAGAGTTTTGATGAATTGAAGAAATGTTTGACTGAGGCTCCAGTCCTGACTTTACCTACTTTGGGTAAAGAATACACAGTTTACAGTGATGCTTCTCACAATGGGTTAGGCTGTATATTGATGCAAGAATGGAATGTCATTGCCTATGCATCACGCCAGCTGAAACCACATGAGAGGAATTATCCAACACATGATTTGGAGCTTGCAGCTATAGTGTTTGCTCTTAAGATCTGGAGACACTATTTGTATGGGGAGAAGTGCTACATCTATGCAGATCATAAGAGTTTGAAGTATTTAGGCACTCAGAAAGAGTTAAATTTGAGACAGAGGAGATGGTTAGAGTTGATAAAAGACTATGATTGTCTGATAGACTATCAGCCAGGAAAAGCTAATGTTGTGGCTGACGCCTTAAGTCGTAAGACTATGGTAAATCTATGGGTTACTCCTTTGTCTATGGTACATGAGTTGAGATCATTACATGCCAGCTTACAGATTAATGATGAGGGGCAGACAACAGTTGCATGGCATGTACAGCTAGTGTTGATTGATCAGATCAGAATGGCTACTCAGAATGATGAAAGATATCAGAAGTTATTAGAAGAAGTTAGGCAGGGCAAGAAACCTGAGTTCTCAATTAGAGATGATGGTCTACTGCTACACCAGGGCAGAATGTGTGTTCCTAATGATGTTGATTTGAGGCAAATCATTTTGAAGGAAGCACATGAGTCTCTTTTTGCCATGTACCCTGGTGGCACAAAAATGTATAGAGGGCTAAAGGAGCATTACTGGTGGATGGGTATGAAAAGAGATGTGGCAGAATTTATTTCCAAATGCCTAACTTGTCAGCAAGTGAAGGCAAAGCATCAAGTACCAGCTGGTTTGTTACATCCACTACCAGTACCGAAATGGAAATGGGAGAGAATAACTATGGATTTTGTGATGGGACTTCCGAGGACACAGAAGAGTCATGATGCAGTATGGGTCATTGTTGACAGACTGACCAAGTCTGCTCATTTTCTACCAGCACGGATGGACTACAGTTTAGAAAGATTGACCAAGTTGTACATTGATGAGTAGTAAGACTGCATGGAGTGCCAGTATCCATTGTATCTGACAGAGATCCTAGGTTCACTTCTAGATTCTGGGGTAGTCTTCAGAGAGCCCTAGGAACTAGATTGAACTTCAGTACGGCATTCCACCCATAGACAGATAGCCAATCTGAAAGGGTAATTTAGATCTTGGAAGACATGCTACGGGCTTGTGTGATTGAGTTTGAGGGCAGTTGGGACACACACTTGCCTTTGATTGAGTTTGCTTAGAATAACAGCTACCAATCAAGCATTAGAATGTCTCCGTATGAAGCTTTATATGGCAGAAAGTCCAGAACTCCCCTGTGTTGGGATGAAGTAGGTGAAAGGAAGATGATTGGGCCCGAAATTATTCAGCAGACCGAGGAGAAGATCAGGGTGATCAGAGATCAACTTAAGATTGCATCAGACCGTCAGAAGTCCTATATTAATTTAAAGAGAAGGGATATTGAGTATGCATTGGGTGAGAAAGTATTCCTCAAGGTTTCCCCTTGGAAGAAAATTATGAGATTCGGTAGAAAGGGGAAACTGAGTCCTCATTTTATCCGGCCATATGAGGTTCTGGAAAGAGTGGGTCCTTTGGCATATCGTTTGGCACTATCTCCAGAGTTAGAGAAGATAAATAATGTCTTCCATGTGTCTATGCTGAGGAGGTATCGATCAAACCCATCTCATGTACTACCAGTAGAAGAAATTGAAGTGAATCCAGACCTCACATATGAGGAAGAACCCCTAGAGATTCTGGCTTATGAGGTGAAGCAGCTACGGAACAAGCAGATACCGTTAGTGAAAGTGCTGTGGAACCATCATTTAGGCCAGGAGGCTACTTGGGAACGAGAGGAGGACATGAGGAGACAGCACCCACAACAGTTTAGAGACTGATACCAGGTAAAATTTCGAGAAGAAATTTATTTTAATGGGGAGAGAATTGTAACACCCCTATTTGCATAGCCTAGTATATTTCACTGTTCCGGTGACTGGTGTTGGTCCAGACAATTAAGAGAAGTAGAACCACGTCTAAGACACCTAGTTAAGCCCTGAACACAAATAATTAGTAATCGTCAAATAGTTAAGTATAAATAAGAAAAACAGAACACAAGAAGTAAAATGAGCTGAGAGTCACAGCGATGGGTGACCTTCTCGGGAAGGACTGCGAGGTCTATTTAAACTCAAATTTCGAATCGTAAAGTGTGACGCTGCGGTCCTTTGGACTATTGCGAACACAGTGGAAAATAGAAAATCATGAAAAAAAATTATTAAGTAAGTCAAATAATTAGGTCAGAGATCCGGAAAAAATATTGAATTACTTGCAAACCGGATCGAACCGGTGAGGGGCAATTTGGTCAATTTACCCCTAGAGCTGACTCCTGACCTAACTGTCCAATAAAATCAGAGAAAAGAAAATTTTGGGATCAAGAATTAAATTAAAGAACTGAGGAAAAATGAATGAAAAAAAAAGGAAAAAGAAAAAGTTGAAAAGGGTTAATTACATCATGCATGATGCAATAAACCTAACAATTAAAAAATTGAAATTTTAGGATAATTGTGTCTTACTAAAGATTTAAAAATACATAAAAGAAAAGAAAAAAAAAGACTAGTATCTTCTTCTTCTTCCCCAAGCCGAACTCACCCTCCCTCACTTCACCCTTAAAAACTCCATGGAAGCTTACTTTTAAGCTTCATAAACCCTAAATTTCCCATAAATTTTCCCATTATTATTGGTTAAACATTACTTTGGCAACTAGAAAAGAAGATTGATCAAGAAAAAAAAGAAAGGAAGTGGAGAGAATTGAAGAGTTGAAATACAAAGAAAGAGGTTAGTGGTTATTTCTAAATTCTCTCTTTTAATTCATGTTCAAGTAGTTAAATTACACTAGAAATTGGTAAACTATTGAAACAAATCAAAAGTGTTTACTATAAGTGAAATTCGGCCTGCAGTATGTAGGGTTGAGAATGAATGAATTTGATGCATTTCAATGGTTATTTAGGTTGAATTATGTGTGCAGACAATGGATAGATGTTTAGAATGCATTAGGTTTGAATTTTATGAATTAGGGTTTTGGCACCTAAGGTTTGGGAGAGAAAAATATGAGAATTAGTTTAATGATGTGACTGACCTTACTTAAGTTGAAAAATGGTCATGTATGACCAATTGTGGTGTGTAGGAAGTGTTGGAATTAAGTTTAAATTCGGATTGGTTATGGTCATTCTGCAGGCTGCATGACCTAGGTCCCTTTCATGGACCAAAACTGAAAATTTACCAACCCAATTTGTGTGAGATTAATTGTGAATGAAACTAGACACAAAATGGCACATTTTTCATTTAGGAATCATGCCCAGAAAGTGACCATAGCATAGTGAACAAATTAGCCAAATCTGGAATTGGGCACACTGCCCTGTACAAAAATGACCAAATGAAGTTCATTTGGCCATAACTTAGGCTAGGCAAGTCCAAATTACCTGATTTTTGTGGCATTAGAAAGGTATGACATAGTACTACAACTTTCATGAAGAACATAAACCCAAATTATGCCCTTAACTAAGTCATTTAGCCACCCAAATTTAGTGACCTAAAATTGCTAAAACCAAATTAGGTGCCCAGAAAATCTGGGTTAGACCGATCCAGCCAGCCATATTCAAATGGCTATAACTTGGGCTACAAAACTCCAAATGGAGTGATTCAAAAAGAGAAATAAATTTAAGACAATAAGGAACAATTTATATGAAGAAAACTTAGCCAAATTCTAACAGCAACATGACCAATAGAATAGTGCAAAACAGGACACCAAAACTGAAAATTTGAAATTTTGCCTAAAAGACTTAAGTTTTGAGAAAAGAACCAAAACCAAAAAATTAGGTAATCAAAATGTGGTATGTGGGTGAAATTAGAATTCCCATACCTATTAAGCATTAGAAAGTCAATAAATTGACTTGAATAGTATCGTGAATAGTAACTCCGAAATACAAATTTTAAAGAACGTCAAGTTTAACATATTAAAGCGAGGTATAAGTAGATTTGAATATATTTTTTGACTTATGATAAATTGTGATACTGAAACACTGTGAAATTGTGTGTTTCAGTTGAAAAGAATACTGGGAAAGAACCCGAGGCATCGAGTCAAGGCCAAGACGAGACTCACATAAGGTTTGTGCACAACATTAATATTCTTTAAAATTCAATTACAAAGTGAATGAAATGTGTATTATGCTTTTGACTTAAATTGTTGAAAGATTACTTGTATATATTTGAAATGGCATTAAATGTTTAGTAAATTGCTAAGACAGTTTTAAAACCACAGTGTCATGACTATATATTTGAATGCCTCACTAGCATGACTAGTGGGGGAAATCAGTTTCGAATTTTGATTCCTTCTCCGGCTGAAGTGTTGAGGTGTATGCCAGTAGAAGAAGAAAATGAATGGGTACTCATATATTTGAGCTAGCTAGCCTTGTGATGTGACTTCTCATAAGCCTCTGGCTATTGAGATGATTATTGTTTTGAATGGCATGATATAACTGTGTGTTTTTATGAAATTTGTTTTGAGACTTTCGAAATGAAATTGTTTAGATTAAAAGCTTATAAATCATGTTTGTATTTATTTCTCATATTCAGTTCAGTTTTTGAATAAGTATGATTCATGTGACAACCCTTACCCGTCTACAGTATAGCCGAGTAAGATATGTCACACAGTGTATCGGAACAGTCTATTTTATTTCAATCATTTTTATCCTTCCTAATTTATTTCTAATGGTTATGAAGTGCAATTTGTGAAATATAACTCATTTAAGTCATTTATTGAAATTATAAATTTCTTTAAGGTTCCAAAAATTTTATAGAAAATCTGGCAGAGTACCGGCTAAAAATGGAGAAAACAGTTCTTCAGAACCTGTGAAAAACACTTCCAATAATCATTTCCAATCATTCTCAAACTCCAATAACCATGTCCAATTGGCCAAACACCAATTGAACCTCTACAATTCAAGTTATGGCTGTCCAAACAGGCTGGACTCACATCCAAACCTGCAGGTCACACAAGGCAGCCCACCCAAACTCAAATCCCAAGCTACAACTCACTTCATTTCCTCCTCCCACATATTCAAATGGTCATTAATTGACCATTACAAGGTTAATAAACCATCACATGAGCAAACCCTAGAATTGTTCGAGTGTCCAATTTTTCTAGTTCCATATATACATTTCACTTGCACTTAAATGTTTAAACACTCATCTCATGTCAAGGCAGCTCACATACCATTTTGTTTCAAGGAAATTCATGAAACCCTTAACATCCCTAAACTGCAGAAATTGTATAGATAAATACACATAAATTATATTATGTTTTTATGACAATTTCCACTTGACTCATGCCCTTAAACATGAATTAAGCAAGAAAAGGAGGAGATTGGACACTAACCTTGTGAGCAGAATTTTTTCACACAAAATTCCTTCACTTTCTTTGGCTTTCTTGGCAGCCAAACACTTGCTCAAGATGTAGAGACAAATTTTATAGAAGTGGACTTAGGGTTTTAAGTGAGATTTGGGTGGGTTATAAAGCTTTGGTAAGCTTTCTATGGTGGAATGGGTATGGATTTTGAGAGCTAAGGGTGAGTTTTGTGAAGGTGATGGGTGCTGGATTTTTATGAGCTTTTGCTGTATTCTTATCCATATTTTATTAGTTAATTTAAGTGTTGATTAAATATGATTGGTGGGTAAGTGTTTAATGACATCATATGATGTCATAATTGGTATTTTCTTCCATTTTTTTTCTTCTCTTCTCTACTCATTTTCAATTTAATTTTTAGCAATATTTATTCATATTTTATGTTATAATAATTATTTGCTTAACTGGACAAGTCGGCCAAAAATCATATCTGAAGACGAAATGACCAAAATGCCCTCCGTTTGGCTTAACTGGCCAAAATTGTCTGTACCGATTGAAAAATTTTTCTAAATATTTTCTTGGCATTCTAATGCCATAGGAACCTCAATAACCCTTCTCTGGAGTCTCAAAAATTATTTTATAAATTTTTCCCCAGGTCTAGGGCTCCTAGTTGCGAGAACCGCAACTTCCTACTAGGTTACCCATCGCTTGGGCACCGACTCATTTAACTTGGTTGTATTTTATTTCTAAAATTTTTTTCTAAATTTTTCTTATTAATATTTGAGTTAATTATAGTTCCTCACTTTAGTTTAAATATTTTTCAAACGTTCTAGTTGTCCGGACCGACACTGGTCTCCGGAACAGTAGAATGTACGGAGTTGCTACAGGGAGGGTGTTACAACTCTTCCCCTCTAATTTAAATTTCGTCCTCGAAATTTACCTGATGCAAACAGTTGAGGGAACTATTGCCTCATCATCTCTTCACTTTCCCAAGTTGCCTCCTCAGTGTTGTGGTGCCTCCAAAGCACTTTCACCAGTGGAATCTGCTTATTCCTCAACTCTTTCACTTCCCGAGCCAGGATCCGTATGGGTTCTTCTTCATATGTCAAATCCGGTTGTACTTCAATTTCTTCCATGGAGATGACATGTGAAGGATCTGAGCAGTATCTTCTTAGCATAGATACATGGACACACATTGTGGATCTTGTCCAGCTCTGGTGGTAAAGCTAGCCTGTAGGCTACTGGTCCCACACGTTCAATGACTTCATATGGGCCAATGAACCTAGGGCTCAACTTACCTTTTCTTCCAAACCTCAGTACTTTCTTCCACGGTGACACCTTGAGGAACACTTTGTCGCCAACCGCATATTCTATTTCTTTTCTCTTCAAGTCGGCATAGGATTTCTGTCTATCTGAGGTAACCTTCAGATTGGCTTTGATTAGTTTTACCTTCTCCTCAGTCTGTTTCACCAGGTCTGGCCCTACCAGTTTATCTTCGCCCAATTCAGTCCATCACACTGGAGTTCTACATTTCCTCCCATACAGTGCTTCATATGGGGCCATTTGGATACTAGCTTGGTAGCTATTGTTGTATGCAAATTCTGCCAGTGGAAGGTATCTATCCCAACTTCCCTCCAACTCAATGACATAACTCCTCAGCATATCCTCAAGGACCTGACATATATTTCATGTTATTATTACCATTTCAGTTCAATATGTGTATTAGTTTAATTGGTTTCAATTGTTTACCTGGATTACTCTTTCTGATTGCCCATCCGTCTGAGGATGGAAAGCTGTGCTGAAGTGGAGTTGTGTACCCAAGGACTCATGCAACTTCTTCCAGAATCTCGATGTAAACCTTGGGTCTCGATCAGATATGATGGAAAGTGAAATTCCATGCAATCTAACTATCTCACTGATATACAATTCTGCTAACTTCTCCAGTGAGTAGTCAGTCCTAACTGGCAGAAAGTGTGTTGACTTCGTCAATCTATCTACTATCACCCATACTGCATCATGTTTCTTCTGGGTGAGAGGTAGACCACTTACAAAATCTATGGTGACCCGATCCCATTTCCATTCAGGTATGCGTATAGGCTGTAGCAATCCCGATGGAACTTGATGTTCTGCCTTGACTTGCTGACATGTCAAGCATTTAGTCACATAGTCAGCTATGTCCTTCTTCATACCAGGCCACCAATACTGAAGTTTCAGATCATGATACATTTTTGTACTTCCTGGGTGCATAGCATAAACACTGGTATGTGCCTCTTTCAGTATACTAGCCTTCAATTCCCCATCATCTGGTACACATAGTCTTCCTTTGTAGTACAGACACCCATCTGTTTTCACTTCATAGTCAGTTTCTTTCCCTTCTAGGATTTTTCTCATAATAGCCTTTAGTTTCTCATCTACCTTCTGCCCATCTAAAATCTGTGAATGTGAGTTTGGCCTCACTTACCTTTCAGCCAAAATAGCTCCATCTTGAACCAAAGATAGACGGGCATTCAATGATCTCAAAGCTATGATGAATTTTCTACTTAAAGCATCAGCAACTACATTTACCTTGTAACATCCTCCCGGTAGCAATTTGTGACGTCCATCCAAAATATTTAAATTAAAATCAGGAATCATAATTAACTCAAATATTAATAAGAAACATTAGTAAAAAATTTAGAAATAAAATACAACCAAGTCAAACTGATGGGTAGCGAGGAAGTTACTAGGAGCCCTAGAAAAAATTATAAAATAATTTTTGAGACTCAGAAGGGTCATTGAGGCTCCTATGGCATTAGAATGCCAAGAAAATAATTAGAAAAATTTTCAATCAGACAATTTTGACCCGTTAAGCCAAGCGGAGGGCATTTTGGTCATTTGGTGATTTTTGGCCGACTTGTCCAGTTAAGTAAATAATTATAATGATCTAAAATATGAATAAATATTGCTAAAAATTGAATTGAAAATGAGTAGAGAAAAGAAGAAAAGAAAATGAAGGAAAATGCTTAATTATGACATATGATGATGTCATTTAAAAGTCCCCTCCAATCACCATTTGACAAACCAATAAAAAGAGATAAAAATGACTTAAAATGAGATAAAAAAATAAAGGAAACCAGCAGTTTCCTTCTTCATACGGCCTGGAATAAGAGAGA